>NC_057865.1:257663166-257976291 GCF_019393635.1 Dromiciops gliroides
TTTTTTACTGAGCTTATTGGCTAGGTCAGCATGAGGCAGGGGATTCTTCTGAGCATCAAATGAGGAATTACTTTACAAACATCGAAAGTACTACAAAGATGCTAACTCCCCCCTGTTATTATCACACTAAACATGAAAGCATGTTAACGGGCCCCAACATTGATTGAAGAGTTTTCTGGCAACTCTGGTCCTTTGGTGTCTGTGAGGCAGATAGGTGGCTGAGAGGATAGTGGGAGTTATTGATGTCAGGAAGACCTGAATTTCTGTCTTATCTCAGACCCTTATTAGCTGGGTGACCTGGAGCAATTTCCTTAGCCTCTCAGGCTCCTTATCTCTCCCCAACCTTCCCTCCCACCCCAACTCTTATCTAAAACTTATCTAACTCTTATCTAAGTTGTGGAGAAGGTGCTAATTTGCATTAGTAGGAGAATTTCCTTCCTGTAACTCCCTATAACAATCACATCACAGGAAATAAAACAAAATTAGACAAGACAAAAAAATTAAACAGCAACAGAATCTACTGTTTAACCGAAAGAGATGGGGGTTTGGAGTCAGGCCAGAGGCAGGCTAATCTCGACTTTACCTTTTACTAATGCTATTTTGATGGACAGGCTACTGGATCTTTGTTTCTCTGTTTCTTCATCTCTGCAATGAATGGGTTCGGATTAGATGACCTCTAAGGTCCTTCTGAGCTCTAAACCTATGAATTTATAATCAATATGCTAATAGTGGTGTGTGTGTGTGTGTGTGTGTGTGTGTGTGTGCCCTTGGGTTATACACATCAAAGGTCTTTTAATGGCAATTCATATAATTGCCTGAGAATACACTTCCTTGAAATAGCTGCTAAATAGTTTAGGACATCCTGTGGTAGAATAGTAGAGGACAGACTCTGAAGCCAGAGAAAATGGTATTCAAATCCTTCTTCTGATGCCAGCTACCTATATGGACTTGAATAATCTCCTTGGTCTCCATTTCCTCATTTGTAGAATAAGGGGTTTGGACAAGATGACTTCTGAGGTTTCTTGCCTACCTAGTTATGTTCTTATAATCCCATGAACTTTAGAGGGACTGTAACACCTCATCCAGAGGTTGAATTTATTTTCTGAGGCAATGTGTCAGGAGAACTGCTCTGGGCCTTTCAGTTGTGATTTATTTGATCACTTTTCTCAAAAGCCCTTTCAGTTTCAGACTGCAGATTTGCTCTGAGCACATGGAAAGGATAGCTTTTGTTTTTATCTCTAATCTGATGTTAACATCAGTGTAAATGTGTTACATGTGTCTGAATGTGTTGGTGTTAGGAAAAAAAACCACAGTCTATCCCTGATTATCCATTGTAAAAGGGAGAGTAGGATAATTGAAATCTTAAACTCTCATTGCTTTCAGCCATTCCCATAACTCTCTTTCCCCCCAAGAGCCACCACAAACAAAATATGGTGATTTATGTTTATCTTTCCTTGTCTCAATGTATGTTGTGTGAAGAGGATCTTATCATCACTTGATGTACAGTGATGTCTCTACCAACAAAGAGGATATAATCTACTGATATGGGATAATATTTAAGTACTTTGCAAATCTGAAGTAATTCTATAAATGCTATCTACTAATATAATAATCTAACAATGTACTATATATGTTTTGTTATATAACTTCATGTGATGTATAACATAATGTTAAGTATTGAGTATCTGCTAAATCCCCTTATCTACCACATTCCATTATCTTGACACACTATGCATTCTGTAGGAATATACTATATTATAGACAATGTAGTAAACCGCTATAGAATATAGTATATAACTGTAGTCTTATTAATATATTATAATGATTATGTCCCAATTAATGGGATATATTGATAAATGATAAATAGATTTTATGCTGGATAGCTAGGTGGCACTGGGCAGCTGGGTGGTATAGTAGATAAAGTGCCTGGCCTGGAGTCAGAAAGACTTATCTTCAAGAATTAAAATTTGTTCTTAGACACATACTAGCTGTATGACCCTGGGCAAGTCACTTCACCCTGTTTGCCTCAGTTTCCTCATCTGTAAAATGAACTGGAGAAGGAAATGGCAAACCGCTCCAGTATCTTTGCCAAGAAAACCCTAAACGGGGTCATGAAGAATTGAATATGATTGAAGTGACCAAACAACAAGGATTTAAGATTTAGAAAGCAATATACTTATTATTTATCTCAGTTGATCCTCACAACAACCATTTGAAGTAGGATCTATTATTATTCCAATTTTAGAGATGAAGCAGTTTACATTGAGACAGGTTAAGTGACTTGTCCAAGATCACATAGGTAGTAATTATCTGTGGTGGGATTTCAAATCAGTTCTTCCTGATTCTATGTCCAGTGCTCATTCTTACTGTACTACATACCTTCCTCTAACACATTAGTGATACACTTTGTCTGAAAATTCATCAGCAGAGGTAGAAATAAAATATAGAAAGCCCAGGGATTCTTTTTTTTTTTTTTTGCAGGCAATGGGGGTTAAGTGACGTGCCCAGGGTCACGCAGCTAGTAAGTGTCAAATGTCTGAGGCCGGATCCGAACCCAGGTCCTCCTGAATCCAGGGCCGGTGCTTTAACCACTGCGACATCTAGCTGCCCTGGGATTCATTTTTGAAGATGTCTTTCCTTCTCAGTGTGACTTTGTGTGGGGTCTCCTATTGCTATATTCTATGAAGTTTAGGTTGAATGTGTTTTTCTGATTGTCTTGGTCCTTGTTGTGGCTTTTCATCTCTCTGAGGGTAATCTTGCACCAAATTCTATGGATGACTCATGCTTATTTCAATTAGTTAACAAGCATTTATTAAGTTCTTACTATATACCAGACAAAATGCCCAGCCCTGGATTTACAAAGAGAGGCGGAATCATGGTCCCTGCCCTCATAAAACTTGCAGGATGATGGGAGGGACAGCATGGAAATACTAGACATACAAGTGTAAATGGAAGGTAGCCTTGGAAGGGAGGTACTGGGGTTGGAAAGTGGGGGTTGAGAAAGGCTTGCTTTCTGCAGAAGATGGTATTTAACTGGATTCTTGAAGACAACCATGTTAAGTTAGGACGCAGAGGAACATCAAAGGCATGGAATTGTAAAATAGAGACTTATATTTGAGGAGGTATCTGAGGGAATAGAGCTGGGTTCTAGAGTTCTAGACTTCATGGAGGGGGTGAAGTATAAGAAGACTAGAAATATAGCAAGGGACCAGGTTATAAAGGGCTTTAAATAGCAAGTATAAAATTTGATTCTGAACATTAATAGGGAGCCACTGGACTTTACTAAGCCAGGTCGATGACATTGTCAGACCTGAGCTTTCGGATAATTACTTTGGAAGCAGAATGGAAGATGAATGGGAATAGGCAGAGAGATACAGGGAGACTAATTAGAAGGCTACTGCTATGGTCCAGATAAAAGGTGATGAGGGCCCCCACAAGCTTGTTGTTGTTATTCAGTCATTCAGTCATGTTCATCTCTTCATGACTCCATGGACTATAGGATGTCAATGCTGTCCATGGGTTTCTTTTTGGCAAAGATATTGCATTGGTTTGCTATTTTCTTCTCCATTGGATTAAGTCAAACAAAGATTAAGTGTTACATAGCTAGTAAGGGTCTGAGGCTGAATTTGAACTTTTTAACTCTAGGCCTAGTGCCCTATCCACTGTATCACCTAGCTCCTTCTACAAGGGTAGGCTAGGGCAGGCCTTAAACTTTTTCCACCCATGACCCCTTTTCACCTGAGAAATTTTTGCACCACCCCAGGTATATAGATTTATAAAAGAGGTATACATAACCTTTTTTGGGGGGAGGGGCTGGGCAATGAGGGTTAAGTGGCTTGCCCAGGGTCACACAGCTAGTAAGTGTCAAGTGTCTGAGGTCAGATTTGAACTCAGATCTTCCTATATCCAGGGCCTGTGTTTTATCCACTGTGCCACCTAGCTACCCATAACTTTTTACTGTTGCCAAATTTTTGGTGACCCCCACATTCAGTTACCACCACCATGAGGTCACAATCTACAGTTTAAGAAGCTAGGGCCTAGGCTATATGAGTATTATAAGGGTTGTGGTGGTGATGCAGGGGATATGAGTGATGTTATAAAGATAGTAGTGACAGTGTGAAGTGAAAAGTTGAAGATAACACTGAGGTTATGAGCCGGATAACCAGGAGAATAGTGGTCCCCTTGATAGTACTGGGGAAGTTTGGAAGAGATTGGGGTGTTGTGGTCAAGATAACGGGTTCTGTTTTGATCATACTGAGTCTGAGAAATCTATAGGATAAAATTCGTAGGTGGCCCATGTGAACATCATGAATAAACCACTCCTCTCATTCATTTGTTCAGCAAGGATTTATTGAGTGCCTAGTATGTGTCAGACACAGTACTATTGAATGAGGATACAAGGACAAAAAGATGAGACAGCTTCTGTTTTTTAGGAGCTTAAATACTGTTGTGGCATCACTGCACGTAAAAATAAAATTAGATAGAAAATAGATAGAAAGTAATTTCCAGAGGGGCAAGTATTAAGAACTAGAGAAACGAGGATACATAATTTGTAGGAGATGAGATCTGAGCTTAGTTTGGGATGGAGGCAGAGTGGGGGGCAGAGTAGGATCCAAGCATGGCGGATTGTGAATAGACTAGTTTGGTTTGGCTAGAACATAGATGGTGAAGGAGATTAATGTGTAATAACCCTGGAAAGGTAGCCATGAGCTAGGATGTGAAGGGCTTTGAGTAAAACAGAGGAGTTTGTATTTTATCCTAGGGCAAAGGAAGAGCTTGAATAGACCAATCCGGGGAATGTTCAGACCCTTACCTTAGGAATAGCAATTCTTGACTAGTTGGGGGAGGGATTAGACCTTGGAGAAACTTAAGGTAGGAAAGCTAATTAGGAAGTTATTTCATTGATCTAGCGTGAGAATGGTGAAGAGACAACTTTAAGATAAGATGTGGAGGAACATGACGAATGCAGAAATATGTTTAATGTGATTGTACATATATAACCTATTTCAGATTGCTTGCTGTCTTGGGAAGGGGGGAGGGAAGAAAGGGAGAAAGAAAAATTTGCAACTAGAAATCTTATAAAAACAAATGTTGGGCAGCTAGGTGGCACAGTGGATAGAGCACCAGCCCTGGAGTCAGAAGGACCTGAGTTCAAATCCGACCTCAGACACTTAACACTTACTAGCTGTGTGACCCTGGGCAAGTCACTTAACCCCAATTGCTTCACTAAAAAAAACAAAACCAAAAAAACCCCCAAATATTGAAAACTATCTCTACATGTAACTGGAAAATAATAAAATACTTTCATGATTTAAAAAAAACACCCGATAAGATGTGGAGATAGAATGAATGGGACTTGGTAACTGGTTGGCTCCAATAGATGTACTCTGAAATTATGAAACTAGATGACTAGAAGATTGGTGTTGCCTTCACTGGGTAGTAGTAGTAGTAGTAGTAGTAGTAGTAGTAGTAGTAGTAGTAGTAGTAGTAGTAGTAGTAGCAGCAGCAGCAGTAGAAGTAGCAGCAGTAGTATTAATAATATGTAGCATTTATAGAGTGCTTTAAGGTGCTTTCTAAAACCCTTTTACATATGTTATATCATTTAATCCTCATAACATCCCTGTGAGATAAATGTTGTTATTATCCCTATTTTTCCAATGAAGACACTGAGACTGAGAAAGGATAAGAGACTTGCCCAAGGTCACACAACCAATAAGCTTTTTTTTTTTTTTTTTAGTGAGGCAATTGGGGTTAAGTGACTTTCCCAGGGTCACACAGCTAGTAAGTGTTAAGTGTCTGAGGCCAGATTTGAACTCAGGTCCTCCTGACTCCAGGGCCGGTGCTCTATCCACTGTGCCACCTAGCTGCCCCAACCAATAAGGTTTTGAGGCAGGATTCAAACTCAGGTCTTCTTGATTCCAAGGCTGACTACTGCCTAATAGAAATTCTGTAGTTCGATTGAGAGGACGCGTTGGGAGATGGGAAGATAATAAGTTCTGTTTTGAGTTTGAGATGCCAATGAGATATATAGTCTTGTGTGGCCTTTGTTCTCCCACAAGAAGCCTATGCTTAAGCTCATACCACTACCTCTTTCTCCTCTACTTACACTATACAATATTAAATGACTCTGCTTTCTTTCACGCTGAGGTCTATTTAAAAATTTTTTTTTCCCTGGGGCAATGTGGGTTAAGTGACTTGCCCAAGGTTACACAGCTAGAAAGTGTCAAGTGTCTGAGGCTGGATTTGAACTCAGGTCCTCCTGAATCCAGGGCTAGTACTTTATCTACTGTGCCACCTAGCTGCTCTCTAACCCATCATTCTTTATGTCATGAACCAATCTGCAGCAAAGGGCTAGAATGGAATCTTTCAGACATGAGCCATTTACCTCATACTGGAAAAAGACAGTGTAGTTTAGAACATGAGGGGTTTGGAACTGATATGCTTCTAAAGTCCCTTGCAGCTTTATACTCAAGGTCCAATAATCTGAAGTTCCCCATAATGCTTTCCTTACATGTTCTGTCCCTGGCAGCAATCATGACTTGTAAGTATATTGAACTTTCTATTTAAGAAGTTTAAGAGTATTTAATACATTAATGGGTGAAGGAGAGGAATGACTTAATAAAACATTACTTGCCATGTAGCTTGTCTTATAATTGGGCTAGATTGTGTTTAATTATTAAAGTTTTTCCTTGAATTAAGTGAACAAAGTCTACCCCTTACCATGGTCCCGGGCATTCATGAATGGATTCACTAGGGCTACCATAGTCCAGGCTTTCTCATCTCTTTTATGTACTTCAGAGTAATAGGCCTTTTCATTATTAGTGTGGATTGGCTGGCTAGACAGACACCCTTGGAAATCACAGTGCTGCATATCTTCGCTAGTATTTAGCTACTCCATTGTATAGCCTCAATGGTTTGCTTCATAAACTGTATTATGTATGGGCTGTTGACTGAAATAGGGTTAGGCAGGGAAAAAAAAAAACCCACAACCAACGACTAAAATTAAAGTAAAATAATAGGTGAAAATGTTCCTGGGTAGCTCTGATTATTTTTTTACCCCTCTTTGTGAATGACATAGTAATTCCCAGTAACAATAGGCTCTATTTGACTGATCTTTCAATTTACTGAGTTCAAACCTTCTGAAACTGTGGGTCTGGGTTGCATAACTGAATGTGTGGGTGCAGAAAAATTTTGCAACAGTAAAAGGTTATGTATACCTAGTTTATATTCCTATATACTCAGGGTCATGTAAAAATGTCTCAGGTGAAAAGGGGTTGTGAGTGGAAAGCGTTTAAGAAGCCCTGGTGTAGTTGATTTTTTATTTTCTGACTTGCTCAGACATTAAGAAGTGATTGCAATAGCTATAACCAATGCAATGGGAAGTCACTTTATTCTTCATTTTAGTCTTGTGTGGAAAGATTGGGGGAAAGTGATTTTCACCTAGAGTTTGTGGCTACTACAGTGAATTTCGGTCATATTTTGTTTTCTAACCTAATGATTGGGGCAGTGCTTGATTGCAAGTCAGAGAATCTGGGTTTGAATATTTAGAGGCAGCTGGTGGCCCAGTGGATGTCAGTGCCAGGTCAGGAATCAGGAAGACTCAAGTTCAAATCAAGCCTCAGACACTCACATGTTGTAACCATGGGTGAGGCACTTCATTTTTGTCTACCTGTTTTCTTAACTATAAAATGGATATAATAATAGCACCTACTTAGAGGGTTTTGAGGTTCAAAGGAGGTATTATTTGTAAGAATTGCTTAGCATAGACAAGGTGCTCTATAAATATTATTATTAAGGTTAGCTATTAAACCCAGCTCTGTTGGTTATTATCTGTGTGACTTTGGGCAAGTCCCTTAACCCTTCTTGTCCTCTATTGAATGACATCAAACAGCCTTTTCATCCCTGTGGCTAGAGTCTAGCACTATATGGAACATAGTGATTGTTTAATAAATTGATTGGAATAAATTGTTAATTGGTTGATTGGCATCAGAAGACCTAAGTTTGTGTCCCATCACTGAGACATGCTACCATTGAGACCCTCAGACAAGTCAATTAACTTCCTCAGACCTCAATTTCCTCATTTGTAAAATGAGACAATTGCATTAAATGGCCTCTGAACTTTCTTCTGCCTCTAAGTCTGTTGGCACACAATCCTATGATTCCTTGAACTGGACTTGGAGTTCCAAAGGAACTCGAATTTGAATGCAATCCCCAGTGCTCATTATAGGAAGAAATGTGGCATAATGAAGAGAGCACTGGACCTAGAATCAGGGAGATAGGGGTTTAAGTCTTGCCTCAGACAGTTATTAGCTGTGTGACCCTGGGCAAGTCATTTAACTTCTGTATCCTAAAGCCTCAGGTTCCTAAACTGTAAATTGGTGATAAGAATAGCACCTACCTTGAAAAGTTGTTGTGAGCATCATTGAGATATTAGCAAAAAGCACTTGGCATAGTGCCTGGCACGTAGTAGGTGTTTTATAAATGCTTATTCCTCCCTCTTCCCCTTATGAGATTTGCTGTGAGGGTTATTGTAAAGATCAAATGAGATAATATTTTTAAGTTCTTATCACTGCATCGCACATAATAGGTGCGCTTAATAAAGACTATGCCTGCCTGCCTTCCTTTCTTCCTTCCTGTCTTCCTTCCTTCTTTCCTTCCTATCTTCTTTCCTCTTTTTCTTTTTTCCTTTTTTCCTTCCTTCCTTCCTTGCTATAGACATGTATGTGAATAGAATCAATTCAGGTTTCCTTAAAAAGAAACTTAAGTGTGACATTTTGAGAAATAGTGACCAGAGAACACAGAGAGACAAGGTTTTTGTGAGATAAGTGGTTGGTGAACCTTAACATGTTTCAGAAATGTGAGTCAAGTTTATTGTCAAGGAATCAAAAAAATTCAATTCACCAGAGAAATCTTCCTCCTAGTTGTTTTCTCTTAAAAAGGTGATTCCTTCCCCCGCCCTGTAAAGTAAGAAGCAGCCTGTATTGCATTTGTAACACTAACAAAGGCTGACCATAATTCCCTTTTACTACCTAGGGTCACTCCCACCTACCCTTTCATCAGCTTAACTGATTTCCAAGCTATAACATATTTTCAAAGATAGTCACTACTACTAAATTATCTCTAGTAGGTTCCTATAATTCTTAAATGTATCTCGAATTCCTGTACTGTTTATGGTGTTACCAGAGGCGGGGAACATCAATCTCATAGATCAAACTGCAGGCTGTTATAAACCCATTGAGTAAATACCTTTTTAGGTTTATGGGACTATATGGAAGAGGAAGGAGAGGAGGCAATATTTGGCTACCTCTCTTATCTTCCTCTCTTTCCTCACTGTTAATTCTCTTATTTCTCACCACCTATGTGTACAGTTTACATGCCCTGCCCACCCAGCTCCCTGGAAATAGAAAGCTCTTATTGAATGTGTGTGCCTAAATTGTAACTATCTGTAACTTTGTGAAGTCCTATAAAGAGGAGGACTTCCTAAGCCAAATCATGGGAAAACCTGGGCAGATTCTCTACTGCAAATATGTGTTGCCTTTGTAACCTCAGGTGGCTCTGAGAAGGCACTTGATAGGCAGACAGACACACATCCACACCATACATACATATATACATACACACACATACATATACATAAGATATATGCTAGATACATATGTAGATAAGAGATACATAAACACAGATGATAGATACATAGATGGTAGATACATGGTTTACATTTACATACTAATAAAGATGAGAATACATACTTAGATGAAAGATACATGTATAGATGATAGAGATAGATACATACATACATAGATGATAGATACATCAATGATATTTACATACTGATACAGATGCTAATACACACATAGATGATAGATACTTATATGAGATATACTTATATACATAGATGATAGATACCTATATAGATACCTATATAGATAATGGATAGAAGCATATATACATGCATATATACATACATACATGATTGATAAAACATTAAGCAGTAACTGTGTTCCAGGTATTGTACTAAGTGCTGACAAATAAAAGTAAACAGAATAGTCCCTGTCCTCTAGGAGCTTACATGTTATTTTATTTTTTGTGGGGCAATGAGGGTTAAGTGACTTGCCCAGGGTCACACAGCTAGTAAGTGTTAAGTGTCTGAGGCCGGATTTGAACTCAGGATCTCCTGAATCCAGGGCCGGTGCTTTATCCACTGTACCACCTAGCTGCCCCAGAGCTTACATTTTAATAGGGAAAGAGATCATACAGAGAATTTAGAATTAGAAGTAGGAATGGAGGAGGAGGAATTGTATATTTAGAGCTGGAAAGGGCATTAGAAGCCCTCTGGTCCTACTCCCTCATTTTACAAATGAGGAAACTAGGACTCAGAGAGAACGATGATTTACCTATATTCATACAGCCAATAAAGTGTCAGAGGGGAGATTTGAATCTAGATTTTTATCCAGTTCCAGCACTCTATATTCAGTAGAAGAGCAGTTGCTAACCATTTTTTGTCATGGACTCCTTTTTAGAATAATAATAAAAACATGATTACAGGATATACAAAATTTCAGTTACAGATAAATGAAAATAAAGATATAATTTTTCCCATCCATATTCATGAACCTCCTGAAATCTGTACTCAGGCTCAGAATCCCTGTACTACAATAACCTAGTGAGATAAAAGAGGTCACTTTAAAAACACCATCACTGGGGCAGCTAGGTGGTGCAGTGGATGGAACACTGGCCCTGGATTCAGGAGGACCTGAGTTCAAATCTGGCCTCAGACAATTAACACTTACTAGCTGTATGACCCTGGGCAAGTCACTTAACCTCCATTGGCTCACCAAAACAAAACAAAACAAAACAAAACAAAACAAAACAAAACAAAAAACAACAACAACAACAACAAAAACCCCACCATCACCACCACCCACCACCAACAAAGTTTTAAAAATTATCAAAAAATGCTTATAAAAGTTGGGAAGCCCAGTAAATGTTTTCAAGGAACATACAATAGTAAACAGTGTTATATGGGAAACACTATCTTTAGAACAATGTTTCCAAAACAGGGTGCTAAAGCAACCTGGTTCTGTATGCGTGATAAGAATTCTATGAAAAATTTAAGCTTGGGATATTCTTCACTCTAATATTTAAATATGCAATATTTTAAGTATCAAAAATACCTATTTCCTGCAATTGATTTTGTTTTCCTTTTTGAAAACAGGCTCAATTCCCATCATTTTCTGTCTTTAAGTTTGTACGTTCCTTGAGGCCTTGGGCAGTCTTTTGCCTCTTTTTATGTCATCAGCACTTAGCACAGTGCCTGGCACATAGTAGGTACTTAATACATTTTTTTTTTGATTGATTGATTGATTGAAATTGCCCCAATCCCTCTTCTTGTGGGAGTGTTCCATGCCCCCTCCTGAATCCCTGTGATGATTATATCTATATATTTCCAAACCCCAAGTTTAAAGTCACCAAATAAATTTGAGAAATAATGTCTTTGAGTGGGATCACTTTGAGTGTGATAGGTCACTTGCTATCTGTGATAGGGTGCTTTTGATTTTTATAGGAAGAACCTTTTTTCCCCAACTGGGGAAATCTGTACTGAGGCCAGATTTGAACTCAGGTCCTCCTGAATCCAGGGCCAGTGCTCCATCCACTGCACCACCTAGCTGCCCCAGTGATGGTGTTTTTAAAGTGACCTCTTTTATCTCACTAGGTTATTGTAGTACAGGGATTCTGAGCCTGAGTACAGATTGAGGAACAAATATTCCTTGGTGCTGCTAGCAGAATGAGGTTCATTAATTTGTATTGAGCTACTCTTTGTGTGTAATCAGAAGTTCCTTGTGCCACATTTTTCCTCTATATTTAATCTTTATGCTCATTGGGAGCATCACCTATTCATTTGACCCAAGACCTTTTGTTTTTCTCCCCCACATTCTGTATCTATTCTGACTCAGTAATATCTATACAGGTTGCTTCTATTATATGAGGGTCTTTTCTTCCAAATCATCATGTAACTTCTATGGTTTGAGGAGGATTCATCTTTTTATTACAGCGTCTTATTTGGGGGGGGGAAGGAAGGGAAAAATGTACATGTCACAATTTACATATGTTCTAGAGTAGTAAGTAAACCCTTCAGCAAAATTTTAGTGTTTCCACACTTGTGAATCCAGGAAAAGCGATCTTTCCACATCGAAGACATAATAAAAATGTCATTTCCACATGTTGTGTTTTGTTGGGGGAGGGGGAGGAAAATAGGATTTGTTTTTATTGATTTTTCACTGGTATGGTGGAAATTTACACAAACATGTTTTTCCTATTAACGTTTTTCTTGCAAATGTGGAATGTGTTTGTGTGTGGCTTTGGGCTGTCTCTGTTGGTTGTAGATCACTGTTACACAACAAAGAGGGGGTTAAATAAAAAACACACATTGGCATGTTTAGAAGGCATGCTAATAGAAGTTCAGAGTACCCGGAAATATTATAATAACTAGAAAGAATTTTTGTTTATCAACTGCATTCATTGATGTATCTTAAAGGGGCATGGGTAGTCTTAACATACTTTAAAAAAAAAACACATTCACCTAACATTTATGGAGTGTTACTATGTGCAAGGCCTGCACTAGGTTCTGTGGGGAATACAAAATTGCATAAATGTAGTCTCTTCCATTGAGGACCTTACACTCTAGAGGCGGGGAATGAGACATTAGGCAAGTCACTTAATTTCCTTGGGCTCTCTTCTTCATCTGTAAAATAAGGGATTATTCTAAGGTTCTTACCAGACACTTCAAGGTTCCTTCCAGTTCTAAAGCTGTGATTCTTTGAAGAATCATTCAAATAACTATAATAGAGAGTAGAATGTTCTTAGTGGCATGAGAGATACAAATAAAATGCTAAGAGAGATCAGTGGAAGGAGAGATTACTTCTGGGAGGGGGCAGTAGGGAAGACTTCTTGGAGGAGGTAGCATTTGTACGAAGTCCATGAAGGCTAGAATTTTGACTGGCGATCATGACTTGAGAAAGAATTATTCCAGGTAAAGGAAATAATGAAACAAAAGCCCAGATGGGCATATGAGAGAATAAGCTAGTCATCAAGTTTCGCTGGAGCAGAACCATGTATGCTGTGGAGCATGGGAGAAAGGTCATTTGGGGCTAGCTCATAGAGGAACTTGAAAATCAATTAGTCAATACAGTTAAATGAATCCAGAAAGTAAATCAATAGGCATTTATTTAGTAAGAGCTACCATGTACCAGGCACTGAAGATATAAACATGAAAAAATTGAGGAGGATAAAAGCTGATTATTGTCATAGATAATAATTAACAATAATGTCGTTTATTGATGATACTTAACAACAATAGCACCTGCTATGTGTTAGATGCCGTTAGTCCCTTTACAGGTATTATATCATTTGATTCTCCCCAAAACCTTGGGGAATAGGTTCCATTTTTTTGTTTTTGTTTTTGTTTTGAGGGGCAATGAGGGTTAAGTGACTTGCCCAAGGTTACACCGCTAGTGTCAAGTGTCTGAGGCCAGATTTGAACTCAGGTCCTCCAGAATCCAGGACCAGTGCTCTATCCACTGTACCACCTAGCTGCCCCTGATAGGTTCTGTTATTTTTTATTTTATTTCTTTATTTATTCTTTTGGTGAGGCAGTTGGGGTTAAGTGACTTGTCCAGGGTCACACAGCTAGTAAGTGTCAAGTGGCTGAGCCCGGATTTGAACTTAGGTCCTCCTGAATCCACTATCCACTGCGCCGCCTAGCTGACCCCAATAGGTTCTATTATTATCCTCATTTTACAAAAGAGGAAATTGAGGCTACTAAGTGTCTGATATTGAATTTGAATTAAGTTTTCCTTCCAGGCCCTGCGTTCTATCCATTGCACCAAGCTGTCTATATGTGATTGCATTTGACAGTTTAGAAGGTTGTTGTTTGTCCTTTGTTCTTGAAGAGGACCATGACATCAATTAAAGGGTAATTATGTTTGAGAGAGAAGTTTCAGTTGAATGTCAGTGGCGGAAAGAAGGTTTCAAGGTGTTAAAGACAAATGCTTGGGCAGCTAGGTGGTGCAGTATATAGAGCACCGGCCCTGGATTCAGGAGGACCTGAGTTCAAATCCGGCCTCAGACACTTGACACTTACCTAGCTGCGTGACCTTGGGCAAGTCACTTAACCCCCATTGCTTCACGAAAAAATAAACAAAACAAAACAAAAATCATAAAGACAAATGCCTGTGAAGGTGGTCATGCGTCATCTACCCTTGAAATGGTCAATGATTTCTTTCTTGAGTCGACAGGATTGCAATAGGGCCTAGTTTTCTTAACCCAAACATATATACTCCTGAGGAACAAGGATTTAGCCTTACAGCCAGGAACTTGGAGTCTCCACGTTGAATTTCAATTCTTTTTTCTCCCCTGATGATTTCCCGATTCTCTTTTTATGGTACTTTACCATAATCAATGCTGAGGGGCCTACAGAATACGAGGCACACAGAATAAATAGAGTTATAGAATGTTAGTTTTGAAAGAGGCCTTTGGGAGCCCTCCCCCTCCCTTCATTTTATATATGAAGAAATCTATACCTAAAGAAATAAAAAGACTTGCAAGGCACACAGCTGGTTAGGACAAGGTGTCCTAATTTTCAGCCCAGAGCCCTTTCTACTCGATCATCCTGCCTTGGTTGAGTCAGATCCTTTGCTAATCATTCTCCCTCACTCAAGGACAACTCTAATATGGTGTTCTTCATGAACCTTAATATGATTGTTCTCTCCTATATGCTGTAATTGCTCTTCTGGACCCTTAGTTTATACCCCTCTTATTGCAATTTCATCTTCTTTGTATTTTGGTTATTTATATAAGCCTTCTCCCTCCTAATAGACTGACTATACGTTCTGGGAAAGTAAGGAATATGTCTTTTTTTTTTTTTAATTTTTGTTTTTGGGTTGTTTTTTTTGTTGTTGTTGTTTTTTTTTTGCAGGGCAATTGGGATTAAGTGACTTGCCCAGGGTCACACAGCTAGTAAGTGTTAAGTGTCTGAGGCCAGATTTGAACTCAGGTCCTCTTGAATCCAGGGCTGGTGCTCTATCCACTGCACCACCTAGCTGCCCCAAAGCTAATTTTCTTTTTTGTTTTGTTTTGCAGGGCAATGAGGGTTAAGTGACTTGCCCAGGGTCACACAGGTAGTAAGTGCCAAGTGTCTGAGGCCAGATTTGAACTCAGGTCCTCCTGAATCCAGGGACAGTGCTTTATCCACTGCACCACCTAGCTGCCCCCAGGAATATGTGTTATTCCTTTCTGTATGCTTCTCAGTGCCTTTGACACGGTTGCTAAACTATTTATTAAATAAAATATTTAGTGCTTGAACATATTTGTTGAATGAAAAGATAAATTAATATGATGGAAACTCATGGAAACTAAATCTATGTGGAAGGAATCTTTACCAAGTCAATCAATCCACAAACATTTATTAAGTGACTACTGTATGCCAGGCATTATGCCTAGAATAATACCTGGGGTTTCCAAGACAAAAATGAAATAGTCCCTGACTTCAAGGAGTTGATACTGGGTGTATGTGTGTGTGTGTGTGTGTGTGTGTGTGTGTGTGTGTGTACACTGAAAAATATGTATAAGTAGATAGAAAACTTTTATTTTATATACATGTGTGTATTATATATGTAATATATATATACATGTACACATATGTGCACACACATACGCATACACATACATATCAGCAGCAGTTTGGGGCAAGGGAGCAATAACAGCTGGGAGGTATAATTATGCAGGAGGCAATGATTGAGCTGAGCTTCAAAGGAGATTAAGGATTTCAAGAGAAGATGGTGAGGAAGAAATTTTTTTCTAGCCATGTATGATAGACTTAATAGGGACTAGTATTTACTGAGTAACATATTTTTTAAAAATGAAATCTTTTATTATCTGGTTGTTGTTGCTGCTGCTGTTGTTTTATGGGGGGAGTCTCAAACTTTTTGTTATATCAGTATAGATAACTCCTAGTGTGGAAACTCCTTTCAGCGATGTCAGTGAGCATCTCCTTTGTAACTTATTATCTTAGTTGTCCGGAACACTGAAAACATGTGACTTAAACATGGTCATTCAGGAATGTATCAAACCCAGGCATCACTTCCAGTCTTTTTCACTCCAAAGCTAATTTCCCACTCACTATGCCACATTTCTTCCTCTTCATTGAAAAGAAATAATAAAGATACTATTTCTGTTCATATAGAAATGTTTTTTTTTAAATCAGGTGAAATGTAGCTTACACTGATGACTTTAGAATTTCCTTCATTAAAACAGACATTTTATAAGAAGTACCAAGGAGTGTTTGGGGCATGCATCCTGTTGTTACGTGACAGTTTGTTCTTAAGGCATGGAGAAGTAGTTATTTATGCTTCTATTCAGATTTTTTTTACCCCTTCTTAGTGCTGCCATATTGCTACTAATTACATTCACATTAATTATGAAGTTACAATAGGATCACATTTGTAAAGCATAGGATTATTTTCTTTGTGTTGTAGAATTTAAAAAGAAATGGTTAAAAGCTTATTGGACTTGATCACAGCTAGTAAACTGAAATAAAATACCAGCTTGCCCACTGATCAACTTTTAGCTTATTCTTAAGGGTTTTTTTTTTTTTGGGTGGGGCAATGAGGGTTAAGTGACTTGCCCAAGGTCACACAGCTAGTAAGTGTCAAGTGTCTGAGGTCAGATTTGAACTCAGGTCCTCCTGAATCCAGGGCTGGTGCTTTATCCACTGTGCTACCTAGCTGCCCCTATTCTTAAGTTTTAAAGAAAAAGTAAACATTTTATCTAAGTCACTCTTATCTCTATGGACCTTGGTTTCCTCTTCTATGAAATAGGGAAGTAGAGAACTGGATTGGATGAACTCTTTTTTTTTTTTGGTGGGGCAATGAGAGTTAAGTGACTTGCCCAGAGTCACACAACTAATAAGTGTCAAATGTCTGAGGCTGGATTTGAACTCAGGTCCTCCTGAATTCAGGGCCAGTGCTTTATCCACTGTGCCATCTAGTTGCCCCTGGATGAACTCTTAAGGTGCTTTCCAGTTCCCCATTAGTACCAAAAGTAAAGAATATTTAAATTAATTAAGCTTCTTAATGGAAACACATTTTAACTGTTATAATCAAATCCTCATTCACTTAGGCAAGAAGATAACCAATTCTCAAATGATAGTATGTGGAATTTGTTTCTATTTTGCTAGTCTGTGAGCTCCTTTGATAGCCAGTGATGGAGGGTAGATTTTGTAGTCAGGAAAACATGGGTTAAATTCTCATCTTTGACATATTCCTGCTGTATTCATGGCTATGTTATTTAACCCCAGCCAACTCGTTAAAATTTTTAGTTGTCCTGTGTCATTGGAGGGATTTTTCATCCTGGGTGGATTCCTACCTTATGACATCACAGATCTGTACTATACCATGCCCCCCTCCCCCACACCTCCTCCATACCCCCCCCCATCTATAAGGGGTGTGTCTCATGTAAATTTCTAAATTAAATATCTTACTTAACACATTAGGGGATTAATAAGTGGTGGCTGAATTTGAATTTGTTGAAATTTAACTCTTGTTTAAGAAGTGTAATGAAAATAGAGGTGTACTTATGGTAGGAAGTGGGTCCAGATTTGTAATTTTATGCATATAGTCAAGAGGTTAAGTCAAGAAACATTTATTAAACTATGTTGTAAGCACCATGCTAAACTCTGAGGAATACAAAGAAAGTCAAAAGAAAAAAACAAACAAAATACCTGCCCCCCTATCCTTACTCTCATGGGAGCAAGTGATAGGCAAACAAACCACATACAAACAAAATGTGTGTGTGTATGTATATATGTATGTATATATATATATATATGATAAAATGCAGATCATTTCAGAGAAAACACTAAGATTAGGGAGTACTGGGAAAACCTTTTTGCAGAAGATGGGACTTTAGCTGAGATGTGAAGGAAGCCAAAGAAGCAAAAAAATGGAGGTGAGGGGCCAGCTAGGTGGTGCAGTGGACAGAGCACTGGCCCTGGATTCAGGAGGACCTGAGTTCAAATCCGGCCTCAGACACTTAACACTTATTAACTGTGTGACCCTGGGCAAGTCACTTAACTCCAATTGTCTAACCCCCCCCCCCCCCCCAGCAAAAAAAATGGAGGTGAGGACAGAAAGTTCTACAAGGACACTTGTTCCTGAGAACTGCAATATATCTTCAAAATTCAAATAACTGACTTAAATATTGAAAATTACACTAGAAAGAAAATATATCGATCCTGAATTCTGAATAAACTAGATGACAACAGTAGCAAAAAAAGTTCTCAATTTACAAAAGGATTCACTCAAGTTCCCTTTGGATACACATATCTCTTAGTGCAGGTTAAGTGTTAATTTCCCAGAGAGGACAGAGAGCAGAGAAACTTGAGTTTTCTATCAATCTGTCAAGCATGATTGACAACCTCAATGGCAAATGAAGATAAAGGATCTCTGACATGATAGAATAAGCTATATCAGTGTGTTTAATATTTTTGATATGCTCATCATTGGATTTAGAACTAGTCTTATTCTCTCATAGTAAATAACAGCACCAGAATTAAAACCCACATCCTTTAATTTTAAAATTTTTCTTAGCGTGACTCATAAAACAAACAAATAAAAATCAGGAACCCTCTGCAATGTTCATGCATTAAGTAGTGCTCTCTGGCCTTGTATATTGACTAAAAATTGAGGATGAAGGATCAAATAGCACCTATGGGCTTTTACTTTGATTAATTAAAGGAAGTCAGTTCACTATAGCAAAAGGAGGACTTATAAATTGGTTCAACTATTCTGGAAACTAATTTGAAATTGTGGTAAAAAAAAAAGTGACTAAAATATCATTATCCTTTGACCCAGGGATCCCATTGCTATGCCCTACACCCCAAAGTAGTCAAGACAGAAATAAAGGGACCATGTAGACCAAAATATTCATAGTAACACTTTCTGTAGTAGCATATTACTGGATGCAAATTAGATGTCTGTCAATGTCAAACATATTGTGATAGGTAGATGTGACAGAATATTACTGTGCCCCTAGAAATAACAAATTTGGGGAATTCAGAGAAATGGAGGAAAACTTTGATGAACTGAAGAATAAAGTAATTAGAACCAGAATATCAGACATTTTATATTTTGGTCGATATATCTGAACTTTTTTTCCTCTTTAAAAAATCTTTATTACAAGGAAAGGCAGACCTGTGGGGGAGTAGGAAATATATATATATATATATATATATATATATATATATATATATATATATATATATATATATTCAGAGACTATGAAGTGTGAGCAGAAGTTATCAGGAGAAAAGAAAGAATTAATAATTGAACAAAACAAAATAGAGTGGAATAATGAACAGAGCCAGGCTTGCACTTGGGAAATCCTGAGTTTGAGTGCTGCTTTTCTTATATGTGAATATCACTTAAAAATCTCAATTTCCCAGGTAATTTTCTAAGAATCTTAATTTTCATCTGTATAGCTGATCTTTATTTATGGGTGACAGTTTCTATGAAAGGAGCTATCGAAATCATTGAAATCACAGTGTTGGATCATAACACAAAAGCAAATAAACCAAAAATAAAATTAAATTAAATACTAAAAAAACCAAAGTGTTTTATTCAATGCCAGAACATTAAGTAAATAGTATCAGAATCTGGCACATATATAATATCTTATCAAATCTCATTAACTAAAACTATAAAGGGACTTCCAAATAAACTACTTGACTGGTAAGCAACATACTGTAATGGATAGATCACCTGACTCAGAAGGCTTGGGTTCAAATCCTGCTTCAGACATTCCTTAGCTCCATGACGTTTGGTAAGCCACTCATCTTCATTTGTAAAATTGGAGGGGATAATGGCACCTATCTCACAGGATTTTTGTGAGGATCAAATGACCTAATCTATGGAAAATGTTTCACAAACCTTAAAGCCATATGCATGTATGAGCTAATACTAGTATTATTATTCTCTGGCAGCATAAAAGGTATCCTGATTTCATACCAGAATAATAGGGTCATTCTAATAATAAGGATTAAATTTAGAATCAGACTAGAAACAAACTATGTGTGCCTTTTTATGATAGGAAGGAAAAGTTTGAATAGAGTTTCAACTAGGTTTTATAAAGTTTCAAGTGAAGCTATTTAAGGTATAGGTAGACAGTTTAGCATCCAATTAGCATTTAAAGATAACATAAGATGATTAGACTCTTTCAAGTTAACACATAATGAACTGTGGGGAAATTACAACATTATGTATTTGAAACTGTCCAACAATGACTTTGATGGGTTTTAATTGGATTGACACAGATCTGCCTACCTGCTTTGTGTTAGAGTTTAAGGTTTAGAGGCACTTTAAAAAAATCTGCTTTTGGTTTCAGCACGATTAAAAAAGAAATGGGAAACTTGTACGTGAATTAGAAGCTGAACTTATGTGGAAATAGCAGGCACCTCACTGGGGTTTACTATTGATTAAAATGTCCTCTACCTTGGCAGATTCCAGTTTGTAGAGAAACTTCAAAAGCAGAGACTCAAACACAATAGAAATAACTTATTCTTTCTGTAGAATTCTGCTGTATGACCTTCTGGTATGGGTTGGTTGAATGCTAAGCTGTACATTTTCACATTTATAAGTAAGACACATATACTAAGACTCAGAAAAAAAATTATTTAAAAAAAATCAAATGAGCTATTTAAAAATATCTCCTAGGAAACTTTTTTCCCCTTCCTCAAATCTTATAATATGTGAGATTTAGAATTGGTTACATAATTCATTCCATAATGCTGTCACTTTTTAATATAATATTTTTCATTTCAAATTGGAAGTTCCAATTAAAAAGGAATCCTATCTAGTGAATGACAGCGTGACTTTTCATAGTAATCTGCATGTAAAGTTTGTGTTCTATATTACTACCTAGTTACTATTTTTACTTCTAAGGTTATTTCTTTTCTTGATCCAGAATTCATTTCAGCTTAACACCATCTCTTAATAAGTGGCAACTATGCACCAGACATTGTACTAGGGCCTGAGAGATGCACAAATTGGAGAATCATTGATTTAGATTTGCAAAGGGCCTTATAAGGCATCTAGACCAAATTCCTTCTCCTCCCACCACAAAAAAGGACTTGCCCATGAATTCTTATTATAAAATATATTATGAAGCACCATTTCTTGGGTTGTCATGGCCAGAGAATTATTCAACAGGTGGTCAAATTACTGTTGATGAGCCTCTCTGTATTTAGACTGTTCTAGAAAACAGACCTAATCTATTGCCATAGCTATGCTGGATGTCTTTTTAGCATGATTAAAGCTTCCAGAGCTTGTGTTTGACTGTCCTAACCTTTGGGAATCCAGCTTCACCTCGACAGAGTGATGAGACATGAACAAGATAAATGAGGGGATCGGACAAATGGTCTCTAATGTACCTTCCAGGTTTACATTTTTGATTCTCTAGTCATGGGCCTATGTTTATAGAAGATCCACTAGAGTATTAGAGGCACGTGTCACGATTTTTTCTCCCAAAATACACTATTGAGATTCAGAAGAGTCAGCCTTTCTCCAAAGTAAGAATGTTTCAAAACAGTAAATTGGGGCAGCTAGGTGGTGGAGCAGATAGAGTGCTAGGCCTGGAGTCATGAAGACTCATCTTCCTGAGTTCAAATCCAGCCTCAGACACTTCTTAGCTCTGTAATCCTGGGCAAGTCACCAAACCCTGTTTAAAAACAGAACAAAATAGTAAATTGGATGTTCCAGGGAGGGAGAAACAAGGATAGCATTATTAATCACCATTAATATCATGTGCAAGGCATTCTAAAATAACTGGTGCATAGTGGAAAAATAGTGGCCAAAGGAGCAGTCAATTTCTTTAAACACTTTTGAATATTGTCAAGTATTTGCACTGTCTTCTGGAGGAAGGAGAGGACTGTGAGTGGTAGAAAACAGGATTTGGAATCATACTCTTCTCCTTATTTATGGTATAATGCTACATAATTTGGAGTAATCTATAAATCAAGTCACATAGTTTTATGCATGTGATATTTTTAAAGTATTCATTGATTTATTTTTTTTCTCATGGCATAGTAGATAGAGAACTGATCTCAAAGCCAAGTAGAACTGGGTTTATGTCTTATTCATTATAAATATTGACTATGTTACATGGTATAGTTACTTAATCTCTTATTGTTCTAGTCAACCCTGTAAGACTTAAATTTGCATGGAAAAAAATTCATGCTGTATTAGTAGAGGTGGTTTTTCTCATCATGGAATTCCATTTCAGTGAAATCACAATTCTAGTCACTATCTCTATCCCTACCTTTTTGTTTTCATATGACCAAAATTTCCCAATGTATTCCTTTTCCTTCCCTCTCCTAGAGAACCATTCTTTATAGCAAACAGCAAAAATGAGAAAAAGAAACAGTTCGGTAAAACTAACCAACATATAAAAAAAATTAGTATTCTGCACCCATAATCCTTCATCCCTGAAAAGAAAGAGGGGAAGTTATGCATGGTATCTTGTTCTTCACTAGAGATTTTAAGAGTTAATAATGTATAGTCCAGGGCAGCTAGGTGGCGCAGTGGATAGAGCACTGGTCCTGGAGTCAGGAGTACCTGAGTTCAAATCCGGCCTCAGACACTTAACACTTACTAGCTGTGTGACCCTGGGCAAGTCACTTATCCCCAATTGCCTCACTAAAAAAAAAAAAATAATAATAATAATGTATAGTCCAGTTTTGGAGCAGATTAGAAGACCCTGATCATGTGTAATGATAGATAATTATTGTATTGCTTGTGGAGAGGAAAAGAGTCTATTATGGAGAACTGAAGGTCAGAAATGAGATGAATTGGGAGAGACCACAGAAAAGCAAGTTTTATCCTTACTGTTAGAAATATTTTAGAATGAGATAGGATTTTATAGGGGTTACATGTATCCCATCCCTTGACACCATGAAAAAGGGCTTGGATGACCACTTGGGAATGTCACAGATGGGATTAATAATTTCTGTATGGAATAGAGTATATAACATCATGAAGCCTCTTCCAGTTTTAGAATTTTGAGATTTTAATAATTATGATAACAATAACAATAATGATGATAGGAGGTTTTTATATGATTCTTTCTTCATAAATAACACTGTGAGATGGACAGTGAATATTTTTATCTGCATTAACCCCACAGATCAGAAAACCTAATATTATGGTAAAGTGATTTGGCTACAGTTCTATAACTAGAGATTGACTGTTATATCTTATCATATATCTCATCTCATCTCATCTCATCTCATCTCATCTCATCTCATCTCATCTCATCTCATCTCATCTCATCTCATCTCATCTCATCTCATCTCATCATCTCCCCTTTCTTTAAAAAGCAGTTGTACTATATTACATGCTTATATGGGTTTGTGTTTTCTTCCCCAATAGAATATAAGCTCTTTGAGGTCAGAGATTTTTTTTTTTATATTCCAAATACCTAGCACAGTGTTTGACCAATGCCAGTTTCTTAATGTATTCTTATTAGATGGACAGATTGGGTTGGAAAAGGACTAAACGTTAGACTAAATGTTCTCTAAAGTCCCTTTCAGGGGAATCTATGATTCTATGATCCAGACAAGTTGGTATCCTGATAAAAGGCTACTCACATAGCACCAGTTTTATGCATAAGTATTTTGTTTTAGGTTTGTTAAGCACTAAAATGTGTTAAAATGAAAAATTCTGCTAGAAGTTGAGGTTGCTATCCTTGTTATTTAAAGAAGCATGCCAAAACAGCCCATTTTTAGGTAAATATGCAATTGAAACTGTGAAGTGTAACAGGTTGGGTTTAGATTTCAATTTTTTTTTAAAAGAAGGTATTAATTGGCTTGTTTAGCACGCATATTTTAAAACGGTAGACACACCTAAATTACAGTTAGAGATATCAAGTCAACTTAAAATGGAAAATTGATATGAACACACATCTTACAAATGATATTCAGGGAATATTCTTAAAAGATTTTGCTTTTTGATGTGCAATACACCTGAAATTTTATTTTTCTCTAAAGTATTTTTGAATTCATACTATAATTTTTCAAATTATAATGCCAGAAACCAGTGGATGCTGTTATAATCTTGAATGTTGTTGTGCTTGAAGGGCTCATTTATAATATGAAAAAAGCCCATTACTTAATATTTGACTCCTGCTGGAGACATAATTATCCTTTTCGGTTGATCTCAATGAAGTTAAAGAGAAGATCTCACAATATAGTAACAAGACATCAATCACTTAAAGTAGTTCATAATAAAATTAAAGTGGTATGGCAGGCAGTGCCTTTGATGAGGCCTGAGATCTTTGGAGAATGATTATTGCTTTCCATTTTTTTTCTCCTTCTTGGCAGCTAGCGTGTCTTACTGAATTTACGTCCCCAGAGCAAAATCCTCTATGCTGGTTTTCTGAGAGCCTGGTAGTCTTGAGATGTTGTTCAACATCATAGTCTCCAAAACAGAGATTGCATAGCATGCTAAAAATTGATGCATGAGACCTTACATTTTTTTTTTTTTTTGCGGGGCAATGAGGGTTAAGTGACTTGCCCAGGGTCACACAGCTAGTGTCAAGTGTCTGAGGCCGGATTTGAGCTCAGGTCCTCCTGAATCCAGGGCCGGTGCTTTATCCACTGCTCCATCTAGCTGCCCCGAGACCTTACATTTTAAGGGAGCTAAAAAAAAACTTTTAAAAAATCCTCAAGAAGAAAAGAATGAAAAATAATGACCAAACTGAAAATTAGTATGTAGCACAACTTTTTTTTTTTTTAATCAAAAGTCAACAGCAGTAGCCAACTCCTTCACAAGGAAGGACAATTTAGAGGGGCATTAAATCTATTTGAAACATGGTTGTAAGTATCAACTGCACTAAATGACACAAGTGGAATCTTATTAACCTGATCTAATGGACATTTTCTGTATCTTATTGAATAACTGTCAAATCCTGTTAAGACAAACCAATGGATAAAGTTGCAAGCATAAGAAAGTCTTAGCTATTTTTGCTTATACTGTTATTGCTTTTGTCCAGTGCTCAGCACAGGGCGTGTTATAACAGGTGCTTAATAGATACTAATTGATTGACTAACTATGAGCCCCCTACACCCAAGTTCCACCCCATCCAACACCAGTGTCTAGCTAGAACAATATGTTTGGCATATGGTTAGATTGAAGTGGTTGATTTCTCTTAATAGAATCTGAACTTTTCTGATTCTGACAAGTGAAGGAAACTGACTTGTCTCTTAATAAGGCCAACATCCCCAAGACCTTAGAAGATGGAATAATATGCCCTTTTACCTCCCATAGGAAGAGGTGAAGAATGGGCTGTCTTCTAGCAAGGAGAAAGCTGATCTGCCAATACCAGGAGTGCATGGAAGAACTTTTGTGCCCCCTTTCCTCTTTTTTTCTCTTTTAGGAAGGACTGGACACTTTATTTCCCCTTCCCCTTTGGGTCTATTTCAATGGCTAGAGCCCTTTTGGGGTGTGCTTCAAATCATTCGCCTCTCCTGGAGATGTAATCTATTCTCATCCTATTTGCTCAACTGTCTATGTTGTTAGTGTTCTGCCCTTTCAGTCCTGTCTGACTCTTCATGACCCCATTTAGAATTTTCTTGACAAAGATACTGGAGTGGTTTGCGATTTCTTTCTCCAGCTTATTTTACAGATAAGGAAACTGAGGCAAAAAAGGTTAAATGACTTGCCCAGAGTCACAAAGTTAGTAAGGGTCTAAGGGCCAAATTTGAACTCGGGTTTTCCTGACCTTGGGCCTGGTGCCCTATACACTGTGCCACTTAGCTGCAGTTACTTTTAGAAGAATGACAACTTCATTTTATAGAAGCCATTTAAAATAGATCTCCATGTTTCAATTGAGCTAAAGATTTCCCTGAAGGTTTCTTTGATTGCTAATAATACTCATTAAATAAATTTCCCCACCCCCCCCCCAAAAATGGGGGGAGGTATTTTAAAATGGAGTTAGGTTCATTCCATTTCTTCATTCCCCAATAATTTCCTGTTATTCACTTGTTAAAATACTCTTACAATTTGCTGACTGAGAAGGAAACTCTTCTATTTTCTTAATTCCTTCTCAGAACAGTATTGGTAATATTGGACAAAATAATTGCGTAATTTATCTTAACTTTAAAACATTCTAAAGAGGAAGCTATCCTTTAACAGCCATATTGTTGAAATAAAGTGATTTCAAAAGCTAGATGGCACGACGTGGACTTGCAGTTAGGAAGACCTGCCTTCAAATCCGTTAATTCACATTTCTTAGGCCCTGAATTCAAATGCCTCACATACTCACTAGTTAGCTCTGTGATAGACAAATTACTTAATCTCTAGCTTCCTCAGTTCTCTTATTGTTAAATTAGGAATAACGATAGTACCTACCTCTCGGTTGAGGTTAAAATGAGGTTACATTTGTAAATTGCTTTGCAAACTTTAAATCACTTTATGAATGCTTTTGTTATTATTATTATTAGTAGTAGTAGTGTTATGGTTATAACACTGTCATATGTTACTGATTATATTAATGCTTTCTATCATATTAATGTTATAACATTGTTATTATTATTATTATTATTATTATTAGTTGTACTAGTACTAGTAGTGGTAGTAATATGTAAAGTTATAAACATTTTGAAGAAGGGAATTATGTTTAATATATTCTTATATAAGGATCCATAAATTAACTTTCAAAACAAATATACCAGAAATCTTACATCCAAATGAATTCATGAAACCTTAGGCTGGAAATGCCTAGACCTCATCAATTTAGACATAGAAGGGGTCTTAGAAGTCATGCACTCCAACCACCTTCATTTTTACATATGAGAAACTGAGGCCCAGAGACTTAAAGTGATTTACTTAAGTAGCAAGTGACAAAGCTGGGTTTTGAACCCAGGTACCCTAACTTCAAATAATTATGGTTTTGACCTATCTCTCAACATAATGCATAGAGTTCTGGGCATAGCCTCATAATGTGTTGGGTTCAAATGATTTTTTTTTTAAACTCTTACTGATAATGTGACCCTGGACATGATACTTAATCACTCTGAGTTTTAGTACAGAGCTCACTGGATTTTTGTGAGGCTTAAATAAGGTACTGTAGGTGGTGTTTTATAAACTTTAAAGTGCTATATAAAAGTTACTAATTATTATTACTAATAATATTGTCAAGTAAAAACCAAACAAATAAAAAAATCCATGATTATTACAATTACAGCCTGTTACCTTTTTGGGTAGATCTATTATAAAGTTCTTCCTTGTATTGAGTAGAAATCTCTTCCTTGTCACTTCTAACCATTTACTAGTCTTAATTCTACAAAAACAAAATCTAATCTTTTTTCCCCATGCTAACCCTTCCTGTATTTGATGACAGCTGTCATGTCTTCTCCTTATCCCCTACCATCATCTCTTTCTCAGGCAAACCATCCTCCTCCCCAGCTGCTCATCTTATGGTATGATTTCCAGATTTTACACCTTTCTGGTCCTTCTCTTCTATAGACATTTGTCCTTTTTGTTGCCTCTCAGAAAATCCAGTGCTTGAATTATCATAATATTACAAATGTGGCCCGATGCATGACCATGTTGTGTGGATGTTTGACTATTTCCCAACCCAGCTAATGGTGCCATCATCCTGTTCATGTTTCTCCATCTTATACACCAGGATATTTATTATGAGGTACTTTGTCAAATGCCTCACTAAAATCACAAAATGGGGCACTGCGATGTCATGCCCTTGATCTACTAGTTTAATAACTGTTTATTTAAAATAATGAGGTTAATTAGACCTAACTAGTTCTTAGTGATTGCATGCTGGCTTCCAATAAGAGCATCATTCTTTCCTTAGTGTTCACAAGCCATCTGCTTAATAATCTGTTGTAGAATTTCATTTGTGACCTTAGACCAATCCCCTGTCTATTTTGACTTGCTTCCATATCCAATTTGGACCCCATGACCATCCATTACAGTGATACTCTTAATATCCTAGAATCGCATTCTCATTGACCTTTTTTTTCCTGTTTTACCAACTTTGCCAATACCTACTTTTAAGCAACTTCTAATTTTTTGACCCCCCTTCTGAGTTGCTGAAGATTGTAAGAATCCTAAAATAATGCTAATTGAGCCCTCTATAGATTAACACCCTTGCTGGGCCTCTCTGCTGCTTCAACTCTTATTGACCCTATTTAAAATTCTCCACAAGGCTTATTCTGAACTTTGTTCACTCTCCAAATCTATATCTGCCACACTCAGGCTTAGATTCCTCCTTTTCTCGAGAAAACAAAACATTTTGACAGATTTCTCAACCTCTATTTTGTCCAAACTCAACATTTTCTATACCTATATTTCCACCCATCTTTTCTTTCCTGTTTTAGATGATTAAATATTGTTTTTCTTCTCACTTCCTTGATATCTCTGCACCATGTCATTTGCTCTCTAGACATCTTCCCCATCATGTCTGCCCTCATTTTTCAGAATGGAAGCCTCAAACTTCCTGGTCATGTGACCAACAAAATGGAGAATGGGTTACTTTCTCTGATCCTCAGGACTTCTCAGATCTCTCCAAAATAGGATTTATGTGCAAGAGATAACGCCATTTCAATTTTCTCTATAGTTTAAGGCATCAATCACCCCTAAAAAAGGTTAAGAACCCAATGACCTAACAGAAGAGAAACTAATACCTAACCCCTAACATGCTCACTCAACACCTTCTGCCTCATCAGACACCATGCTCTGGCAGGCTTCAATAATTGGACCTAAAAGCTTTCAACAGAACTTGAATACCTCTCCCCCCCTCCCCCACCCCCATATATCCTCTCCCCCAATACTTTCCCTAGGCCAGGAAAAATAAAAAACAAAAAAGCAGAAACCTTATCTGGGACAGCAGTATACCACCACTCTGTGCTACAAAAAATTCAGAAAGTAACTGAGGAACTGAGGACACTGAGTCAAGATGCTAGTTGGTATGCCTAATGGGCTTGAGGGCAAGGGACCTAGAATGCATATGGAGCCAGTATTGTTCTCCTAGATGTCACTTGAGATAGAGACTGAGGCCAGTGAAATGTGAATTGTCTAGTATGGTAGGATGCTGAGAAAGCTTTGAGGTCTAGATAGACCCTAAAGAAACAACAATCAAGTGGGAAGGAGCCCAAAAGTAAGTAATAGGGGAATATAAAGAAAAAAAAAACTGAAATAATCAAATATCTTGGGGGAAAGAAAATTCATTTATATATTTTGACATAAGATGATAGACTAATTAGGATGATATTAATAACAGAAGGTCTTCAGCCAAATGAATCCCGATATCTTTAAATAAAGATTGCAAAAGAAGCAAAATGAATGAATACCTGATGATATAGAGGACCTTCTAAATTCCCAAGAAAGCATGGAGTCATAGCATGATCTTCCCAAATGCTTTAAAGGAGAAATAAGAATTGTAAAAAGCAAAATTTATGGCTGGCCCAGAAAAAAAATAATTGTCAGGATAGAAAAACTCAGATCTACAGTAGTATCTCTAAAGAAACAGAAAGAGAAACTGATGCAAAAACAAACAGAAAGGATAATCTAGAAGAGAATCCCTTCATATTCAGATCCAATTTACCTTAAGAGAGAATCTTAAATTGTCCCAATTTTCCCCCCTACCCAGTTACTTTTCTATCTTCACCTTTCCTTTCAATCTCAAGCTTCATGAACATTATCTATACTCTTCCTCTGCATTTCTTCACCACCTACTCCTTAATCCTTTATTATGAGAGATCACTCAAATGAAACCATGCCCACAGTGATCAAGTTGAATCTTGATCTTGAATACTGTTGACCCCTTAAAATGTTTTGATGAAGCTTTTTTCATTACTGCCACTTCAAAATATCTCCCTCCCACAACTCTTCTTGTAACAAATAATAATGTCAAGCAAAACAGATCAATACATTGGTCACTTGTGAAAATGTCTGTATCACTCCACACCTGTAATCCACTATCTCTCTGGAAAGTGTGGGAAGCATGCCTTACCACCAGCCTTTGAAATCTTGATGCAAAAAAGAAAAAAAAAGATTAAAAAAAGAGATTTCCTAGGTATTGGAACACTGAGAAAAGATAATCAGGCCATTAATCAGAGTTCTAAAGTAATTTAAAGTTGTTTTCCTTTACATTTTTATGGTCTTCATGTAAATCGGCTCCTTATTCTGCTTAATTCACTCTGCACTAGTCAGAGCAAATAAGAAATACACATTTATAAAGTGTCTGCTATATTGCCAGTCACTGCACTTTGCATTGGGGATACAAAGAAAGGCAAAATAAAATCCCTGTTCTCAAGGACCCAACAGTCCCATGGGGGAGACAACATGCAAGTAACTGTGCACAATTTATAGACAGGATAAAGTTCAGATCTTCCTGAGTTATTCTGAATTCTTCATAGTCCATATTTCTGATGGCCTGATGACCTTTTTCTCTGTGTTCAAACATTCTTGAACTCTTTCCCCCTTTCCCCTTTCCCCATTTTCCCCCTTCCCATCTCTCTATCCATGTCTCTACCTCTGTCTCTATCTCTCAGTCTTTGTCTCTATCTCTTTCTCTCTGTCTTTCCTCTTTGACTCCATCTCTCTCTGTCTGTCTCTATCTCAGTCACTCTGTCTCTCCCAAATAGTATTTGCCACTGGATCATACATATAGAGTATGTTTTTTGCCCTAGGTCCTGGGAGGAATCCTTTTAAAAAGTAGTTCACTATCATTCACCTTTTAGAAACTTCTCTTTTCTTATCTAAATAGCACCTTAAATCTACCAGGAATTCAATTGTTGATGCACCTTCCTAGACTTCATTTTAAATTATGCTAGGTCAGGATTCCTCCACTAGAGGAATAATAAGATAATGCTATTGTTTGTCCTTTGTTCTTGAAGAGGACCATGACATTGGGAAGTGATGTAATGACTTGCAGTGAATTGGATTTAAGTAAGGAAGGGCTGTGCAAGGTCACTAATTTCATTCCCTCCCCCAGAGCCATCTGAGTCCAGTGGCAAGATATATATCAGGATGACTGGAGATGGCCCTGGATGAATTCAGGCAATTGGGGTTAAGTGACTTGCCCAAAGTCACACAGCTAGTGTCTGAAGTGAGATATAGATAGATGTAGCTCAGAAGAACATCTCAGAAGCTTTCTAGTCCAGCTCCTTATTTTGATAGATGAGGACAGTAAGTCTGGGGTTGTGAAGTACTTGTCCGTGGTCTCACAAGTAGTTATGTGAAAAATGGGATTTGGACTCAGATTATAGTATCCTAGTGAATGCTAATGTAGGCATGTGAACTAAACTACATTTCCCATCATGCACAGTGATGACTCCACTTTACTTTTGGGGGGGGGGCTGGGCAATGAGGGTTAAGTGACTTGCCCAGGGTCATACTGCTAGTAAGTGTCAAGTGTCTGAGGCCTTATTTGAACGCAGGTGCTCCTGAATCCAGGGCCGGTGCTTTATCCACTGTGCCCTCTAGCTGCCTCCTCCACATTACTCTTTCTACTGTATCACACTGCTCAACCCAATACTTTAATCTAGTGGTATCAAACTCAAAGAGGAACATATCCCTGCAGACCTCATATTGACTTAGAAAACCACAAATTTACATTATCTATGTTGCATTATATTTCTATTTGTGTGCTTTTGACATGTTGTTAGACTTTTTGTGAACTTGACACCTTTGCTTTAATCAATCAGTCAACAAGTATTTATTAAGCATCTACTATGTGTCAGGCAATATGGCATAGAGGTGAGACCCTGGATCTCTCTTAGGTTTTCCCAAGTCTCAGAGGCTTTTGATATGTGCCAGGTGGTGAACTCTACATAGCTTTTCTGAGGAAAAGCTCTGAATTTGGACAGCTCCATTATCAGATTGGCTGCATGGTTTCAGAGAAATATGTTATGAACTGATTCAGAGTGAAGTAGGAACCAAGAGAAAAATTCATACAATAACAACATAGTAAAGGCAGAAAACTTTAAAAGATTTAAGATCTCTGAACCATGAAATGAATTACCAGGATTCTGGAGAGCTGCTGATGATCTATGTTACACACCTCACAACAGAGAGATGATGGATTCAAGATGCAGAATGAGAATTTTTGGACATGGCCAATGTTTTACTTGACTATGTGTATTTCTTATAAGGATTTTATTATTATTTTTTCCAATGGAGGGAGCTGGGAGGAAGAGAAAATAGATTAATTGAAAAAAAATAAATGAAATTTCAAAAATTATATGGAGGGGCAGCTAGGTGGCGCAGTGGATCGAGCACGTGCCCTGGATTCAGGAGCACCTGAGTTCAAATCTGGCCTCAGACACTTAACACTTACTAGCTGTGTGACCCTGGGCAAGTCACTTAACCCCAATTGCCTCACTAAAAAAATAAAAAATAAATAAAATAAAAATTATATGGAGCATTTTCAGCTTACTCTAAGAAACAATTCAGACTTTTCAGCTTACTCTAAGAAATAACTTCCTGATAATTAGAATGGAATAGGATGACTTATGTAGTGGTAAACTGGAATTATTCAAGCACACTTTTAAACTAAGTGATAAAATCTACTAACACAGGAAAAGAAGTTAAGTGAGTCTATTATTTCTCTTTCTTTGTTATTGAACACAAAAAGCCCAATTACCTGATTATATTCTTAGCTCTAGTTATTCAGTTGTGTCTGACTCTTCATGAAGCCATTTGAGATTCTCTTGGCAAAGATACTGAATGGTTTGCCATTTCCTTCTCTAGTTCATTTTACGATGAAGAAACTGAGGCAAAGATGGTTAAGTGACTTGCCCAGGGTCACACAGCTAGTAATTGTATGAGGTCAGATAGATTTAAACTCACAGAGATGAGTCTTCCTGACTCCAGGCCTGGTGCTCTATCTTCTGTACCACCAAACTGACCTAATATATTGTTAATTTTCTCTCAAATTATATTCCAGTCCTTTCAATACTTGCTTACACTTTTTTTTTGTTTTATAGTTGATCTTTCAGTTCTCTTTATTCTATACATTAAAATTTGGTCTCAGTTACTTATAAGATTTTTATTCCTTTTCAAATCTGAGTCTTTTAATAACTTATCTACACAAATGGCTCTTTGTCATTTAAAAGTATTGCCCTTGGCAAAGGATTAAAGAAATAACTTGCTTGTGTGTCAGTATTTACTACCAGTGGCTCCTTTGAATCATATTCTCCACTGTTATTCATTAGATCATTTGTTTCTTTAGTCACTAAACTTTCTGCCTCCTTCAGTGAGAACACAATGAGGCCATAAAAGAAGAAACTGACACTTTAGTCACACATAACATGGAATTTCCCATTTCCAAGTGAACCTCATGTTAATTAGATTGCACTGATTATGGTACTTTCCCCACTCTGGCCCCCCCCCCCAATCTCCTATCCCTTTCTCCTGGTCAGCTTTAGTGCCCTGAAAATGGTATTTAAATGTTGCCTTTTGCCTCTTTCCTGACTTTCTCCCCTCCCTTAAAATGGCAATTTCAAGATTGGTGGTATGTGCCAGTTATTCACGGACATTTAAATTGACTTTTGTGGTAATAGAAAATTTCAGGACTCCCATTTCTATCATCTCTGCCAATTGCGTAATTTTCTCTTTTTGGGTTAGCCAATATATTTTCCTTACTTTGGATGAGGAAATGAATAGGGGATCTTGTGATTTTAAGATATGAGACAAATCTATGATTTATTTGTGTCTTTTTGTGATAATCTTTCATCTTTTTTGTCTATAAAATTGGGCAGTGATCCATCTCTCATTCTGCTTTGTTTTTCTTTTTTACTACCTCTTGACTTAATGTTTGTTTAATTTTCCCCTACATTCCAGTAATTAAATAATATCAAAATACTGAGACTTTAAAATTACTTACGTAAATCATTGGAAAAATGTGCTTTCAAATATTTCCAGATGATGCAAAATTTCTTTTAATAGTCATCCTTTTGCCTCCTTCTTATTTAGGCAGTTTCATCTGTGTAAAAAATTTCCAAAGTCTGTCTTAGCAAAGTTAAAACTTATGCTTCCATTGAGAAGAATTTCTCTTTCCATGGGAGGTCTGAAACTGATGGGTGGCTCAACCTTTAAAGCCACTCAAATAAACATATGACAAAAGTTTGCCTAAAATCTTTAATTCATCCCAGGAGTTTGGCCAATCTCCATAAACTGTATGACCTAATAGAAGGGTGAATTTTTAGGGTTTCTTTGGGCCATGAAATAGACATGGCAATGAAATAGACATAGCCATGAGGACATTAACTTGAATATTTCAGATCTATTATTTCACTGTTGTAGGTATTTCTTCGATTGGTACAGATTGCTAGTTCTCCTATTGGATTCTCATATCCATCTTTCCACAAATAATTCCTAAAGAATTCTTTTAACACCCTAGAATCTTTCCTCTAGTTCTTTTTGGTCATACAAATGTTGTCATTTGGTTGTTTATCTGTTGTCATTCATTCTTACTATATGATTAAGCCTACCTCCCTTTCCTATCATATGTGTCCTCAATGATGTCTTGTATGACACTTTTATAGGTGAAGCTAATTGAATTCCTTGCAACATTCCTTATAGTGTAGAGATCCTTCACCATTCTATAACTGCTTCACTTTTTGAATTTCTCCCTCAAAATGTGGTGCTGAATTCCATATTCCAAATGTGGTCAAATCAGTGCAAAAGACAGTCTATTGACTCCTTTGGTCTAGATGCTGCATTATAAATAACATAGCTTAACAAAACTACATCTTTTTTGGTGGGGTGAGGCAATTGGGGTTAAGTGACTTGCCCAAGGTCATACAGCTAGTTAAGTGTCAAGTGTCTGAGACCAGATTTGAACTCAGGTCCTCCTGAATCCAGGACTGGTGCTGTATCCATTGTGCCACCTAGCTGCCCCTGCATCTTTTTTTAAGTTCAAGGAAGTCGTACTCATGGCTTATATTGATCTTGAGTCATATCGACCAGGTATTTTTTCTTGTGGACTGCTGTTAAGATAAGCCTCATCATCCTATAATGGTGCCAATTGAGTTTTTATATCCAAATATAGAATTTACATTTATTCAGTGTCTTAATTACCCCTACACTAAAAGGAATGCGTCTAGTGATACAGTGGATAGAGCACTGCGCCTGAAATCAGGAAGGCCTGAGTTAAAAGCCATCCTCAGATGCTGACTAGCTATGTGACCTTGGACAAGTCATTTTACCTTGGTCAGCCTGTCTCCTCAACTTTAAAATGGAGGAAATAATAGCACCCACTTCATAGGGTTGTTGTGAGGATCAAATAATATTGGTGAATGCATTTAGCACAATGCTTTACTTGTTGTTGAGTTGTTTTCAGTCATGTCTGACTCTTAATGACTCTCTTTGTGGTTTTCTTGGCAAAGATACTAGAATGGTCTGCCATTTCCTTCTCTAGCTCATTTTACAGATGAGGAAACTGAGGGAAATAGGGTTAAGTAACTTGCCCAATGTCACACAACTAGTAAGTGTCTCAGGCTGGATTTGAACTCAAGATGAGCCTTCTTGACTCCAGGTCAGGCATTCTATCCACTGTGCCACCTAGTTGTCCTGTTTTATATACAATAGGATCTATATAAATGTTTATTCCCTTTGGTATTAGAATGTAACTTCCTTAGGGACAAGGACTATCTTTGCCTTTTCTTTTTATCACCAGCACAGTGCCTGACACTTCATCAGTGCTTGTCGATTGGTTAGCCTGTTGTGTGCCAAGCATTATGCTACACACTTGGGCAGGTACAGAGTATAGATACCCACCGTGGAATATTAACTCCTTATAGGTTGGCATTGTCTTCTTTTTGTGTGTGTATGTCTGGTGCCCAGATCAGTGCTTCTCCTTAGAACTGAATAAATGTTCATTGCATTTGCTTTAGCTGTCTTGGAGCTTACAGGATAGTAATATATGGAAATTACAATCTAGTATGTGTATAATACTATGTGTAAAATTACAGTATCGTAATAATGATGCTTTAGAGCATCATCCTTAATGTCACTAAAGACCAAGGGACTCAGGAATGGCAGATGTGTACATAGCCTGGAGCATAATACTAATGATATCTTATATAAAGACATCATTAAGGAAATAGGTCTTCTATAAGGACATCATTAAGGATACAGATGGCTGGAAAACAGGTGGACTGGTCACACAGCAAGATGAATAAGTGATAGAAAGCATTATCACCAGAATCCTAAAGGACCAGAAATAAGCCTTTAGTGTATTTGATAATAGATCCCTCAAATATAGATAAGGATGACACAGAAGGATAGAGGAGGCCTCAGGCAATAACAGGAACAGGAGTACCTGTACTGTTGAACATTCAGATTCCTTGAAGGATTGGAGCAATGTCATCTTATTTTGGCAACCTGCTGTTATCACCTACCAAGGTCTTCTGGAATCTTAAGTCTATCATCTATCATTTGCTGTTCCTCCCAATCCACTTCTATGCCAAATGTAAGTCATTGATAAAATTGCATAACAGGCTGGGATCTATTCAGTTCAAGAAGCATTAAAGTGCCTCTATGTGCCAGCGAGAGGCAGCGGTGCTGTACTTAATAGCCTCAGAGCCAAGAAGACATGAGGTCAGGTCTTGCCTCTGATACCCACTAGCTATGTTATCCTAACTATGTTATTTCTAGGCAATTCACTAACACTGTAGGTTACAGAGAACACAGAGGGAATTTTTTTCAGCTGGGAATTCCCTGTACAAATGTCATCTCGGGTCCAGTCCCTGTCATTTGTGCAGAGAATGGGGCATGGATAAAAAGACAAAAACAAGACAGTCTTTTACCTCAGGGACCCTACCTTCTCCTGGGAGGGAGAGGGGAGATACCACATATACACACATATGTGAACACACACACAAACACACACTTGATAGCTTCTCATACATAGTTTCATAAAGCATGGTCATAGCTCTCATTTAGAAAGTGTTTTAAGTTTTGAAATACAGTATTATAGCCCCAGTATCCAATAACTCCAATACATTATTATATTTTTATATTTGACTCTCTCAATAATTCTTTGAAACAGATGCTGTTATTAGTCTCACTTTACACCAGGAAACTGGCCCAGAGAGATTAATTAACTTGTTTGTAATCACACTGCTATTAAATGTCTGATGGTAGGTTAAAACTTAGGTCTTCCTGGGTCTAAAGCCAGGTCTCTATCCACTTCACCAAACACCAAACCAAAAGTCCAGGGCCCTCAAGAAGTATAGGATGTGCGACATAAGAAATAACTCAATCGATCAATTGGTCAATCCAAATGCTTTTCTTAAGCAACTACTAGAATTTAGGTACTGCAAAGAAGGGGAAGAAGAAGGAGGAGGAGAAAGAAGGAGAAGGGAGGAGAAGAGAGAAGAAGGGAAAAGGAGAGGAAGGAAGAATAGGAGGAGAAGAGGAAATGACAATGATGACAGTGATGATGATGCCTGCCAGTTCTTCAAAAATGTATACTCTACCAGGAGGAAAATCTGCATAAATAAGTAAATACAAAATATATTCCAAATATTTTCATGTGTAGGGGAAAAAGGAAATTTCTACTCACTGTGGGTACTGAACAATGTATATAGTCATACATTATCCCTCTGGACAACTGCCTTTAAGTTGAAATGGTTTATTTGGTGAACACTGGTTGGATAGCATTGTTCATACAGCAGCTATCTTATCATCTAGCCCCAGTTTCTCTATTTTGTCCAGAAAGGTATGGGGGAGGAGGCAGCTAGGTAGCACAGTGGATAAAGCACTGGCCCTGGATTCAGAAGGACCTGAGTTCAAATCTGGCCTCAGACACTTGACACTTCCTAGTTGTGTGACCCTGGGCAAGTCACTTAACCCTCAATGCCCTGCCAAAAAACAAAAACAAAAACAACAACAACAAAAGGTATGGGGGAGAGGGGCTGCTGTTGAATACCTTTCTGAAAACAAGATAGGCCATGTCTTGAGAGCTTCTTTTCTCCTTTTGTTTCCATACTTTGTCATTATTGGCAGGTAGATATTGACCTTGTGAGAGACCAGGCTTTTACGGAGAAAAATTCACCCATGAAATGTCTAAGATTACAGTCTAAGAATCATGTAGTATATCTTCAGTGATAATATTACCAAAGAATCTTTTCTATTTTCTACTCTCGCTTTATACATCTTGTTTCCCATTACTAGAATTTACATAAAAATGTGCATGCACATTAAAGCTACTTATGAGCTTATTGTAGTTGGTAGGTCGCCATATGTAACTATACTCTCCCCACCCCCACCCCGCTTCTTTTAATTTCTGTGACGATATTTGCTACATCTTCAAAGGATAAATTTGGATATTCCCACATCATCCTGGGATTATACCACAATCTGGAGTCATTCAGGGGAGAAATGTTTATCGAACTGAACAAAATTGAATTCTGAAAAGTAGATTACTAAGGAAGGACTAACTTGTTAGGGAAGGGAGGCTGTGCTTTTAACTAGGAGGGTGATAAAACACAGGCCTTTTCCATGTGATTAGGGCTTGTCTATCAATGATACTAATGGGTGATGATTTAGTTCAACAATCGATAAGCATTTACTGAATGCCAGGCCATGTACCAAGATCTGTGCTAGACCCCAGGGAATGAAACAATCCTTGCCAGCTTACCCTCTCCCTGGTGAAGAGGAATAAAAAAAATATAAACAAATTAGTGAAGGGAAAATTCAGGAGTGAGTTAGAACTGACAATGGGGTGGGTGCAAAAAGCTTCACAGCAGAGGTGACACCCAAACTGGACCTTAAAGGAAGAAAAGAATTCTGATAGGTAGAGATGGTGTTAGCTCATTCCATGCCAGGGGAACAGATTGTACAAATATGTTGTGATGGGAGATGGGGTATTGAGATCAACGAATGGATAATTGTTCAATTGAGGTAGAATGCAGATTTTGGGAAGAAGGATGGCATAAAATAAGTCTGGAAAAGTATATGAGGGAGCAGCTAGATGGCACAGTGGATAGAGTACTGGTTCTGGAGCCAGGAGGACCTGAATTCAAATCTGGTCTCAGACACTTGACACTTACTAGCTGTGTGACCTTGGGCAAGTCACGTAGCCCTCATTGCCCAACCAAAACCAAAACAAAACAAAAAGTATATGGGAGCCAGACTGCGAAGGTTCATCAATGCCTAAAAACTATGGAATCCATATTTTATTCTCAAGGCAATGGGAAGACACTGAAGATTTTTGACCAAAGCACTTATGTGCACAATGGTTATTAATAGCACATGGAGGTCAGAAGGAGTAATTCAGTGACACTCTCAAGGTCTCTCTGAAGAAATTCAGAATAAATTGTGAGACATAGAAGGCACTAGCACAGGACTGCCCAGCATGGCGTGCCCTTATCAAAGAAGCCACTGTGCTCTATGAGCAGAGCAGAATTGCAGTAGCTCACAGAAAATGTGAGATGTGCCTCTTTGTGCCTCACCTGAGGTAGAGTCTTCTGAGGTCGTATTAATCTGATCAGCCATAGTCAAACCTTAACCCCAACATAGTGATGTCATTTTGGTCCTTTTCAAGAAGGAAGGACAACAACCAAGCAACCAATAGATAAAAGCATATTAAGCACTTACTACATATACCACACTCTATGCCCTTAAGAGCTTGCATTCTAATAAGCCAAGACTACACACAATGGGTAACTGGAAAGGAAGAGAAGGGAATAGGTGCAGAACATGGAGAAAGCCATCAAGGAAAAGAGAAATGCCTGGAAGGCATATTTTCAGGATGACAGTATGTCCTGGAAGAAGAAGGAAGAGAATACCCAAGAGACTCTAGGAATAAGTGATTAAAACACAACTGCAGCTCTTAATGGTGGTCTAAAGAGAGAGTGACTAAACAGGAGAGAAGGACCCCATGGCAGAGGTTTCTCGGCATTATTAATTCATCTCCAGTAATACCTAATTTGTAGGGAAATAATAATAACAACTGGGAATAGATAGGAAGAAGCCTCTGTTCTATTTTCTCCTTTTAATTAACTGCTTAGAATCTGTGGAATGGGAAGGCAGATAACCAAGATGTCCCAAAACTGATAGAGTCATCCCATCTAAGGCTGTGTTCTATCTACTCTGCATTAAACTTCTGGGTAGTATTTTTTTATATATGTTCTCTCTTCCATTAGATGTAAATGTTTTGAGTGCACAAACTGTTTTTTGCTTTTTCTTTTTATTCTCTGCATTAAGTAGCTCCTAGCTACAATAAGCATTTAGTCTATGTTTGTTTTTTTTTGGCATAGCAGTTAAATGACTTGCCCAGGGTCACACAGCTAGTTAGTAAGTGTCAAGTGTCTGAGGCTGGATTTAAACTCAGGTCCTCCTGAATCCAGGGCCGGTGCTTTATTCACTGTGCCACTTAGCTGTCTTCAGTCAATGCTTTTTGATTGTCTAATATAATAAGAGAAATGAGGTCTAAGAGGCTATCCTATGAGTACAGTACATGAACATCATGGATTTGTGAATAAGAATTATTTTATTCTATTATACACACTATCCATGAGAAATCTGGCAATTGTCATGCCAATTATTGAATGTTTCTCATGATGAAATAATTTTGGTACTTTGATGATGAAATCTTATGGATTGGGATATCATTTAAGTATTACTTGGACCAGATTTTCACCTTATTATGAAGACTGTACTTTTCAGTAAGAATTCCCTTTAGATCCGTGTATTAAAATGATTTTTAGATAAAACAATTATTAAAAAAAAGTTTTGACTTTGATGCAGGTAAACATATTTGTCTTGTGTGTGTGTGTGTGTGTGTGTGTGTGTGTGTAAATTAGGGTTAAGTGACTTGCCCAGGATCACACAGCTAGTAAGTATCAAGTGTCTGAAGCTGGATTTGAACTCGGGTCCTCCTGAATCCAGGACCGGTGCTTTATCCATTGCACCATCTACCTGCCCCTATTTGATGTAATATTAGGGGAAAAACTTTCTTCCACTTAATTCTATGCTTAAATGGGTATCTTCCATGTATGTGCGTTTGTCTGTGGCATTTTACATGTTCTTGGCTCTATTAAGAGGTTTAAGATTTCTATCACTTGCTTCCCATCACTGTGATCAAATTCTTCTGTACTCCAATAGTTATGGGATCTCATAGATGTGGGCACCTATTACAGAGGGATAGATCACAATCAGTCCATGTTATCCTGAGCCCATGTCATCTCATAAACTTTCCACAGGGTGTTCACTCAATGTGCTAGGGGGATTCCTTCTAGATCTCTTCCCTTGATTATGACAAAATAGGTAATTGAATAAAATATCTGAATTTTTTTAGGGGGGAGGGAAGGAATCCTAAATCTTCTGTATTTCAGTTGCCATAAAAAAAATCAATTCATTTAGAAGTTGAAGTCTGTCTTTTATTTTCATAAAAGAGTAGCAAATTATATTTTCATGAAGAGTAGCAAATTATATGTAGATAATGTAAGAGGTTAATGTAAACTTTATCACTTTACCACAAGTTACTTATTAAGGCTTTTAAACATTTTTTCCTTGAATCATTTATTATAGTAAATTACTGAGATGCTTGGATTCTAATAACATTTCAAATCTTGTTTTGATGGGGCAGATACAAATTTTTTTGGCAAACATGTTCTGTGGAAACAAAAGTGGTTTTCATGTTGCACCATGGGAAGAGAGGCAAATTTTGTATCAGTGGCAACAGTTTTTAGAGGAACTAATAGAATTCTTTCACATTTTATTAGTATTTTAAACAAAACTAAACTGTGTAACAAATAGAATCACAGAGTTGGAAGCGACCTTAGAAACCATGTAGTTCAACTTGGATCTGAATAGTAACCCACTGTCTAGAACATCTGTGTAAAATGAATTTCTCCCTCCCTCCCTTCCTCTCTCGCTTCCACCTGTAATATTCTATTGGCTCATGGAACTTAAAGTTCATTGAAACAACCAGATCTTTTTAAAAAAAAACCTTTTGTCAACCCATGCCTTCCCTTGGCTTAAACTGATGTGATTAATTTTTTTTTTTTTTTTAAAGAAAGCTAATAATCAGGGTGCTTGGCAAAAAAAGAAAATGGATATTACAGACCCTTTTTATTCAAGATTCCCAAAGACAACATTTGAATGTCCAGTGCTTTAGGTGAGTAAGGGAGAAGCTAATTGTTTATGGGATACTTTTCAGAAAAGTCTAATCAAAACAGACAACCGAAATTTATTCCATTTAAGCCAATGACCATGTTGAAATTCTAGTTCATTGCATCCTTTGACTAAATCATGTAGCAATTGGGAAGAGGAAAGCTGAACTTGGCTCTGAAACAGATTTAAATAAGTTGAAATTCATACTTGCATTAACTCATACTCTTTCCCCCCATTGGCTTCCCTTATTAAAATCAGGAGGTCAAAAAGAACAGGTCTTTCTTATAGGATAAAATTATCTGGAAATGTGAGGTGAAAGGCTTCTTTTTTTTTTTTTTTTTTGATTCTTGTCCTGAACTGAAGGGAAAAAGGGCAGGCAGAAGTCCCAGATTCTATCAGCAGTGGTTGTGGAGAACTCATCAGTGCTCAGTAAGCTGATTTGAGAACAGTGCCCCAAGCCAAGCCAAATGCTCCAGTGTTGGACTTTCACCCCAAGCTGGTGTTTTTGCTCATCCACAGGATAAATATTCATCTAATTTTCCCTGTCATCACCATTTCCTTCTCCCCCTGTTCACAGCCCCCTTCCCCTGTTGAGTGGGCTCTTCATACACACACCCTGCTTTCTCCTCTGGACCCTTCACCTTTGCCTCTTCCCCTATCAATGCTGTTAAGAAAATTACTCTAAAACAGAGTTTACCGATTTGGAAAGACAAAAAATAAAACCACTAGATTACAGCTAAAAAAAAAAATCCCTAAAATATGTACACAATAGCCAGACCCTTACAGAATATTACTTTAGTAAATGTTTCTCCAGACACTCAAAATGACAACTTTGCAGAAAGGTCAAGTGTCTATTGATGAAAGAAATTTCACCTGTAATTGGGAATTTGAGTTTATCTTCTGTTTGAGTGAGCTTCCACTCATTTCATTTTTATCTTTCCCTCCTGCATCATCTTTGTTTGCCCTTATTTTATGCTTAAAAACTTATGAAAGGCCTGTGGCTCCTCGATGTTAATTGTAGCAAATATGATAAATCCTTAAAACATCATCCATTATCATTCATATTAGTTTTTTCTGATGTTTTTAATAGCATTTAAAAGGTTTGTAAAGAGTTTCTTCAATTAGTCAACAGGTATTTATAAAATGCCTACCCTTCCAGGCACTTTGAATACAAAGACACCAATGAACCTTGCCTTCAGGGGACTTAGCCTTCTCATTAGATCACCATTGCCAGCCTGTGGTGACAGAAGGAAACCATTGGCTTGTGGGTGATTAATTGTGTTTCTTTAATACAATATGGTAGGGAAGCAACATATAGAAATAAACTCTAATTCCATGGGATTTTATTCCAGACTTCAGCCACTATTACATAATAATAAGGTTATGATATTGGCCTATTATTGCATTGCTCTGGTGGTGGCTTTATTTTTGTTTGGTTGTTTTAGTTGTGCCTGACTCTTTGTGTCTCCATTTATAAATTTGTTTCTTTTTGTCTAAGATACTGGAGTGGTTTGCCATTTGTTTTTCCAGCTTACATTGCAGATGAGGAGACTGAGGCAAACAAGGTTAGGTGACTTGCCCAGGGTCATACAGTTATTAAATGTTTGAGGCTGGATTTGAACTTTGATCTTCCTGACTCAAAAGCATGGGGCTTTATCCCCCCGTGCCACATGGCATTGCTCTAAGGAACTCCTAGGTGAGAAAATTCTACAAATGCAGTTTGACACTTTAGTTGTTTGGAGTATTGAGACATTAGGTGACTTGCCTAGGGCCATCTAGTCATTATGTGTCAGAGAGGACTTGAACTCAAGTCTTCATGACTTCCATGCCAGGTCTCTATCCACCACCTCATGCTGTATAATGATACATTTAGACATTAAAAAGGTGTCTTTTAGGGGCAGCTGGGTGGCTCAGTGGATAAAACACCGGCCCTGGATTCAGGAGGACCTGAGTGCTCCTGTCTGGCTTCAGACACTTGACACTTACTAGCTGTGTGACCTTGGGCAAGTTATTTAACCCTCATTGCCCAGCCAAAAAAAGAAAACAAAAACAAAAACAAAAACAAAAACAAAAAGGTGTCTTAGTTTTGAGAACCTTGTTGCCAAAACCGAATTGCTTATTGGTACCATTTTAAAAACTCAAGCTCTTCCCACTGTGCTATTTTGTCCCCTAACATGATGGTGGTTTTAACAAAAGGAAGAAAGATTATTTTGCTGATGTGATGCAGGTTTGGCCAAAGTTTGCATATCAGCTGATCTCCAGACTTTGTTTTATATGTAGAAGGAGAAGCATTAATCTCTCAGAGACTATATTTCAAATTTTTGACCCAGGGAAGAGAAATGGAGAATACCCAAGTATTGCTTTGAGCTTAACTAAAGCCCTGAATCCAGTGCTTTGGGAGAGCATGCCTCTCATTTTACTATGGGATGCTGGTTGAAGATTAAGACAGTCCTCATATTAATAGAGAAGTGTATGCAGAAGCCAAATTGTTTTTACATGCAACTATCCTGAATTATCTTTGTCTCTGCTCAGGTTTTAGTAGTGGCTATGCTAAGTACCTATTCCTTTTGTAGTTCATTTCTTTTCTTTTCCTTTCTTTCTCTCTCTCTCTCTCTCTCTCTCTCTCTCTCTCTCTCTCTCTCTCTCTCTCTCTCTCTCCCTCCCTCCCTCCCTCCCTCCCTCCCTCCCTCTCTCTTTCTTTCTTTCTTTCTTTCTTTTTGTTTTTCACTTGGCCAATCACAATGAATATTCTTCTTGTTGCATGCTACATTTTAAAGCTGAAAGTACAATCTGAATAGTTTACTTTAAAAAAAGATATTTTTAATTTTGCATTCCATTTGGAACTGTTTGCTCACATAAAAGGAGTTGCGGAGATGGAGAACCTCAATTACATTCATCTATAATTATGCAGCAACATTTGCTTCAAATCATTGAACATCTTTGGTAGGGAAAAAAAAAAGTATTTTTTAATTACTGGCTGGATTTATTTTTCTCCGGTTGAATGTATGCACCCTTCCTGAGGAGCTATTCAAATTCTCTTTGACGTGGCTCTGAATCTAAGCCTATACTTCTTCTTGAAGAGAGGAGCTATCTTTGGAATCAATGTGACAAATAGGGGACCAAACTCCTTGGAAGGGTTCAGCCTTATTGCCTAGAGCTGGTTCTTTAGTGATTTATATTAACAGTAGAAATGAGACTCCCCCTGCCCCCTCCCTTCCATCGAATTCATTGATTAGTGTGGTTGGGGACTAATTTCATATAAAATACCAGAGACTAAAAGGAGAGAGAGAGAGAGAGAGAGAGAGAGAGAGAGAGAGAGAGAGAGAGAGAGAGAGAGAGAGAAGGAGAAGAAATCCATAATGAGTGGTAGATAGAGCACTGTCCTTGGAGTCAGGAAGCCCATGGTTCAGATATTGCCTTGGGCACTTGCTGTGTTTGTCACTGAACAGGTCACAATCTATTTATGCCTCTGTTCTCTCATTTGTAAAATGAGGAGATTGAAGTCAGTGTTCTCTTAGGGGCTTTCCAGCTTTCTATTCATTATCCTCTGATCCTGTGAAAAGAAAGCTTAAATCACTATATCAGAACTTACGATGTAAAGAATTAGCTAATCATGGTAACTGACTACATCACATTGCTTGCTAGTTTTGTCTTACATGACTTTCTTTTGTAGTGTGAGTTTCCCTTCACTCCATGAAACAGCCCTCTGATATAGCAGTCAAACATCTGTGCAACTTGTGTGGAATTTAAATCCATGGTCTGATTTGGAATACCCAGGCCAAATTCACATCCGATGTAATAAGAGAAAACTCCACTCCAATGCATACACCACATATCTTAAGAGTCTTTCTTGTAAGAAGACACGGTTATTTAGGGGAACACCCCCTGTTTGGGGATGACCTTTGCTATCAGCTGTTGGCCCATGCTGTAAAAACTGTATAGATTGTGATTGTTTAGAATTTGGTGGCTTCAGAGTGACTCTGACATGTTTAAGGAAGGAGAAAGTGTGAAGATGAAGAACGTACCTATAGTCTTTTAATAGCATTTATTAAAAAATAGAAACTCTGAGGGTCTACCCTTCACAGATGGATTCTTTTGGGAAGGTAAACTGCGCCATCTTTTGCCTCAATTCTTACCTACCCTTTAAATATTGAATGGGTGTTTCCACTGCCAAACTGAGACCTGGAAAAGACCTTATCTTGGCCAAGGTCTCCCACTGCATACAGGGCCATCTTGAGTCATCCTGACCTTTGTCTTGCAGATGGATTCAGATGACCCTGGAGGGGGGAGTGAGGCAGATGACTGCATTGCTCTGCCTCACTTAAATCCAATTCACTTGCAAATCAAGATATCACCCTCCTGATATCACTGGCTTTCTTTGAGAATGAAGGATGAAGGACAACAAATGGAGAAGCTGTATGGCATAGTCCATAGAGAGCCAGCCTTAGAGTCAGGAAAGACCTTGGTTCAAGTCCTGACTCTGCATTATATGGACTATATGACTTTGGGCAAATAACTTAACCTCTTCGTTCCTTATTCACTCACTCACTCAATAAATAATTATTAAATTCCTATTCTTATTTTGCGGAACATTTGCAAAACTGTTTTATAGAGTTTCCTCACTCAAGAGATCAAATTTGCTTTTTCCCCTCTTTCCCTCCTCCAAAGAAAAAAACATTAGAGAATTCTTCAGATGAATAGTTGCAGTCAAATGTCGGGATAATTTAGGTTAAAGAATCATGGTTTATTATGTGACCAAACACTTATGAGCTATGGGAGAGACAAGTCTCTGGGTATATTTTATGAATATGGGAATGTTGATAAAAGACTCAAAAACTGCTTATATCTTTTAATTTGAACATCTTTTAACAAGTATCAGTATTATCATTGTCTGAATTAGGGAAGGGATTATAAAACATACTGATGAAATCATAAATCTGGACCCTTCCACAACCCACCAAACCCAATAGTCACATAACATTAAAAAAGAAATTCTAAGTACAGAATTACAGCTACAAGTCAGGAATACATCTGTGATCTTAAGACCTGAATTAGAAATCTGGCGCAGACACTTACTACATGTCTTACTTGGGGCAAGTTATTTGACCTTTCTCAGTCTCAGTTTTCTTCATCTGGAAAATGGGGATAGTAATTAGAACACCAACTTCAAGGGGTTGTTGTGAGCATTAAATGAGATAGCATATGTAAAGCACTCTGAAGACTTTACAATGCTTCTTGCCATTTTCAAGTCATCATTACTCTATTGATTGTATAGATTAAGAAACTGAGACAATGCTAAGAAATTTCTGTCTTCCCCCCACAACAATGAGGAGCAAATGCAGGGACCAGGATGGTGCTTCACTTAGAAATGCTTGGGGTTGCACTTAAATATCATTAGACATGACTGTGCTGGTGTATCAAAGGTTATATCAAATTGAATCAGACCACTTAAGAGCTACAAGTGACCCTCTGTTATCTAATCTGAATAAACTGAGGTCCCTTGTAGTGTGTTTGTATGTTTAAAAGGGAATTTACCTTAGCCTTTTGAGATTTTTTTTTTTTGAGGGGAAAGCTAAGTTAACAATTAGTTCTTTTTTTTTTTTTTCCCCAGGGCAATGAGGGTTAAGTGACTTGCCCAGGGTCACACAGCTAGTAAGTGTCAAGTGTCTGAGGCCAGATTTGAAACCAGGTACTCCTGAATCCAGGGCCGGTGCTTTATCCACTGCACCACCTAGCTGCCCCCAACAATTAGTTCTTAAGTATTAATAAAGAAAATTTGAAATAAGTTAAAATGCCTTTAGTTTTGAAAAAATGACACAGTTATCTATTTTGCAAGCTCATTGAATTGTAGGGAAACACAGGAGTAGCAAATAATATAAACATAATAGCAATTTTATAGCATTTTGGAGTCTTTATTGTCATTTTAGTTGTATCTGACTCTGTGACCCTATTTGGGGTTTTCTTGGCAAAGATATTGGAGTGGTTTTGCCATTTCCTTCTCCAGGTCATTTTACAGGTGAGGAAACTGAGGCAAACAGGGTTAAGTGACTTGCCCAGGGTCACAATCTAAGTAATCTGAGGTTGGATTTGAATTCATGAAGATCAGTTCCTAATTCCAAACCTAGTGTTCTCTCGCAACACCACCTTTTAAAGTCTACAAAGTGCTTGACATATACTATTTCATCTAATGCCCATAGCACCATCATATTGGTGCTGTTATTATCACCATTTCACAGATGAGGGAACTGAAGCAGAAAAAATTTAAATGACCTGCCCAGGGAAAGACATCTAGTAAGTATCTGAGGCAGTTTTTTAAATTTAGGTCTTAAGATCATAGCTGTATCCCTGGTATAAAATGTAGGGCTTTAGCTATGGTTCTATATTTAGACCTTTTTTAATGCTATGTAACTATTTGGGTCAGTGCATTGTGGAAAGGCACCCAGACTTATGATTTCATCAGTACTGAGAACTTCTACTGTGACAACTCCACTGACCAGTGTAGACCCCCAACTCATTGGCTGTTAATAGTCCTAGAAAGTTGTCCTGGGGACTGAGTGTTTAAGAAATTTGCCCATGGTTCATTGCTAGTTTGCGACATAGGCAGATGTTGACCCAGTTCTTCCCAATTCCAAAATTTGGCCTCTAACTGCTATGCTCTGTTGCCTCTCTTATATAACATAAGGTTCTTAAATTGGAATGAATAAGTGATAATACTATTTTGAGAAACTTTTAAAGAAATGAAAAATCTCAAGTTTTGAGTACATTAACTAAAAGAAATACACACATACAGTTCATAGATGTGAAATGATTAATCATTAGATGTGAAGTGACCTTTTACCCTTTTAACTTCCATTGCTTGCCTTAATTCTACTTGTGGCATTTGGAAAACAGAGTAAAAATAAATGTCAGTGGAAATGTGGGATGCCCAAATGAGTCAAAGCAGGATAATTACAGTGTAGTAGAAGACTGTGAATAAGACACTGTGTATGCTACTGCCATTTTATTTCCAAGATGACACTTATAATAGTGATGTTAGTTTCATGTTCCTCTGAGACCATAGTTTGACCATTAGTCTAAACTGTGAAGCCTGCCATTAAACTATTCTCTGGAGGACTCCGTGCTTTGGGGAATCATTGGATTCAAATAAAATTTACTTTGGCTCTATCAGATTCCATCATTTTTATTCTTCCTCTTATAGGATTCCTATTGGCTTCATTTTTTCATTGCTATGTGTTGGTTGCAAGCATGTTTCTAAGTCCTCCACAGCTACATTACATGGTCTGAAGTTGCACACCACTATCCTTAGAAGATTGTCTCTGCATGCTGTGCTCAACACCACAATCTACCTGATAGATTATTTTTAGGATGATAGGATCATTAGCTGGAAGGGTATTTAGAAACTGGCTAATCAAACTCTTTGTTTTACAGATGAAGAAACTGAGAGCTTAAAATGACTGCCTAGAGTCAACTAGTGCAGAACACAGGCTCTTTCAGTATCAGTTCCTTGATCTTTCTAGTATATTGAATTGTTGCCTTCATAATAATTTTGCTGCTATCAATCAATCAACAGCTTTTATTTAGTGTTTATTGGTTGCTAATCCCTGCAGTTATATAGGCAAAAAATGAAACAACCCCTACTCTTTCTACTTGTTGCCTCAATTTGCTGCCAAGCAGATCTGTGTTGTATACCTGTCCCATTAATAGTGGACAGCAAATGTTTAATATGTTTGTGTATATACATATACATATATACACAATACCAACCATGTTGATACACACATGTATATTACATGTATGTTGTTCAGTCATTTCTGCCATATCTGATCCTTTGTGACCCCATTTGGGTTATCTTGGCAAAGATACTAGAGTGGTTTGCACGTTCCTTTTCCAGTGGATCTATTTTCTCAGTCAATCAGAGGTTAAGTGACTTTCTCAGAGTCACACAGCTAGGAAATGTTTGAGGCTGGATTTGAACTGAGGTATTCCTGACTCCCGGCCCAGTGCTCTATCCACTGATCCTGCCTCTGTCTCTGTCTCTATCTCTCTCAGTGTCTCTGTCTCTGTTATATATTACATATATTACATAATATGCATATACATGAGAGAGTTATTTGATCCTATTTTTCCTTTTAACTAGGAGAAAGATAGATGTAACTGCTTAAGTAGCTGGATAAAATGACTGTCTGTTGGTAGAAAATCCAAGTTACCCAAGAACATGCTAAATGATTGTGGCTTTATGTAGAAGTTAGGGTGCTACAGTGTCAGCATTTAAAAAGAAATTGGAACATTATTGAAAATAAGATTTTTTAGGTAACAGAATTAAGTGATGGCTTTCAACTCTGAATTGGTGATGATAAGAAAAACTGGTCCCATGAATGGTTTCCATGGGGTTGCCTCACATGTGCCCTTTGTCTTCATGCTCATCAGCCATCAATCCCTAGCTTTATGTTGACATTGCAATGTTTCTTAATTGTTTGCATATCATTTCGTGTGTGCAAAGGCATCTCATAGTCATTTGTGCTGACAATCCTCAACGACATTCTCTAGGAACTCTGATGCTAAAAGTATGATTAAATTGAAAGTTTTTGAAAATGCCTCAGCGTCATTACCCATTGATCTTCAGCCCTTTGTTGTATACACTAGCGTTACAATGTGAAGTGTATGGACTAAAATTGGAACCATATCTCAGCCATGCTTCCCCGAATTAGAAGGGAGTTGGTCAAGTGTTTCTAAATCTGGAATGACCAATCTTTCAATTTTAGAGTAACTTGAGAATCTTGGTAGACATCCCAGTATGGTCAAATGGACTTTGAAGCTACCATACCCTAAGCCTATTGAATGTATCAAACATGATGTTGAGATCACAATGTTCTCTATACTTTTCTTATATTTGCAAACTGGTGTCACTAATTTTTCTTCGAAATACAAATAAGCTCAGGTTTAATTGGAGAGATTTAAAAATATTATTTTGGTTTTTACATCACCTTCATTTTCTAATATATCATCCCAAACCTCTACTTGGGTAAATTGTCCCTTATAATAAATAACAAAGAAACAAAGAAGTTGGGTAGGGGAAGCAGTTCAGCAAGATAACAAACATAACTAACATTAATTATCATCAAGTTTGACTGTATATGCATTTCCATACTCATAGTCCCCTAGATGTGCAAAGAAGAGAGGAGGATATATTTTCTCATTTCCAGGGCCAAGCTTGGTGATTATAATTATACCACAGCAATGAGAAATTTCTTCATAAACTTTTAATAGACCTTTCTTTTTCTTGATGCCTAGAATTCTAATTCTTGAAATGTTATAGTAGCTAGCATTTCATATATCACTTTAAAGTTTGCAAAAAAGATTTATATACATTATGATGTTTAGTGATTACAAGAATCCTGGGAAGTAGGTGCTATTATTATTATCCCCTTTTTGTCGTTCAGTGCTTTCACTCATGTCTGACTCTTCATGGTCCCATTTGGGGTTTTCTTGGTAAAGATAGTGAGGTGGTTTGTAATTTTTTTTCCCCAGATTATTTTGCAAACAGAGTTAAATGACTTGCCCAGTGTTAAACATATGCGAAGTGTCTGAGGTCAGATTCGAACTTAGGAAGATAATTCTTCCTGAGTCCAGGTCTGACTCTATCCACTGTGTCACCAAGCTGCCATCCTGTTATTACAAGTGAGGAAAGCAAGGCTTGAGTGTTTAAGTGATTTCTTGATTTCCTCTTCAACACAGTAAAGTGCCCTCTGGAATGGATTTTAACCCAGGTCTTCCTGACATTAAATCTATCACTTTTTTTATTTTTTTGCACGGCAATGAGGGTTAAGTGACTTGCCCAGGGTCACACAGCTAGTGAGTGTTAGGTGTCTGAGGCTGGATTTGAACTCAGGTCCTCCTGACTCCAGGGCCAGTGCTCCATCCACTGTACCACTTAGCTGCCCCGAATCTATCACTCTTAATGACGACACATGATGCCTCTCGATTTTAAATAAAATATCTCATTCTTTTACAAAAACTACATATTATCGGGGCGGCTAGGTGGCACAGTGGATAAAGAACTGGCCTTGGATTCAGGAGTACCTGAGTTCAAATCCGGCCTCAGACACTTGACTTACTAGCTGTGTGACCCTGGGCAAGTCACTTAACCCCCATTGCCCAGCAAAAAAACAAAGCAAAACAAAACAAAAAAAACCCTACATATTATCACAGCAACTGTTGAGTAATTCATATGCCATTGTGTGCAGCTTTCTTTATTTGATTTTTATGTTTGGAAGTTATAAGCTTTACCTCCTGGGTTTCAAAGAGCCCTTTGGTTTTGCCCTGTAAGGTAGTTTGACTTAGAGAATATAGGCATTCTTTCTGGGGACCAGGGGACCAGGCTTTTAGGCAGAAAAATGCAGGACTATTATTAAGTTACTGACACTTTTTCTACTTTTCTCCTAATCACAATATATTGTTCTACTGAAAGGCACAAGTCTTCACTACAAACAAATTGCATGCCAGTGACAGTGCCTAATTCAAAGCAGCTTTTGAATCAGAGCATGAGGTTTTTGAAGTCTTCTCCCAAGTTATGGTTCTAACTTCATCACTCATCCAAAGAAAGTAAACGAAGGTTTTTTTTTTTTTGTTTTGTTTTTTTTAAAGCCTTGTACTATGAACGTGTTTGTTCCAAGTTTAGTTATTCTATAAGCTTTCTTCCCGCCCTTTCCTTCCTGGCCCCCACCCCACCAATAGATTTTGCTCAGAATCATGCCCAAGGAAGGAGGAGTTTGCAAGATTGGTAATAGCTTTGTGAAGATGACCTCACATTTGTAGAATTACATGTAACTGCTCTTAAGGATAGCTATGTTCTCTTTTCTGGGGAAAATATGTATGCATGTATGTATGTATGCATTTCTTTTTCTCCATCACACATACACTTTTGGGGGTATTTTTCCCAAATGTCTACAAACTTTATTTATTGAAATATACCATCTTATCTGTTTCTAATTTATTTGATTTGTAATATCAGAGATGTTTATAATTTAAAAGCCCTTTTATTTATATATTTTGTTTTATATCACCTTGATTTCCCATTATTTTCATCTTCACATTCCTACCCAGAAAGTCACCCCTCATAGCAGAGGATTAAAAAAAAGATTAAAAATTATTTCAGTAACATCAGAAAATACATCATACAAGTAGTCTTCCACATACATGGTCCCCTACTTTTTCAGAGAGAGGGAGAGCCGTACTCATTGTTCTTCTTTCGATAAACTTGGTCATTATAACTATACAGCCTTCGGATTTGATTTTCTCCTTCATTTCTTATAGTCATTGGAAGGAAATTATTTCTCAAAATCATTTGGTAATAACCTCCTTCTCCCCTGAAAAAGCCCATGACCCAGAAACCCCACAGTAAGCTGATGACATTTGGTCAATAGGGATCAAGTCTCTTCCCCTCTCTAGGTTTTGTTTTTTTCAGCTACAAAAGGAAATTTCAATTAGATAGCTTCTAAAGTTTTGTCCAGCCCTAAAACTCTATCATTGTGGAGTTTCATTTTGCTGAGCTTCCGCGAGGGCCAGAAGAGAAAGGCCAAAGGGCTATTTGGGCAGATGTTTGGATTTCAGTCATCTTGCATTGAAATTTATAAGGTACTCACCTCATGGCCCTCTTGTAAGTGGGATAGTCAGTAAAGGGATTATTCTTTTTTTTTTTTAAAAGGGATTATTCTTATCCATATTTTTGGAGTTAAGAAAATTCAGGTTGCCAGGCAAAGAGACCTTCCAGGGTCATGTAGCTACTTAGCATCAACAGCTGGGATCCAAATCCAGATAGCATGGAAAAAGCCTTAGACTGGGAGTCAGAGGATGTGAGTTCAAATTCCACCTGTTATTTACTACCCTGGTAACCAGTCACTTTATGCCTCTGGTCCTCAATTTTCTCATCTATAAAACTGGAATTCAGTGTCATTGGCCTCTGAAGCCCATCCATAGGATAGCACTAGATCCATGGGGATTGAATTAGATAAGGGATTCTTAAGTTTTGGTCTGCTAACTCTTGCAGACCAAAGACCCTTTCAGAGGGGCTGCAGTATCAAAACTATTTTCATAATAATATGGAGATTCCATTATTCTATTAAAATGCTTCTCCCATTTCCTACTATTTATCTGTGTGAAGCCATATTTCTTCATATACCCCAAGCAAAACAACATACCCCAATAGATTAAATACAGAAGCAGATATGAGAACCCAGCTGTGTTCCAGCCAGACATTAAAAAGGTTTGAAAAATTACTGCCATTCTTCTCACTATTTTGGAAAATATAATGATTTTTTCATAAAATACACTATTTATGTTAATATGTAATGAGTTTATTTTTATTTTTCAATGTATAAATAAATATTTTAAAGTATCTGTTCTAATTTCTAATATGGTAAACATTGATAGATGTAACCTACGTACAAAAAGCTCTTGGTAGTCCTCAACAATTTTTAAGAGTGTAAAGGGGTCCTGCGACCAAAAGTTTGAGAACTGCTGGGATCCGTGGTTTGTTTTTGCCCTTTGATGCTGTTTCAAAGCACAATACTCTTTTCCTTGCTACTATGCTGCCTCTCAAAGGGGAAATCAAACCTACAAAGCCGAGGCTCAAGGTTTGTTTTTTGTTTGTTTGTTTTGTTTTGTTTTTTGTGGGGCAATGGGGGTTAAGTGACTTGCCCAGGGTCACACAGCTAGTAAGTGTCAAGTGTCTGAGGTTGGATTTGAACTCAGGTCCTCCTGAATCCAGGGCCGGTGCTTTATCCACTACACCACCTAGGTGCCCCTGAGGTTCACGGTTTCTGCTATTTGTTGCACTGAATTGGACCAAAAAAGGTATCAACACTTGGATCAATCTTATTCTCTGCTCCAGATCTTCTCCTTCCCTACTTCCCTGAGTTCTCACTCAGCCATAGGCTTCCTTGGCACAGCTTTGAGGGAACATAATAGAGAATGTGAGTTGCTCAATTGCATTCACTTATTGTCCATCTAAACATCAAATGAATAGAATCAAATTGACAAGATTGCATGCTGTTAGTTCAGTATATGCCTGCTTCCTATTTACATTTGACTTGGAGTACCACATAAGGAATAAAGACTTTTTAAAAATTAATTTTGAACATTGGAAAAGTACATTTGCTCTTAATATTTATTATCAATGTTCTTGAAAATTTATGATTTGAAGTGATCATATGCTTTGTGGTTGTCAAAACTATAATTTTAGTATGTACTTCTTTTATTCTTAATTTAAAGTATGTAAGGGGCCGGTTTGCATCAGTGAAAGTAATCAACTGAAGCCTGTTTAATGCAAATTTAGGAATAAGGTGGAAAGTTCAGTAAATAAGCATGAGTTTAGAAATTAGAGGGCTTGATTCAAGGAGTTTACTTTGGAGAGCTCTCGGCAGAGTTAAAAATTCAATTAGCTTTCAAGTGTTCCATTCTGCAAGTAGAAAAAAAAAACTGTGAAGAATAGTTGGGCATTATTTTAATAAGGTATTCTTGAACTTGTTATTTAAGGACATCAAGGTCTTTAGTCAATAGAAGGGGAAAAAATCAATAAATGCAGAAAACTTCATGATGAAATCCTTTTGGTTCCAGACAGCTTTCCAGTCAATTGCAGTAATTTAGCCTGTAGTGACTAAAACAAAGGAGGAATGGGGAAGGGAACTGCTTAAACCATGGCCTTTTTGCTGAATCTGCTATGCCTTTCTTTGAAAACATCAGGACATTTTGCTAGCAAATTGAGGATTGGCCGGTGGTGAAGAAAGAGCAAATGATTTATCAAGTGCCCGTCCTCTGCATCCCAATTCAGTCCTATTTCTGTCTCTCTCTGTTTCTCTCTCCTTCTCTGTGTGTGTCTCCCTTTTTCCATTCCTCTCTCTTTCTCTCTCTTCTATCTATCTATCTATCTATCTATCTATCTATCTATCTATCTATCTATCTATCTATCTATCTATCTATCTTATCATCTATCGATCTATCGATCTATCGATCTATCTATCTATCTATCTATCGATCTATCGATCATCTATCTATCCATCCATCCATCCATCCATCCATCCATCCATCCATCCATCCATCCATCCATCTATCTATCTATCTATCTATCTATCTATCTATCTATCTATCTATCTATCTATCTATCTAATCTAATCCATCTATCTGTCTGTCTGTCTATCTATCTATCTATCTATCTATCTATCTATCTATCTATCTATCTATCTATGTACATGTTTCTGCCTCTTCTTGTTGGGGGCTCAGACAGAGAGAGGAAACTTGGGCTACTAGTGTCATCTTTGAATTGATGGTAGCACTGGTATCATGCCACTGATATTCTTTCCTCTAAGATAGCATTGGTTTTATTATTACTCAGCCTTCTAATGATGGTTCCTACTCCTCACCACCAGTGACTTAAGAGAATCCTACAACCATTTTACCAGTCTACTCTTTATATTGCACCCTACATAAAATCACCCGATCACTATCACCAAACTAGTCATAATGAAAAATGTGATCCACCTCTAGAAAAAGAACTGTTGGAGTCTGAATACAAATCAAAGCATTCTAGTTTTTGTTTTTGTTTTTCTTTTTGGGGGCAATGAGGGTTAAGTGACTTGCCCAGGGTCACGCAGTAAGTGTCAAGTGTCTGAGGCCAGATTTGAACTCAGGTCCTCCTGAATCTAGGGCCGGTGCTTTATCCACTGCACCACCCAGCTGCCCAACGCAAACTATTTTCAATTTTTTGTACGTATGGTTTTCTTTGTCTGTGTTTTCCTTCACAACATGACTAATGTGAAAATTTGTTTTGCATGATTGCCCATGTATAACCTGTACCAAATTGCTTACTGTCTCAGGAGGGGCGGTGGAAAAGAAGCGAAGGTGAGCATTGGAACTCAAAATTAAAAAAAAAAAACAACACACACACCAAATGCTCACATTGTTTTTACATGTAATTGGGAAAAATAAAATATTATTAAAAAACACTATCAAACTTTTCCAATATTTATTTATTGTCCTTATTTCTTCTTCTTCTTCTTTTTTTTAGTGAGGCAGTTGGGGTTAAGTGACTTGCCCAGGGTCACACAGCTAGTAAGTGTTAAGTGTCTGAGCCCGGATTTGAACTCAGGTCCTCCTGATTCCAGGGCCGGTGCTCTATCCACCGCACCACCTAGCTGCCCCTATTGTTCTTATTTCTAACCTGGTTTTTAAAGTTAGATCTCAATGTGAAATAAGCATACTCCAACCTCACAGCACACATCTTTTTTTTTTTTTTTTTTTTTTGCGGGGCAATGGGGGTTAAGCGACTTGCCCAGGGTCACACAGCTAGTAAGTGTCAAGTGTCTGAGGCCAGATTTGGACTCAGGTACTCCTGAATCCAGGGCCGGTGCTTTATCCACTGTGCCACCTAGCCGCCCCTAGCACACATCTTTTTAACAAGACCATCAGGGCAACAGAGTTATGATGGTTTTTTGTTTGTTTGTTTGTTTTAGTTTAGTTAAGTTTTTTTCCCCTTAGTAGAAGGAAAGCTTCTTGAGGGGAGTCATTAAAAAAAAATAAAAAAAAACCCATCTATAATCCCCAGTACCTAGCATAGTGCTTTGCACTTAGGAGGGGCTTAATGAATGCTTGTTAAAAGGTACTGGATTGGGGTGCTATTAATCCGGAGGCAGTTGTAGCTGAACGTAGCATAAATAACAAGACTCTTGTACTTTGAACGTTCAACATTTGTTGGTTGGAATGTACTCTATCCTGTCCCAGTCCTGTTCAGCATGTGGAGTCCATTAAGCAATATAGAAGCTCAGGTCTCCTATTTAATGTGCTAACACTGCATCTGTTTCTACCCTGATGATAACACCTGGATCAGTTTAGAACTTGTGCAGAGGTTTCAGATGTGGTGTCATTAATTTCTAAAACAACTGTTGATCTTTATAAGTGTGAACCCCTTGGTCTTCCACATTCCAGATGAATCCATCACCATTTGAACATGCTTATACCTGTGTGCTTATAGAAAAGGAAATAAAAAACATGTGCCTTCAACATTAGGGGCTTTCCTTTCATTTTAATTCTCCTGAAGGGTGGCAATGAGAAGCACTCTTTATTATTATTATTATTATTTTCTTTTGGGAAAGAGAGGTGCTTTTATGGTGTAATATCCTGACGTTTATCAAATTTTCATCTAAAATGAGTTGTTGATTGATGATTCCCCCCCTTTTAAAAACACATGCACATATACGGACAGTCCAATCCATTTGTGATGCCATGAGTAATACGATGCCTTCTCTTGGGAAACCTGGAATGGGCAGGCATTAAAAATTGAAGAAAGTGGATTCTGTTGCTGAGACAATCAGCCCTATCTCTTTGACTGGCTAAAAGTTAAAGTGCCAATGTTTCTGGAGCTTTGAAAAATTACTTTCCCCAGTGACCTACTACCTTTTAGAGACAGCACCATTTGGAGTTCCTTTTTTATAGCGGTTAATGTCCTTGGAGAGTTATAGCACTTTTATATTCCATCCCATCTCTGTAGCATGCATCCAGAAAGAAAAGCATTAAAAGGCAGTTCTAATGTAGCATTTCAGGCTGCCCAGATCTGATACACTCCCACAGTCAGTGTTTAATGTTACTTCCTCAGTGCTTAAATCAGTGTAGTCTTACTGCATTGACCCTATTATGAAGCATGGTATTATCTCTCGCTCTCCCCACCTCTACCTAAGTAGTCAGCTATTTAGTTGTTAAATTGCTTTATGTTAGGCTTTTTTTGTTTCATGTTTCTTTTTGGCCATCTGGTGAAACCCATGAACTTCTTAGAATCCTGTTTTCAGGATTGCATAACTTCAAATGCGTAAATAAAATAAAATTTATAGGATTACAAAGACAACCAATTCTATTGAAATAGTTATCAGGATATTAAAAGAAAAGTTCACAGATTCAAGGCTAGGAAACCCTTTTGCAGAATGGGATTCCAAGATGGTAGACCATTTGTGGACATTTTGCATTTCATCTGCTTACATCAAGAATATAAAAACACAGATGATTTTTAACATTGCCTTTTATTTTTATTTACAAAGGCATGGGATGAAAAACATATATTATTTTTCCGATTAAAACAAACTGAAGCACTTGTGAGCATTGTTAGCCATGTGTGAGAATGTGGCAGGAAGAAGGCTGCTTCCTAGCCCATAGTCCATCTCATATTTTGTACACGTGAAGACTGTTTTTTGGTTTGCTGCCAAATAGCCCCATCTGCAGAGACTGCCATGTTTTCAGTCTGTCCCTGTCACTTTGAGTGTTACCCCCTTGCCTCTGTTTGTTACATATTTTGTTGTTTTCTCTGCTTATTTCCAGGTATTCTCCTTTCTTGCTTAAGATTCTGTTCACAGTGCTTCTTAGAATTTTTATATTGTCATTCCCATTTCAGATGAATGACATCACAATCCACTTGCAATATTATTGTCATTCATTTACTGCATTTTCCACGCAACAAAATTAATTGTGTACTGATGCGGTTTTGTGCTGGTGGACTGTGTGTAGTCCCTATGGTGGATGTACGAAAGGACACTGACGAGATTTGGATGTAATGGGAAGGCATAGATGGATTTTGATCTGAGTTATGAGAAAGAATAACCTAAGCTCTGACATTGCAGATGCCTTTGAGGGATCGAAGTCAAAGATTAGTTAATGGATTTATGTTATATTGGTATAAAGAAACTAATATGGGCAATGGGTAATAAGGAATAGGCTGGGTCAGTGGCAGAAGGATGCAGAGACTGGAACATGAGCCCCAGAATGGTGGAAGAGCTTCTTAGGAGAAATTAGTGTCTTCTAACTTTCTTCTGCTATTTTCTACTACCATATATTTGCACAGACCCATTATGTAAGTAACATGGTGCTTAGGTCTCTATGCCTTTGGAGTCTTTGTCTGTCTGTGAAGCTCAACAGATATAATATTTAAAGGAGAAAGTATGGCAGTATATCTATACTTCTATCTATATCTATCTATTTGTCTGTCTGGAGAGAGAGAGAGAGAGAGAGAGAGAGAGAGAGAGAGAGAGAGAGAGAGAGAGAGAGAGAGAACTGACTCTAGAGACTTAAAGACCTCAGTTCAAATTCAGCTTACTACCTATGTGACCTTGGAGAAGTCACCTAATCACTCTGGGCCTCAGTTTCCTTATCTTTAAAATATGGGAGTCACACTAGATGGCCTCTGAAGTCTCTTTAATTTCTAAATCTGTGATTCTATAATATTATCCAAAGTGTATCTGACACAAAATTTTCTTAGCTGCCTCACTGACAATTTGGCATATATGTTGATTGTCAATTCTTTAAATATGTGCCAATTTATTCCAGTTTATTGAATTTTCCAGACAGGAGAATTAAATACTTTTTAGAGGCCGGATATGCATTTGTCAGGCATGCTGTCAAAGAGATTCTAGTTCCAGTATGAATTAGAATATACAGCCTCTAAGATCCCTTCTATCACTGGGATTCTGTGATACAGGGACTTAATCTAACTCCTCAAAGATAATGTGCTATTTTTGACGCATGTAGAACCTATTCCCCAAGTGATATGGGTTGAGCTTGGTTTCATATCACATCTGTACAACCCTTATTATATTTTTCAAATTATTAATTTAATATTTTATTTTCCCTAATTACATGTAAAATAATTTTAAACTTTTGTTTCTTAAAACTTTGAGTTCCAAATTCTCTTGCTCTCTGCTCATTGAGAAGGCAAGCAATTTTACATAGGTTATACATGTGCAATCATGCAAAACATATTTCCATATTAGTCATGATGTAAAAGAAAACACAGACAAAAGAACCCTAAGAAAAAGAAAAAAAGTTTGTAAAAAGTATACTTGAATCTGCATTCAGATTCCATCAGTTCTTTCTATGGAGGTAGATAGCATTTTCCATCCCATGTCCGTAGGAACTGCCTTGAATCATTGTATTACTGAAAATAGCTAAGTCATTCACAACAAATCATTGTATGATATTGCTGTTACTGTCTGACTGCTCATTACCTCAGGGTAACCATCAGAAAGTTTTAGGTTATGTATCATAATTTTATGAATTTTTAGAAATAACTGAAATGTAACATTTTTTGTGAGGTTTTCATTCTAGACCTCATTGGGTTATGCCTTCCTAGACAAACATTATACTAGTTCAGATCTTAAAGCAGACACCATGAACCTTGAAATATAGGCAAGAACTAACAGTTGTCATGTTAAAAAGCCTGTGCCATATTTCTACTAGCCTGGAAAACCATAAGCCTGGTATGTATGCAAAGGAGATCTGTTAATTAGAAGCCAACGAGCTTGACTTCAATTGCTGGCAAAAAGTCTAGAACCTGTTATCGAAGGGATGATTGGTATACACCAAAAAAAAGCAAGAGAGAGGTTACACTTTTAATGGATTAATTAAAGAACAGGTCATATCAGACTAGCCTAATTTCCTTTTTTTTTTTTTTTTGACTGAGTTATTGAACTGATAGAAGAATGCTGTGGATATAGTTTAGGCTTTAAAAATGTCTTTCATATTCTTTTTATGGACAAAATGGAGGTTTATGGGATAGACCAGAGATGTGAAACTAGTGGCTTTCAAAACACCAGATTAAAATGTGATTGGGGAATGGTCAACAAAATAAATAAAAATACAATGCAAAATAAGTAATGCTAATTTGTAGTTTTCTAAATCAATATGCAGCCCACAGGCATATGTTTTTGACTTTAACACCACTGGGTTAGACAATATTAGTTTATCAGCATGATTAGGGATGGCCCCAGATGTTTAAGGCAATTGAGATTAAGTAATTTGCCCAGGGTCACACAGCTAGTAAGTGTTTGAGGTGAGATTTGGACTTAGATCCTCCAACTTCAGGACCAGTGCTCTAACCACTGCACCATCTAGCTGCCCCTAGATACTATTAGTTAATAGTAATTTGAACCTGTATAATGACCAAACTGAAAGAATTGTTCAATGTCAACTTGGAAAGAGGTTTCTAGTTCAGTTCTCTAGCTAGTTTGTTCTTGGCTCTGTGCCATTTATCTTTCTTAATCAATGACTTAAGTCAGCAGTTCCTGATCTGTGCTCTGGGGATACCTGGGGAGTCCCTGAAACTACAAGGTCAAATCTTTTTTCATAATAAATACTAAGATATTTTAATTTCTAATAGTAATTTTTTTCTAATAGTTATTTTTGATAGTACAACCAACATTAACAATATGGAAGGGTGGTCCTCAATAATTTTTAAGAATGTAAAGGGCTTCTGAAACTCAAAAGTCTGAGAACTGCTGACTTAGATCAAGGAACATGATATGCTTATCAGGTTTGTGGATGAAACAGAGGTTGTAGGGATAGCTGACATGTCCAATGACCGAGCTTAGTCCCAAGGTCTAAAGAACATGTAGATGAGGAATTTTAATGTGTGTGTGTGATATAACACACACCAAAAAAATGAAAAAGAAATCACTTCTATTAGATTTATATTAAAAAAAATTAAGTTCATAAACTCCAGTTTGAGAATGCTTGATAGACTTACATTAGGTCAATCTGATAAGATGGAAATTGTATATGGATAGGGACTGGATCTGTGCTTTCATTGGCCACAGAGAACTCCTGGGTGAGAAAACTCCTTCTGCCAAAATATGTACTTTAATATTGATCAATTTGAAATCTTATCCTTGAGTGAAAAAAAAAAATCTCCCTTCCAAGTGTTAGATGCAGATCGATACCAGTTTGTCTGAAAAGGTTGAGGAATTTCATAGGGAATTATAAACTCAATATGAGTCAACAATGTGATATTGAAGCCAAAAATACGCATGCAGAACTTGAGTGCATTAAGAGATTCATGGTATCCAGAGCAAGGGAGGTGGGAGTCCCCTGCTATTTTGTTATGGTTGGGCCAATATGGAATATTTCATTCATTTATGAGTATCATATTGTAAGAAAGATATTTACAAGATGGAGAGTATTCAGAGGAGGGTGGCAGGGATGGTGAAGAGTTTCCTACATATGCCATAAGAATATTAATGAAGGAGCTAGAGATGTTTAGACTGGGAAATAGAAGATATGGGAGGGGACATGATATGTATTTCCTAGTATTGGAAAGAATGTTGTATTAAAAGAAAGAGATTAGAGGCAGTTAGGAGGTGTAGTGGATAAAGCACCGGCCCTAGATTCAGGAGGACCTGAGTTCAGATATGGCCTCAGACACTTGACACTTACTAGCTGTGTGACCCTGGGTAAGTCACTTAACCCTCATTGCCCCACCAAAAAACCAAACCAAACCAAAACAAAAACAGAGTTTAAATTTGTTCTAATTTGTACCTTTGGGAAGAACCAAGAACAGTGTTGAGAAGTTGCAAAGAGTCATATTTAATGGGGATGGAGGAAATACCTACATAAGCATTAAAACTGTCCCAAGTGGAGTGAGCTTCTCAGGGAATTAGTGGATTTCCCCTCACTGGAGGTTTTCATTATCAAAAAATGGATAACTGAATCTTGGAGTTAGATAGACTCCTTCCGATGTAGTTCTTCCATATCTAAGAAAGGAAGTAGATTTAAGTGAAGTTCTGTAGAAAGGAGACATACTACGGGTTAATTTATTACATGATCTTTCAACTTTGGTCAAGGAATGGAGACAAACAAGAAACATCCTAGAACCCTACTCCATTTCAATTGGTGAAATAGATTCATCTTTTTTCCCTTCCTCAACACTGGGCTGAGAGACCTCTGGCTTTTCATGACAAATTAGAAGTTTGCCAGTGGTTTGAGGACCAAATGTTTCACTACTCTGCATAGGTTCATCTGTGTTAGTTTTAAATTAGAGCATTTTCCTCAGACCAGATCTGTTTTTCATCAGCGTCAGTAGATTGCTGTGTTCAGAAGAGTTTTCTGATTTAGCTCCGAGGCTGATTTTATTGTAGAGATGTCTGCGTACCCTGTCATCACAAGCCATTCTGGTGAAACTTCCCATGTTCTCTGTGTGTTGCAGCAATATGTTCAAAGTTTGATCTTTCTCAGATGTGTGTATATGTATACATATATAAAATGAAATCTGTATTTCATAGCATGAAAGAGCAAGCCAAAATGTTGATGGGTATGGTTTTTGTTAGACTTTATAATATAAAATTCTAGGTTACTTATTAGACTGTATAGCAACATTCCTTTTCTTTCCTTTAAAAACAAATGATACATGATATGAACATTTTATTTCCAAAGGTATATAACCTCCCTTCATACCCAAGAAACGATTCTGCAATAAACAAATAAGAAAAGAGATAAAATGAAACAATTTTGCAAGGCTATCCAAACTATCAACTAAATCAGACCATACACGTAATGCTCCACACTCACAATTCTCCCCTCTATATGGAAAAGAGGAAGGTGAATTTTCTCATGTCTTCTTTGTCTCTAAGATTGGCCATTATAATAATCTAGTTTGAGATTTCATTTTTCTTGTTCTGATTTACATTGTTGTGATTATAATATGTGTTTTTCATGGTTCTGCATAGTTAACATTGCATCTGTTCATGTGTCTTCTCATGTTTGTCCATGTTTTCCCTATTCATTTCTCATTTCTCATAGAAAATGATGTTTCCTTCTATTTATGGACAGTAACTTAATTTTTTCCCAAGTGATAGGAATCTACTTTGGTCATGAGAACTGTTTTCACAGGACTACTAAAACCTTCTCTTTCCCCGGATTTTCCAGAACCCTTTTAGTTTTAAAATAATATTTGAGGATGAAAGGATTGGGGTTAAGTAAAAACATTTTGAATTATTTCGCTTCTTGAGGGTAAGCCCATAAATTCTACAAAATACCAATGACTACACAATGAACATAGTTTTGTGTTCAAAGAATTATCCTAATTCTGGTTCACAAACACATATACAGATGAACCCTTGTAGTTGGAAGTTTATCATGTAGAGGAAAGGAGACTGCTTTGTAAAGTGAGTGAATTTCAGGTTTCTTGACATATTTCTCTGCATGTGTTTTACTGAGCCCTCTACGGTGGTGCCATCTGCCTGGATATTTATGTTTTCTTGATAGGACCAACAAAATGGTGTCTTGTGAGAGGAGCCAGGCTACTCTGCAGTTCAACCCCTGTAGAGTCCTTTTGTTCAGTCTACTATGTCTTGAGAAACTGTCTTACTGTGAGAGCCAAGAATCTGATCTATCTGGAGTCTCAATCTTTATTCATTTTGTTAATTTACTTCAATTCCAGGAAAGTTGATTTTTGTTACTTTAATGATTACTATGTGATTATTAAGTGATTACTAGGCTAGGCATAGGGGATACAAAGACAATGACTATATATTCCCCTCCTCAAGGTACTTACATTCTACGGGAAACTCTTTTTTTTTTTTTTTTGAAGAGTTTCAGGGAGTGCTTCAACATTTCATAGTCTATAGGGCCGGGTAGCTAGGTGTTGCAATGGTTATAGTAATGGAACCGGAATCAGGAAGACCTGAGTTCATATCTGGCTGTAGACACTTACTAGCAGTGTGACCCTGGGCAAGTTACTTAATCCTATTTGCCTCAATTTCTTCATCTGTAAAATGAGCCAGAGAAGGAAATGGAAAAACATTCCAGTATCTTTGACACATAAAACCCTTACATAAACAATAAGCTGTGGTGCTAAATAATGGAGCTTTTGTCTTAGCTACAGGTTCCATAACATGCCAAAAATATCAACAAAAATATTTTATGTGGTCTGTGATCATCTCAGCACCTATGTGAAAACAAAGGAGGGAAACAGTGAGTAAGGCAAGGTTGCATTATAAATGTGTATTTAAAAATAGCTTCTTGGCTTTTTGGTTTGGTTGAAATGGAGGCACAAATCCAATTTTTTAAAAATTTTTTGAGGCAATTGGGGTTAAGTGACTTGCCCACTTGGTCACATAGCTAGCTTAAGTGCCAAGTGTCTGAGGCCAGATTTGAATTCAGGTCCTCCTGACTCCAGGGCTGGTGCTCTATCCACTGTGCCACCTAGCTGCCCCACAAATATAATTTAAGTGATTTGGTTGATGCCCAATTCCAGGGAAAAACAGGATTTAAGGTGAACAAATAACTCACACCTCTGAAGAATCTGGAAAGAATACCACTCCCCTTTTCCTCACCTGTATTCTTTGGGCTTGCCTGTTTTTTCTTCTTTCTTTTAAGTGTCATGGCCAAGAAATACTCAAATCCATGACTCTTCCTGGAAGCTCATGCCATAGTTGTGGTTAAGGGAATCCTTTCCCACTTAATATTATGCATTTCATGTATGATCCATCCTCTAGGATATGTCTCTTCCTATAGTAAACCATTCACCATGGCCTCTGTAAGGAAAGTGACTATGCATTTGAGCTTACCTGCCTTCGAGTTCATTCAACAAATTTATGTGAGCTGGTAATTCCTCTACTTGAGGATGACATCTATAAGGTAATGCTTAAATAATCCTCAGATTAGGCCGCCTCATTGTACAGAAACAAAGATGCCTGTGCACGGTGTTTCCTTTGGCTCTGTAACCCATATAGCACCTAGGACAGCACCAGGTACCAACTGTGGACTTTCTTTTTCCTCAGATGATAATAATTCAGTCCAACAAGTGGTTCAGGATACTAGTTATCCTTGAGATTGACTGCCTCTGGCAGTGAAAATTCATCCTGTTGTTCCTGGTGGTATCCAAAGTCAACTTTGGAAAGCCAGATATTTCTTTTGCCCATTGTATTTGGAACTCCGATTTATTCAAACAGCAGAGAAAGGCATGGCTTTGTGCTTTAGTATATCACAATATTAGGCAGACCCATTGACAGATATAGTCATTATACAACTATATTGAAAATATTAATATGGCTTTTTATCGTGTGGATGGCAAAACAATGATAAATGTTGAGTATTTTTAAGAGGGAATAATAACAAAAATAAAATGTTAGGAAAAGAGAATGTTAGATGTATTTATGCAATCTGGCTTCACTCTAACTTTTGCAAACTTATTATACATTTCTCCCTCTCCTTTACACTCTGTGTTCCAACCAGATTTGCTTTTTAGGTACCAACCTACCTGGCAAAGTAGAAGTCAATAAATTAACCAGTAAACTTTTATTAAGTGCCTACTATGTACCAGGCACTGTGATTGAGTACTGACTTTGGAGTCAGGAAGACCTGAATTCAAATCCTGCTTCATACATTTATATTTGTTTAATCCTAGAAAGTCACTTATCTTTTCCCAGCCTCATTTTCCAGATCTCTGAAATGGGGCTTAATGGTGGGACCTATCTTGCAGAGACATTTCAAAGATCAATTTAGATTATATACATAAAGTGCTTTGTAAATATTAAAGCACTATATAAATACTACCTATAATAATTGAGAAGCATCATGACAGAGACGGTACTGTGGTTTCCTCAAAGCCAGGAATTTTGATACACAGTTTTCCGATGCAGCTCCCCTATCAGACTGCACAGCCACACTGTAGCCTGTGACTCTTCAAGGCACTGATCCATGGTCATCCAAGATGGGTGGAAGCCTACTACTACTACTACTACTACTACTACTACTACTACTACTACGTGACACTGGGCAAGTCACTTAGCTTCCCAGTGGTTTTGGCCAGAGATGGCAAATGTGGAGTTCACTGGTAACAACACTTCCTAGTGCTGGACCAAATTGAAATGTAATAGGGAAATACTTAGCAAAATAAATAAAAATACAATAAAACATTACATTTTAAAACTAAGCCAATATGCAGCCTTCAGAGATTGACATGTTTAGTGGCCACCTTTCTATTTGAGTTCTATTTCTGTTTGAGTTTCTTTTCTACATATGGTTATCCTCTCCCCAATGCTTTCTTATTATTAGAAATTAGTTTTAAAGACATGTGATATCCCTTAAGTAAACTGTAGTCTTCCTGAAGGCAAGGGCTATTTTTTTGTTTTATTTTTGTATCCATTCCTAGCAACTAGCACAGTGCTGAAGCACATCAACCCTTAATAAACCCTTGATGATTAAATGCATTTGGTTGTTGCTTTGAGCACACATAAGATAACTGTCTCCTAAATCCACTGGGATTTCTCAATTGTGTAATTTAAAAATGCCTTTGGTAAGTACAATTTATGATTGGATAAGGATCTTTGTTAACTAAAATAACCCACTGCTTAACTGGATTAAAAAGTTAATAATTTTCATTTTCTCTCTGGAATTCTAAGCCTGACTTGGCAGCAGTAGGAATGATGATCATAATAACAATACTTAGTAATTATGCAACACTTTATCTGAGAAGGTAAAAATGCTTTTTAGACATCAAGCTCAAGTTTTTCTCTCATCTACTCCTGCTCTGGTAATTGATATTCATTTCCCCCCCACCCCCCCACCCCTTCAAAGAGGGGAGAGTGACTGCCATCAATGTATTAGCAAATAGGATGCTTAACACTGATTATCAAAGACCTTCATGAAGGCATAGAGGGAGTTTTATTTCAATTTTGTATATAGTGCAGGTCTGGGAGAAGGGACTGATACAGTGAAACACAAAAAATCAGATACAAGTGGGTTTTATTTCTTTTTTAATTTTTTCCACAGCTTCTCCAACATTTATTATTTTCCTTTTTTTGTCATATTAGCCAATCTGATAGGTGTGAGGTGGTACTTCAGAGTTGTTTTAATTTGCATTTCTCTGATCAATAGTGATTTAGATACTTTTTTCATATGGCAATAGATAGCTTTGATTTCTTCATCTGATATTGCCTGTTCATATCCTTTGACCATCAGGTTTTATTTTTTAAAGATGAAATTTTGGGGAAATAAATATAAAGTCCTATGTCTGGCTTTAAGAAATGATCTATATATATTTAAGGTATCAAAGGCATGGATGGATAAAGGTTTGTGTGAAAAAAGACCTGGGAGTTTTAGTGGACTACATGCTCAGCAGGAGTTAATACTGTGATGTTGTATCATCAAAAAACAAAACCCACAAAAAAATAAACATCTAAGGACCTTATTACTATAGATCTCAAGCCGGAAGGAATCTCGAAGGTCATCTAGTACAACCCTATCATTACACAGATGAAAAACCTGAGTCTCATGGAAATTAAAAGATTTGCCCCAGTGTCCAAGTTGGTATTTGAACCCAGGCTTCTGACTGCAGAGATCCTATATTTTTCCCCACAATTCCATGCTTCCCCAATAAGCATGATGGAAGTCCTGTTGTCCTTATAGGATCATAGATTTAGAACTACAATTAGTTGGGAGTGGGGCAGTTCCAACACAGATGCTCATAGGATCATAGGTTTAGCCCTCATAGGATCATAGGTCATAGTCCTCATAGGATCATAGATTTAGACTTTAGAGAGAGCTTGAAGATCATTTAGCCCAAATACCTCCCTTTATATATGAGGAAACCAAGACCTAAAGAGGAAGGTGACTTGTCCAAGGTCATCCAGTAGTTAAGCATGAGAATCAGGATTTGAACCCATGTCCTGTGACTAGAGAATCGATATACTTTCCACTTTACCACTCTGTCTTTCAGTAGTGAATGCTATGTTAGCCCTCCCAGGGAAGCCATTTTCATTTGCCTAGACATTCTAGAAACAGTAACTCAAGTCCTGGGGAAATATACTAATGTAGGAATTCCAGTTCTGGTAGCCAAGTAGTAATTGAGATTTTGGAAGGACTTTTGATATCCCTCTCAGATCCTATCATGTTTGTTTCTATTTATTCTGTCTGTGCTTTCAGGTCAGTCATTTTTCAGTTATGTCTGACTCTTTGTGACCCTATTTGGGGTTTTATTGGCAGAGATACTAGAATGGTTTGCCTTCTTTTCCAGATGAAGAACTGAGACAAACAAGATTAAGTGACTTTTCCAGGGTCACAAAGCTAGTAAGTGTCTGAGGCCACATTTGAACTCATGAAGATGAATCTCCCTACTCTAGTTCCAGCCCTCTATCCACTGAACCACCTAGCTGCCCATGAGGAGGCCTTAAAAAAACCTCACATCTCACCCTCCTGCCTTATAGTGGTATGAAGGTGACCCTCAGTTCTGGAAATTTTTGACAGCAGTGAGTAACCTCTGGATGGCTCCATTAGGCTGGAAAAGCTTTGAGTCAAGTCTTTGACCCAGCCTTAGCTAAGCTTGGAGAGGCTCCTCACCACAGCAACTTCAGCATGATGAATATTTCAGCCAAGCCCTTCTTGAAGGTCTCCTCATAGAGAAGATGCAAACTGTGTTGATGGAGGGTATTGCCCAGACTCATAATCAAAGCTCTAGAGCTGGGAGGACAAAGAGGTTCTCTGATCCAGTCCCTTTATTGTACAGATAAGGATACTGAGACTTAGAGAGGTTAAATAACTTCTCCAAGATAACACCATCCCTTAGTTCCCAGTGCTCTTTCTACTACACCTAATGTTGCCTGTTGCCCTAAATAACAGGTAGTAAATAGCAGAGGTGAGATTGGAATCCAAAATCAATGCTCTTTCCAATGTCTTACTCTGGTCTTCTTCAGAGATCCTACTTCCTCCCACAGTCGTAGGGCCTATACTTGAAACTTTGCTGGCTTGTTAGGATCTGCCAAAGAATGTGCTTTACTAGCATAGCCTTTTAAGAATAAAACTTTGAAGGTCTGAAGATCTGTCTTTTTCACTCTGAGCAATAGTTGTTCATTTTTAGTCTATGCAACTGCAAAGACTGATACAAATACTTTTAGCATTGAGTCTCACACAAGGTTAGTCAAGATGGCAGGACAGTTTTTGTTTTTCAACATAACTGATCAATTTTACAATAGGTTTGACCCTTGGTGACATGTTCTAAAAGGGAATAAAACACCTAACAAAGGACAGTAGATGTGAAAAAACAAAAATGAGTATATCTAAGAAAAGGTTAAATCCTCTTAAAAGATTTTGGATGGTAAAAAAATTAAAAAAAAAAGACTCCGGGGACAAATTCCTTTTGTTTCAAGTGACAGTCTCTCAGTCTTTATTTCCTCTAGAGTGCTGGGGCTAAAATGATTTATTTTCACATAATTTCTTCCCATTCTTTCCATAGTTTTGAATAAGGTTCCCTCTGTTAGCCTGGATTATTGAATAATCAACATTGTCACAATAATAAACCCAGAAATTAAATCAGTATTGAAATTCAATTTTTTTGTTATGTCTTCTCTCCACCTAGCTAAGATTATTATGCAATGCTACCTTATTATAATTTTGGACTGATTTATAACATGGGGAGAATTTCCCTTTCTATTTAGTTGTAATATAGCAAAAGGCATGGGGCAGCTAGGTGGCACAGTGGATGACACACTGATCCTGAAGTTGGGAGGGACTGAGTTCAAATATCATCTCAGACACTTACTGGCTGTGTGATCCTGGGCACGTCACTTAACTTCAAGTACCTTAAATATCTGGGACAATCTCCAATTGTCCTGATATATATTTTGCTACTGGATCCAGATGGTTATAGAGGAGAGAGTGAGGTTGGTGACCTTGCACAACCCTCCCTTACTTAAATCCAATTCACTGCAAGTCATGGCATCATGCCATGATGTCATGGTCCTATTTGAGAATGAAGGACAAACATACATATACATACATATGTGTATATACATATATGCACACTTATACCCATAACCATAGCCATAGCCATACCTATACATATTCAGCAAAAGACAAAGTGTTATAGGTAGAATGTTAACCTCAGAGCCTAGAATTCTTGAGTTCCAGTCTGTTTTCTGATAAACTGATTTGGTTATCCTGGGTAACTCACCTAAACTTCCAGATACCCATAGTAAATCTTGAAAACAGAGTTGCAATGCCACTTTGCTTTAGTAGAGAACACTTCATCACTGGGAGTTCCCACCTTCAGTGAGATCCCTGGTACACAGTCTGGTCCACAGACTTGGTAAGACAATTCATTTATGTTATTCAAAATCTTTTGCCTACATATTCCTTAAGTTCTAGTAATATATAGCTGTTTAAATGACCCTGAAATAACCATCATCATGGGCATATATGTTATCTATGATATGATGTTCAGACTCTGATCAGCATATTTTCTTGGTCACAGTGGCATGGATCGACTAAAAGTCTGATTGAGCAGTTAATTTTTTTCCTTCTGTTTCTTGTATATTGAAGACTTGCCAGGTATGATGTATTTTGTATTATTATTGTATTATTTCTCCCCTCCCCCTTTCTTCTTTCCTAATTTTTGTTTCACCAGAAATGTTTTCTCTTGATTTTTGGTATTGGAGACATCAGACATCATTCTTTGAGTCTTTTTAATCGGCAGACTATACTCCATTCATTTGCCAAAGTGATCTTCCTTAAATATAAGTCTGTCTTTGTCAACACTCCAATCAATAGTATCCAATGGCTCTCTATTATTAACAGGCAGATAGGTAGCTAAGTGGATAGAATGTTGGATCTGGACTCAGGAAGACCTGAGTTCAAAGATATCCTCAGAGACTCACTGGTTGTGTGACCCTAAGCAAGTCACTTAGCCTCTATTTGCATCAGTCCCCTTATCTATAAAACAAGGATTAATAATAGCCCAAACCTCCAAAAGTTATAAATAGTATTATTACTAATATTAATAATTTGTAGAAATACTATTAACTATTAGGATAAAGTGAGATCATGTTTGTAAGAAGCTTTATAAAAATTTAAATCCTATATAGATACTGCTGCTGAAAATGATTGATGATGATGATAAATACATCTAAGGTAAAATATTTAGCATTTTAAGACCTTTACACCTTGACCCTACTCTATTCTTTTAGGCTTATTATATATGTTGTCGGTTTACGAATTTTGTAGTCCGCCCAAATTGACTTTCTATGTAACAACATAGAACAACATAACAGCATGTCCACAACTGAGATATTATCCATGATTCAATCTCCATGCCTTTGCACTGACAATCCCCCCCCCCCATTTCTATCTCTTAAAATCCTTAGTTTTCACTAAAATTCTTCTTAAGGACCATCATGTGTGGGAAGTCTTCCCTAATACCTCCAGCTGATAATGTTCCCCCCCCATCATCTTGTCTTTGTTTTGCATATATTTTGCATATACTTTCATCTCTCTTCCCCAGACTCCCCTCTTCCCTATAGAACGAGTTCCTCAAGGGCAGAAGCTATCTTCTGATCGTCTCTGAATTCCCCCTGCCTATGTCTGGCCCAAGGTAGATGCTTGATTGATTGATAGTACATCCTTCTTGATCGATCTCTTGATTGATTTGTAAGTGTTCTGAATTCTGCAGAGTCTATGGCATAAAGGGATTACATATATCCAGGTTTCAACCTATAAATCAACAGTTCATAAAATTAAACTCTTGGAGTCATCTTTTTGCATCCTTGTACTTGTGATGCTGAGGTAACAACTGGAAAAACTGTGGTTTCTGGAGAAATGATCTGGTCCTTATCCAGGACCAGTCCTCTGATATATGTCATACCCCCTACATATCATTCCTATACTAGATGAGATTGTCAATCTCTTGGCAAATTCCTTTGTCTTTGAGCTGCCCATAGCCCCAACTCCAAATATGGGCACAGTGGATATTATGTAGATGTAGTTCTTCTCCCTGATGTCAGTGATGTTCATACTAATGTCTGAATTAATGCTTTGGTGCAAAGGCCAGTGAGGGTTTCATCCTGGTCTTGCTTGAAGAGTAGTTGTCTCTGACAATGCTGTTTGTCAGTTTGTCAGTTTTTGTATTTCTTTTAACTTTTAATTATAACCTATCAAGTCTTAAGCGATTATTCCTGGGTTAGACTCTGATGAATGTCATTGCAGGGTGTTTTAATTTAATGGATCCCAAATAACATCTGTTTCTAATGTTTTAAAAGCCAATTTATATGGAAATTCATTTAGCACAAAGTCAATACATACAGATTTGTAACTCTTGTACTCTGCATAGAAAAAAAATCAAAACTCAAAGTCAAACTATTAAAATATGGTGTGCAGTCAATTAACTTAGTGTTATTCAAAACATAGTTTCAGCAAGTCTATTGTCCCTTCCCCAAATGCCACAACCAATTATAAGCATTCAGAATGTTTTAATCCTCTGGAGAAAATTCAGTTGATAGAGGACTTTGGAGAAAATAGATAGGACTAGCCCAGTGTAAATGAAGTTTACTTTAGAGGGCCAGTGCCCATTGCTTTATGCCCTTATATCACTTTAAACCTGCCTGCCTTGGCATCCTCCTGTTTTTCAGAATGACTCCTTTTGAAATCTGCAGCCTTGTTATAGACCATCCCCTCTGTCCCCAAGGGGTTAATTACTTAGTATAGGGCTCCCAACCAGTAGACATCACGATCTGATGATAACTCCCAAAGGCTTCTTGGTCTGAAGGCAACTAAAACCACCCCTTTCTTTGTTTTCTAATCATGGGCTGCAAAGGAAAGAATATTAAACTTGGAGTCAGAAGACCTGGGTTTGAATCTTGCTCTTGTACTTAATGTATCAGAGGCATGCCACACTTGTATTCTGAATATAAAAAAGAAATTAAAAACTCAAGCTATTAAAATATAGTATGTAGTCAATTATATCTGAGTATTAGCCAAAACATGGTTTTAGCACCTGCGTGTCATTGAGGAAGTCACCCTCAGCTCAGTTTCCTTTTCTGAAGTTTGATACAACTAACTCTGTGGTCTTTTCTCGCTCAAAGCCTGTCACCTTAACCTATTTTAATAATGGAAACAAACACAAAGTGATAATGTCATGGACAGACCAATGGGGAAATATTTTCCGTTGTCTAGTTCACTTCATTCATTCATTCATTCATTCATTCATTCATTCATTCATTCATTCATTTGCCCTTAATAAAATCTGGTCAACCTTCAAGTGAATGGTGGTAGGAAGAGAAGATTACCTAGGAACTCAAGTCAGCAAATGTTTATCAAACACTTTCTATATGCAGACCTGTGTTAAGTGCTGAGGATACAATGATTTAAAAAAATAGCTCATAATTCAGTTTCTGCCTTAAAAGAGCTTACAGTAGAATGGACAGGTGAGAAGAAATATTTGCAAAATAAGTATGGAAACTTTAACAACACATATGCTCTGAAGGCCTGTTAGTACTTCTGCTCAAGCCCTGGTAATGCTTACTAGCTGGAAGGTTTCAAAATCTGTTCCATGTCTGTTGTCTTAGCAACTGCTTGTTGCATTTGTGCCTAAAGCAAATTGGGGAACAGACAAGTTTTCTTTGGTTTGGCACCGCCAGTGTCAGGTGTTTGCTGGGATAATGTCTACTGTGTATGCTGCATTATACAAGGTGCTATAAGGAAAACGTAAAAAGCCTAAGACATAGTCTTGCCTTCTGGCACCTCAAAGTCTAGTTGGGGAGTAGAGAAACACACAGAACATTTGAGTAGCAAGGAAGATATCCAAATGAGACACAAAAGCAGGAAGATCTGTAGGAAATCAGATGGAAGAGGTCACTGTGGGTTGGAGTAGGGGAATAGAAAGAATATTACCACTGGGATAGGGAGACTCTCCCTTCTCCCCTTCATTTTAATTGTTTGCATTCTTCATGACTTATTAACATCTATTTTGGGAAAAAAAACCCCGATGAATTCATTCACACAAAGATAGATTTGAAGTCAAAAGGACCTGGGTTCAGATGCCATCTCTGCCTCAGCTGTTACTGATATTACCTTGGGAAAGTCATTCAGACCTCTGGCCCTCAGTAGACTCATGCATAAAATGAGGGATTTGGACTAGGAGATCACTAAGGTCTTTTCCATGATAAGGTATAAGCAGTTTATAAGATTTAATATTTTTCCCTCTTCGGGGTAATTGCATTTCAACATAGAACAAGACCCTTAGTAAAAAGAATAAATGTCTAATTGTGAAATTCAGGTATCAGGAATACCATGGGGAAGATAATCTTGGGGGACTAGAGGTTCTTGGTAGTGCCTCTAAAATGAGACAATATAGACTTTGGGAAGCCACCTTTGTTTATATTCATCCTTTATAGCCACAGCTCTACTCAAATGATGCATCATGTCATATAGCACACAGCATCAGAGCTAAGGGAATGATGTAATAATGTCATTGAGGTTTTTTCCCATTAAACATGTATTTTATTTTTAATTCTATTTTAAAAAATAATTTTGTTTTTTAGCCGAGCTATCAAGACTAATCAGGATCTTCTCCCAGAAACGCCATGGACCCACATATTCTACAATGATTTTTGGGGGACTCTTCTTACCCATAGTGGCAGCCACAAGTCCTATAGGCCACTCTGTACCCTTTCTTTCCGCTTTAATCACGCCATCGGAGGCTTGAACCCTTGGAGCTACCATCTGGTCAATGTCCTGCTGCATGCCGCAGTCACCGGCCTCTTCACAAGCTTTTCCAAGATACTCCTTGGTGATGGACATTGGACCTTCATTGCTGGCCTAATGTTTGCCTCCCACCCAATTCACACAGAAGCAGTGGCAGGCGTCGTGGGAAGGGCCGATGTGGGAGCCAGCTTCTTCTTCCTGCTCTCTTTGCTGTGTTATGTGAAGCACTGTTCCACCAGAGGCTACTCAATCAGCACCTGGGGCTGGTTCCTAGGGACAGGACTCTGTGCTGGGTGCAGTATGTTGTGGAAGGAACAAGGTGTAACTGTGCTGGCTGTGTCGGCGGTTTACGATGTCTTTGTCTTTCACAGACTGAAAATGGACCAGATCATACCTTCTATTTACAAAGTAAGTGAGCGTTGGCTCTTGGGTCATTGGCTTACTGAGGGATATAATTGGTTGGTCATCTACCAGATAAGGAAGGGGTCTCTTTGTGGCTTTTCAAATGGTATAGAAAATAAAGTACTCAAGAATTCTCTTTTCTATCATGAAGATATGAGAGGATCATTCTAGACCTTTCAGTATAAGGCTGGATTTTATTTACCAATTGCTTTAACTTTGCCACGGTGGGCTCAATTTTGTTTACTCATTGCTTTGATTTAAATCTCATGTTGGGAAAACCACCTTTGTTTATATTCATCATATAGGTTATATATTGAACATATACTTAGTCCTTGAAATGCTAAATAAATCTGGGATGTTAGTATACATTAGTCCAATTATTGACACAAACTCAGGGTTTTTGACTTTTCTTATGTCTTCATTTGGAGGCATCATGTAATAGTAGATTAGTTTTTTAGTTTTTTTGCCTGGCAATTAGGGTTAAGTGACTTGCCCAGGGTCACACAGCAAGTGTCAAGTGTCTGAGGCCAGATTTGAACTCAGGTCCTCCTGAATCCAGGGCCAGTGCTTTATCCACTGTGCTACCTAGCTGCCCGTGTAATAGTAGATAAGTAATAGTAGTATGTTAGTATACATTTGTCAAATTATTGACACAAACTCAGGGTTTTTTACTTTTCTTATGTCTTCATTTAGAGGCATCATGTAGATTAGTAATAGTAATAATAAGTGTGCTAGGCTTATAGTGAGGAACATATGGGTTCAGATTCCCAAATTTATTGGCTATATGACTCCAGGCAAGTCATTTAATGTCTGTGTCTCTCAGTTAACTCACCAGGATTTGTCCTAAGTCAAGATAGGTTGTATTCTTTATTGATTGAGGAAAATTTCCCCATATAATGAAAAAGTCCTATATCCATGTCCCTCTCAGTCCTCCTCTTATGCCAAAAAACCACAACAAAGACAATTACTATGCATGTACAACATCTAGTGAGAGAGAGAGAGAGAGAGAGAGAGAGAGAGAGAGAGAGAGAGAGAGAGCGTGAACATGTTAAGAGTAAGAGTTCACCTGTTTCCTGCTGCTCTGTTTAGAGCAAGTAAGTATTGTAGTAGATAGAGAGCTGGGCCTGGATCCCTCCTTTTGTGAGTTGTCCATCCCTTTAGATTGTAAGCTCTTTGAGGGCAGGGAATATCTCTCTTTTGATTAATTGTATCCCTACCACTTAGCAGAGTGCCTGGCACAATATAGGTGCTTAATAAATGTTTTTTTTTTTTTTTTTGGATTGGATTAGATCCCACTACCCTAGGTCCTAATGTGGGCATGATAGATATTATATAGATGTTCTGTCCTGATGGCTGTGATCCTCATACTAATGTTTCAATTACTGCTTTAATGTATCAACACTTTAAGGTTTTCAAATAACCATATTATAGATAACATTATATAGTATATAATAATTATATATAATAACTAACACATATATACATATGTGTGTATGTATGTATGTGTGTATATATATATATATGTGTATATATATATGTGTATATATACACACACACACACACACACATAAATCCTATTTGATTTGACCTTTATAACAACCCTATGAGAGAATCCATATTTTATGGATTAGGAAACTGAGTCTGAGAAGGATAATGTAACTTGCCCAAAGTAACACAACTAGTAAATGTTCAAGGTAGGATTTGAATTTAAGTTTTCCTGAATCCAAGTTTGGCAAGATGGTATCAAATGGCTAAAGAACTGGTCTTAGGGTCAAGAAAATGTTGGTTTCAGTCTGCCTTCTGACAACTTCTGGCTATGAGTCCCTAGTCCCTAGGTAAGTCACTCAACTTGGACTACTCTTGAAGTCAGCTGTGTTGGACCCTAGGTTATAGGTGAGTTGCTAATGGTCTTTGTTGGTAGAGATGCCAAGTCTGGACAAAACAAAACATGTTTCTCCTTTTTCTTTGTTCTGCTCTCAAAGAATGGTAAATCACAATGGAAAGTAACTATATTAGCTTGTCTATTAGCTGAAATTAATCACAGCTTAATCTTTTCCTTTCTCTGTTTTCCCAAATGCCTTCAAATGCAATACTGTTTTAGAAGTCTTATGAGCCTTAGGCTACTACACTTACTCTTTGACTATTTATTGAACCATTTGCTTATAAAGTTGTAGGAGAATCTGGCCGAGGACTCAAACCAGAATAAATTCACCTTTGCTCAGAATTTCAGCACAGTCTGACATTTGGCAGATGTTTTCAAACCCCAGTCATGTTTTAGGCAAACTCACCCCACCTCCTTCCTACCCTCCATGGAGACTAGAATAGGGAATTATGGCTCTGGAAGAATGCCTTGTGAAAGCTGCCATCTAATTGGTCTTGAGGAAACTGACATTCTTTTCTGCCCAAATTTGGAGGTTCACTTGAAAGTGAAATGGAAAGAAATCAAAAGGAAGGGAAGGAGTTGAAAGGAGGAAATCCTGAAGTGTTTAATGCTTTTAAAAATATCAAAATTGCTAATTTTTCCACCTAGCAGGTACAATAATCACTTATGTGTTCCTGCTCTGTGGGGAAGCATTACCTTTTTAGCTGAAGCTCAAATATCAAGTATTGAATGAAGTTATTTGGTGATTTCAATGAAATGTTTTATAAGAAAGCCATGGCTGAAATGCAAAGACTATAAACATGTCTTTTGCAATACCAGATCTTAATTTTAAATCATTCTGATTCTGAGGTAGATTTATTTTTCCCCTTTCAACTAATATTACCAAGAAACTGAACAGCCATTATATGTGTAGAGAACTCTGCTTGGTTCTGGGGATGCCAAAAGGCATAAAGACATGGTCATTGCACTGCGTGCTCTCATGGAGCTTGCAATCTAGTTGAAGAGGCAGGGTTAAGGTGGGGAGGTAAATCAGTATGATCTAAGGTAATATATGGTAGCTGCCAAATGAGTAGCAGGAAGAGCCCTACTGGTTAAGATACAGATGTTAGCTCCCTGAGAGGACATTTGTTCTGCTACATTTCCAGTTTAACAATTGGTAACTTAGGAAATGAATCTGATTAATGCTACTTCTAGCTTTGTAATTTTTAGGCTGTCTATGGAAGTCTCCAGTTATGGAGAAATTGATTTCATTTAGAGGAAATGGTGATTCTAAGGATAATAATGATGATGATGATAATTTTAATAATGATGATAATGACAAGGATTTCTGTAATGTTTCAAGGCTTGAAAAGTGTTTCAATATGTTCCATCACTAGATTCCTACAAATAATTCTGTGAGGTAGTTACTAATATTATTTCATTTAACAGATGAGGACACAGACTGCATGTAGTTAAGTTACTTGACCAGGGCAACCATAGAATTGAAGTGCAAATTTTCCAGACTCCCAAGTAGAACAATCTGTCTTCTAGGCTACCTAGCTGCTGAAAGATGTGTTCTTTGTCATAAATTAGGAAGCAGTAGCCATTAACAAGCAGCTAGTTGAGGTGTAATGGATAGAACACTTAGTTGAGCATTGGAAATTAAAAAAAATAAACATTTTTCTTTAAAGGTTTGTGTTCCAAATTTTATACCTCCTTCCTTCCCTCCCCTATCCCTTCCCTGAGGCAGTAAGCAATCAAATATAGATTATACATGTGCAATTATGTAAAACATTACCATATTAGTAATTTTGTATAAGAAAACTTGAACAAAAGAAAAAAAAATGAAAGAAAGTGAAAAATACCATTCTTCAGTCTGTGTTCCATCATATCAGTTCTTTCTTTGGAGATGGATAGTATGTTTCATCGTTAATCCTTTGGGATTGTCCTGGTTCATTGTATTGCTGAGAATAGTTAAGTCATTCACAGTTGTTTATCAAACATTATTGCTGTCCCTGTGCACAATGTTCTCTTGGTTCTGTTCACTTCACTATACATCACTTCATACAAGTCTTTCCAGGCCTCTCTGAAATCATTCTGCTTGTCATTTCTTATAATACAATAATATTCCATTACCATCATATACCACAGGTTGTTTAGCCATTCCCCAATGGGGGAATTCCTTTGGACATTGCTTTGATTTCCAGTTCATAGTCACTACAAAAAGAGCTGCTATAAATATTTTTGTACAAATAGGTTTTTTTCTCTTTTTGGAGATGTCTTTGGGATATAAACCCAGCAGTGGTACTGCTGGATCAAAGGGTATACACAGTTCTATAGCCCTTTGGGCATAATTCAAAATTGCTCTCCAGAATGTTTGGATCTTTTCATTAACAGTGGATTAGCATCCCAGTTTTTCCATATGCCTTCCAACATCCAATATTTTCCTTTTTTTTTTTTTTTGTTATATTTGCCAGTCTGATAGGTCTGAGGTGATACCTCACAGTTGTATTAATTTGAATTTCTCTGAGCAATAGTTATCTAGAGCATTTTTTTCATATGATTAAAGATAGCTTTGATTTCTTTGTCTGAAAACAAGCACTGGAAATTTGAACACTAGTTCTAGCTTTCTGCTAAGTACCTGTGTGAATTTAAGATTTCAGATTCTTAGCCACCTTGTGTGTATAATAAATTGAGGTGAATTAGATGATTAAAAAAAGAAGCTCTAATATATTATGTTTCTTGCTGCTTACAGACATGAATGGGTATACTGGAGTTTGTATGTAGGATTTGGTTAAGTTCCACATTAAAGTCATACAGAGAATTTTTCTATAACTTAATCATATGATCCACCCCAGGACTTACAAGTCACATAGAAGTGCAAACTTAAATTCCATTTCTCTTAAATCAGTTATGATACATAGAATTTCAGATACCTACCTTAGAATTCAGGCATAAACAACAATCGCCTCTGTTATATACACAACAACCACTGAATTTTTGCTTTTTAAAGATTTTTAAAAAGATTTCCAATGGGGACTCGGGGAGGGGCATACAATCTATTCTTTTTCAGGGTACTATTTTATTTATTCATTCAGCGAGTATTTATTAAGCACCTACTATGTGTTAGCCATTTCTTTAAGCCCCGGTGATACAAGGACAAAATAAAATAGTTCCTGTCCTCAAGAAGCTTGCATTCTATTAAAATCATAATTGAAAGTCTTTCTTTGCCAAAAAACAAAACAAAACAACAGATTATATCCGTGTCTCTACAACTGCCAGGTTCTGCTTTCTGGGCTAAGTGAGTCAACAAGCACTTACTGTGTATTATGTGCCACTGTGCTAAGCAGTGAAGATGCAAATACACAAAGAGAAATATAGTCCCTTCCCTCATTCTGATATGAGAAAACAACACATAAAAAAGCTGAAAATCAGGGGGCATTGGGGAAAGAGGTATGTACCTGTGGTAGAAGTACATGGTGCTTTAATCCAGAGAATGAGAGATAGCTTTTCTAGGGCCCCTCTCTAAAATGAAGGCTCCTGGAAAAACTCACAGGGGTAGAAAAAACAGCTAACAGCAAAATCTGATTCCTTTTCTACACACAGTTTTTAAATCTCATTTCCCGAGTAAACATCCCCATTTCTTTTAATCCTTACATGAACTCAAAGGTTGACTCATGCTTTCTATCTTTTTCTGTATACTCTCCAGCTTATCAATGTCTTTCCTAAGATATGTCACATAGAGGTGAACACAATACATCTGATCTGAATAGAGAAGATAATAGTGGAATTATCACCTCCTTAGCCTTTGGCATTATACCTCATTTAATGTAACCTGAATTCAAATTAGCTCTCTCCTCTCTCTCTCTCTCTCTCTCTCTCTCTCTCTCTCTCTCTCTCTCTCTCTCTCTCTCTCTCTCTCTCTCTCTCTCTCTCCCTCCCTCCCTCCCTCCTTCCCTCCCTCCCTCCCTCCCTCCCTCTCTCCTCTTCTCTCCTCTCCTCTCCTCTCCTTTCCCCACAAACACCTCTCTCTCTCTGACTGAGATATTATACAGCCAACTAATTTTGAGCATGCGGTCTAGTGTCTCCCTCCCCCATCTTTTTCAATTCTGAAAAAAATTGTCTGATTAGGTCTTCTCCATCTTGGGCCAGAAAAGCTGATTTTAAAAGATAATTTATCCACTTTTTATTTTTCATTTTTTGAGGGCCAGGGAAGGGGACAGAAGCTTTGATTTCATCAGAATAGGGAGCTGCCAGTGAGAGACTATTCTGTACCTTAATACCTGAGACTTTTCTCAGCTACTGAGGTAATAGCTTATACAGGAACATGCACACTGTCATTGTGGGTCAAAGGCAAGACCTGAAACCCAGGTGTCCTTACTCAGAATATGACTTTCTAGTTACTATGTCATGTTACTTCTCAGGTCATTTCCATGCTGTTCTTTATTTCCTTAGCTTTCAAACCACTATATGGTTTCAGGTGGCCAGAATTATCTGACCTTGTTCCATCTCTTTCCTCACTAACCTGATTTTCTATCTGTTTATTCATCTCAGCCCCTCTCCTTTGAAATTTTTCATATTTCTGACTGTAGTGATTTCCTGTTGAACCTCCCCACCCCCGCCACCACATTTCTAATTTTAGAGAATTTTCAAATAAAAACAGTGCTAAAAGAGAAAATCGGGAGAGGGCTTCTTCTATTCCTTCAATGATCTGCTCTTTTCAAAAAACTCCTAGATTTCTGTATACAGCCCTTATCTCTAGTCCTGTATCACCAACTATCTTTTAGACTTCTCAAACTCAACATGTCCGAAACAGAACTCTAAATATTTTCTCCCAAATGCGTTCTTCTTTGGAACTTCTCTGTTCCTATCTATGCTATCACCATTGTTCAAATCATGGAGGCTCACAAACTTGGTGTCATACTCAGCTTTTTACTGGAACTCACTTCACATATACAATAATCTTTGGTCAACTCTTCTTGTCTTTTCTATCTTCATAACAGATAGATAGATAGATAGATAGATAGATAGATAGATAGATAGATAGATAGATAGACAGATGATAGATGATAGACAAATATACATATATGTATAGATACACATATACAAATAGATAGATAAACTATATAGATCTGGGTTTAAATCTAGATATTATATCTATATGTCCATTTATTATGGATATATTTTATTATACCTTTATTTTCTTTTCTCAATTCACACGTCTCTACCCCTAGACTCTCATCATCTCATGCTTTGTTTCAATAGCCTGCTGGTTGGTCTCTACCACTCAAATCTCTCTTCAACCCAGTCAGTCTTCCACTTAGCTGCCCAAATGCCTTTCTTAAAGTGTAAGTCTGACCATTGTTTTATGTTGTTTAGTTGTTTTTCAGTCATTTCACATGTCCCATGACCACATTTAGGGCTTTCTTGGCAATTATACTAGAGTGGTTTGCAATTTCCTTCTCCAGCTTGTTTTATTTTATTTATTTATTTATTTTTAGTGAGGCAATTGGGGTTAAGTGACTTGCCCAGGGTCACACAGCTAGTAAGTGTTAAGTGTCTGAGGCCGGATTCGAACCCGGGTACTCCTGACTCCAGGGCCGATGCTCTATCCACTGCGCCACCTAGCTGCCCCTCCAGCTTATTTTAAAATAAGGAAACTGAATTACCTGCTCAGGTTCTTTCACCTAGTAAGTGTCTGAGGCCAGATTTGAACTCATGAAGATGATTCTTCCTGATTCCAAGCCTAGCACTCCCTCAACTGTGCCCCCTAGCTGCCCTAGACCTGACCATATAACACTCCTGTTCAATCAACTCCTTATTACATCCAGGATGAATTATAAAATGCTTTGTTTGGTATTTAATAATCTTTTCTTTATGCAACCTGTCACCTTTCTACCTTTCTACACTTATATGTTATTTCCTTCTACAAATTCTATGATCAGGTCATACTTGGTTCTGCTTGTGTTTCCTCACATATGGCTGAATGTTAGGTGGGATTGCTTTATTTGACATCAGTGGGCTAAAAGTCCTTTGGAAGTCCTTTTCAGTCCTAGTAAAATGAGTAACTTTTGGATATGTTATAATTTAACTCTGTACTATACTTATCTTTGTTTCCAGACAAAGTAAACTTCTCTATTCCCTTTAAAGCCAACATAACTCCACCACCACCACCACCAATCATCCATCAATCATCATATTTATATAGCACTTTCAGGTTTACAAATACTTTACAAATATCTTATTTGATCTTAACAATAATCCTGAGAGGTAGGTTCTATCATTATCCTGATTATACAGATTGCAAAAGTAAAGCAGAGAGAGGTTAAATGATTTGTCCAGGATCACAGCTCATTTGTATCTGACTCTGAATTTGAACTCAGGTCTTCCTGATTCCAGGTCCTGTGTTCTGTGTATTTGTGTATTTGGCACCACCCAGTGGCCCAAATTATATCGAGTGTTTGAAGGGTTAAATAGCTGTGTAGTGTATGATGGCTGAAGGACTCCAGACCCAAGACTCTAATCTCAAACCAAGGCACCCCTTCTCAAGCTGGAATTAGAGCTTCCATTTTATATAGGTCAGCGATGACCAGGTCTCCTATAACACTCATTTCAAGCTTCCTTTATAGAAGTTTTGAAAATGTCACCCTTTTGAAAATCTTACTGTGTCATGTCGATCCTTAGAGATGATAAACTCAAATGAATCTAGAATTTCAATGATATGGTTGTTCCCAACAGAAATTTACATCACAACCCAACTATGCCTAACCATTCAATATGATTCTTGTCCATCCTCTGTGTCACAAAATCTGTATCTCATGTGATCTGTAGTTTAAAAGGCTAAAAATCTCCAAATAAAAATGAGCCCAATTGTTTGTTACATAAAATAATTTATAGTGACCTGAGAAGTCACATAATGCAGACATATATAATGATATATTTAAAAGTACTATCAAAGTATGTTGGGAGGCATAGATGGGGGAAAATATAGACTTGTGATTTCTTTAGTATTGGACAGTTCTGATGAGAAAACACCTCCCATTGATGTAGACGGGCAACTATCCTGTAACTGATATAGAAAAATTTCTTGGCTAAGTGTCATGTCTAAGGCCTTACTACCAATCAGTAAGAGAAGTGATTAATAAACTCAATGATAAACTATAAATAATAATAAATTCTAAAGAAATAGTATAAACAAAATACAAAGAAATAATAATAAACAACATAAATAAATATAATAAATTATAAATAATAACAAATTTCCCAATTTTGAGTGTGGTTGTCTATTTACTCAACGATGCTGCTTTTTACTATCAGAGAAGTATAGGATTGGGCTGGGATTTAGTTGTATTAAAAACTCTCAGATGAGGACACTGCTACCAATGAAGCACTGTGCAATTTTTGCAACTCAGTGTTTTGCAGAGTTGCCTGGAACACCAAAACATAAATGACTTACCTAGAGTCACACAAGGAGGGAAGGAGGTCAAAAGCATTTATGTAAAACTTAACTGTTTGCCAGATGCTGTGCTAAGCATAGTTCGTGTGTATCAGGAATGGTTTCTCAAAGATAACCAAACAAAATCAGTCTTGATTTTCAAAGAAAGAGAAATAATGATAGGCATTTCCTTGAGGAACTATATGAGTTTTTAAAATATATATTTTTTCTGTTAATTTATTTTTATATACATTTTTTGGTTTTAAAATTCCTTTATTTATTTTAATATATGAGTTTTTAATAATGATACCATATATTATTTACTGCACCACACATTATATTTATTTATAATATGCTATAACTTTTATAGGAGCTCAAATACCAATTGGAATTAAAAAGTATTTATAAAGGTATTCTTCATTTTGTGTAATATATTTATCCTTGTTTAAAAAACTGAGAATGTGGGGCAGCTAGGTGGCACAGTGGATAAAGCACCAGCCCTGGAGTCAGGAGTACCTGAGTTCAAATCCGGCCTCAGACATTTAACACTTACTAGCTGTGTGACCCTGGGCAAGTCACTTAACCCCAATTGCCTCACTAAAAACAAACAAAAAAACCCCTGAGAGTGTTTGCTTTTGTCACTCCTTGTCTCCCCTTACTCCAAATATATGTCCCTTTCACACATACCTATAGAACCATTAGTTCTAATAAATAATTTTTTTTAAAAAGGGGACTTCAAAAGAAAAAAGAAAAACATTCACCTAATCTCACAGTTTAACTTTTTTGTCCTATGCCTATAGTACCCCATCTATGCAAAAAAGGGAAGGAGATACATCATCTCTTCTTTGTGGACATGCTTGATCATTCTAATTACTTGGCTTTCACTTTCTTAAAAGTCTTTTATTCAGTTTTCTCTTTCCCCCTCCTTCTCTCTATTTTGCTGTCCTCATTATGTCTATTGTTTTTGTCCTGCTTATTTTATTTTGCATCCGTCCATATATATCTTCCCCTATTTCTTTGTACTCATCACATTCATTGTTGTTTTTTTAATGGTGCATCAATATTCCATTATATCCATTTGCCAAAATAGGTTTAGCTATTCTGCTAGATATCAGATGTATTTTTGAAATGCTGGCTATTTAAGTAAAATTCTGTATATGGAATCCCAGCTTTTCATATAAAGCCCATCATAAAATTTGAGGTTCACTCCTGGGTTATGGGTATTAGAGAAAACAGTGTCAGAAAGAGAAGGGAAAATGATCTTCTATCACACGAATATTTACCACTTTTTAGTGTGCCTTAAATTGCTTTCACTTGCTCTAGTTTTAAATGGAAAGGAAACTAGGGGGAAAAAAAGCAAATCCTAAATGCACTTATGCCAGCCTTGCAAATAAATACTCCACTTTTATCAGCCCACAAATGTTTTTACAAGTCTTCCTTGACCCCAGGAGGTACACAGGTAATAAAATAAGTGAAATCAGCATTCTTCATTATTCACCCAACATCAATCATTGTTTGCCCAAGGCTATTTGCAAGACTTATTTAACATCTGTTAACAGTTTTATTATGAAAACATCTTTTTTTTCTTTATTAGCCTCATAATCACTTATTCAATTACAGGTAAAAAAGAAAATTTCAAAGCCAGTTGAACACTTAACTTTAACTCAAGGTAGAGCTTGCAGAAAAGGAAACCATCTCATTTTCGGGGTTTCAGGGTTTTTTCCAAAGGTGGGTCTTTATTTTGCTATGGGTTCTGTCAAGTTGTTTATTTCCTCACGTACTCCTTTACTTAAAATTAAATTGTGCAGGTAATATTTCAGAGAACTTAAATGAAGGAGTGAGGCAAGGGAAAAGAAGAAGAGGAATTACCACTTCACTAAACAAGTCATTTTATCTAGAAATAGACTCTCTTTGGATTGAGATGGAAGGTGTGAATAATAGAGGCTGTCCATGATGAATGAAGTTTACTTTTATCTCTAGTATTACATGAGTTTTATTCTGTATTAGACTCCAGAGATGGGGCAAAATGCACAATTCCTTTATTTGTCCTAGTCCAGGAAATTATTTCTGAAGACCTGTTTACCTTAGATTTATCATTTTTTGAAATTCTGAGGAAATGGGTTTTCCTTTATATCTGAATACTGTATGGCATGTAGTCTTGCTTCTTGTGTGTCAGAGAGTTCCAAATGATTGAGAAGTGATCTGAAATAATTTCTATGTTAAAAATAATGGAGTCAGCTACTGTAGATACTATGTACACAGTATATTATAGCCTATTTCTTTCCTCATATCCATGACTTCACACTGATGATTATTCTATTAAGGGTGGTGTATCTGTGAATTTTTATTTTTCTACAATCAACAAATCTTCCATGCCATTTAAAGGCACATCTAAGAGTCCTAATGGTTTTATTTGTTTTTTGTTTCCTCAGGTTAGCTTTTTTCCCTCATAACTGTTCAGCTTCCCAGATAGCAAAATACACTAACAATGATAATATTTTTGTGTTTTTTGTTTGTTTTTGTTTTTTAAACCTTGTAGAATTACAAGGTTAGACTGTTTATCGACAGATTTGAATTTTCTCCTAGTAAACTCATTGTACCTTTGACATGTGGTTGTCTATATCTTGCCAGTGCTGCTAACTGGATAATAATGCCAATAATCCAGAAGATCAAAAACATCTTTTCAATTTAAAAGCCAACAACTAGTAAAACCTATTAACACATTCCTTGCTTAGTAGGACATTTTTGTATTTATCTTAAATCTTTATTTTTTTAAGTTTTAAAATTGATGCACTTTTAAGTTTCCTGATGATAGCCATACATTTCCAAGTTGTGTTTGTTTGTTGTATTTGGTGTGTGTGTGTGTGTGTGTGTGTGTGTGGTACTATGACATTTGGTGATGTTCACTTACATAAATAATTCTACATTTTCAAGGTAAGTCATATAGAGGCTTGGTAATTATTTTTAATTTGTCATCATTATTTTTAATGCCTTTTGCTTTCCCATCACATTAATTTCCCAGAAAACCTACCCCCTATTCAACAAAGAAAAATAATTAAGCAAAATTGGCTAATAAAGCTACCATTTTGATCGTCTATGCACGAATTAAATCTTCCTCTAATTTTTGTCTGGTAGTCAAAAGTTTTCTTTTGGTTTAGTTTATAGAACCTAATAGTAGCTAAACACAATTCTATCCATGATGCCATATATGTAAGAAAATAACTCTATTAAAATAATAATGAAATGTTTAACTACTTGCTGTCTGTTGTTGATTAAACAAAGAAATTAAGCTTGAACTATGATTTAAAGGAGTGAACATTTCTAGATACAAGTACTTTTATTAGAGTTAAGTTCCCATTACTCATTATGCCAACTTTGATGTTTAGTTAACCACTTGCCTAAGGCCCTTAAGCCAGGATTTATCACTTTTACCTTTTCTGGAAGTTTAAGAATCCTTTAATTATATGTCTAAATATTACCTTTTTGAAAGACAAAGGAATGAATTGCCTTTTTCTGATGAATCAAGTTAACTCTTTGGAGTCTAAGGATGAAGAATGTAGTCTTTTACCTGGTGACTTCCATTCAGTGACTTGTATCTCTGCTTTACATTCTGCAGAGATTTTTTAAAAATAGGATTTATAGATTCTTAAAGGTGCAAATGCTTCTCATTTTATAATTGAGAAATTGATCTCTTGTTTTATATTAGCAATTTTTTCCTCCCTAATATTTTAAATATAATTCAAAGATGATGGAACAATGTTACACAATAAATTCCTCACTGTTATCTATATAATTCTAATCTCCCAGTTACTAGAAATTCAGAGAAAATGTCAGGAGAATTTTTGAAGTGCATCTGAAGAAATGTGACATTAAATAAATGAAGAGTATCCTTATGGTCTATATTAGCATGTGAGAATTATGTTTATCTCTGAATTCCTCATAGTTCAAGAGACTTAAATCTGTGGAGTCTACTCCATTTTCATTTATCTAATCTATCTATCTATCTACTTATTCATTCTTTCATTTACTTATTTATTCATTTATTCATTCATTTATTTATCTATATTTATTTATTTACTTATTTATTCATCTATTTACTTATTTATTTATTCATTCATTCATTCACTTATTTGTTTACTTGTTTGTTTATTTATTTATTTATTCATTGATTGATTGATTGATTGATTGGGGCAGTGAAGGGTAAGTGACTTGCCCAGGGTCACAAAGCTAGTAAGTCTCAAGTGTCTGAGGCCGGATTTGAATTCCGGTCCTTCTGAATCTGGTGCTTTATCCACTGTGCCACTTGCTGCTCCTAGTCTACTCCATTTCAATGGGAACTAGGAAAAGGCCAATGCTGATCTGTACCTAGAAAAAATGTGTGGGGCTTTCTGCTGTGAGAAGGTGAAGGTCCAGTGAATTGAGAACCTGGCCTAAGATTGAGGATAATATACTTCTGCAATTTAAAAAATATAATGAATATTGAATGGCAGTATATGTTTTAAATTCTTATCAATACTAGAGAATATGGCTCTAAACTCCCACCTAGAGAAACAGGAAGACATCTAAATGTCTTCCTGTTTTTTTCCATCTTTGTCAAACTGTGCTTAAATTTATAAAGGTTTATTCAAGACACAGTTCAGTGATGTACACTCTTTTATTGCCAGAGGACCATAATGGAAAAAAAAACACAAACCACTACCTTTAATATAAACTGAGAACTAAGTGCCTTCTCAGCACTAAATATCAGCCAGTTAATTCTAAATACAATCAGTGAAAATGGCACCCACATTAGCCCTTGTTATTAATAAATAATAAGTGCTATTTGAATTGCCATTGCTATTTGCTTCACACTATGTGCCTCGCCTGCTTATAACTTCATCATACTCAATTTCCCATATCTTACTGCCTTAAAGGAATCAGTTTATTTAACTGGGGAGCCATCATTACTGAGCCTTCAGTTAGCATTTTATGAGTTTTACCTCTAGGTGATTTGGGCTGCAAAATTTCCAAAATCCTGCCTCATTGCCTAAGTAGTCAAGGTCATGTTTCAGATGCCAGAAACAACAGTATTACTAAGAAAATAGTGACTTCTCCAATGTAGTGATGATGTTCTTAAGGTCTTTAAGTACAGTTCTGAGTCCAAGAATTCAGGCTCAAGTTACCTGTCCTTTTACATTCCTTCTTAAATGGAAAAAACAACAGTAACAATAGTAACAACAAAGCAAGTAATTGTACTGTTAAAATTGGTACTTTCATTACAGTACTGATATACCGTTTGGGGCTGAAAGTCATTTTCTTACAACTTTATCCCCTCAAAAAGAAATGAAAACAAAAACGAAACAAACCCTCACTATCTCCCCCCCCCCCCAATAAAACAAAACAGATTTCAACCTCATTGAACTCAGGTTTCTTTTCCTAAAAATGGTAGTAACCAGATCACCTCTATAATGGTATGCAGCAATCTGTGATTATGTGATGGCAGAAAGGTTGACATGTCCTTGTTCTCTGAGTTTCTCTCTATAGCTATGCAGTACCCAGATGGCTCCTATATGCTCTGTTGGTCTGATTATAACCTTGGCCATCAAGTGAAATGGCATAGAATCTGTATTTAATACATGTCTTTTTCACTAATTATGAGTCTCTTTTGTGGCTCGGGTAAAAAAGTCAACATTTCAGTTCCAAAGGACCCCCTTTTTGTGTATTTATTGTTTGAATTCCAGACAATCAAATAAGTAAGAAGTGATGAGGCTCATATTTTTCCTCCTATGTTGCTATTTGGCTGCTGTTTGATCTTAGAGAGTTGATTATAATGAGCCTGTCACATGTGGTCATCATTCTTTACCTAAGATTAATCCAACAGTCATCAAAGATTGCTGAGCAACAATTAGAAAAATGAAGAAGAGCATTTTATATTGATTCAGTGACTCATCTCATTATTGGAAAGGAGTGAAGTGGGAGCTTATTCCAGAATAACTGTTGGGATATTTATAAACATAACTAGATACAAACCAATTACATCTACTACAGAGACCTTGATCATTTGTGGCATCCATTATGTATCTGAATAGTTAAGCACCAAGCTAGAACAAACCTTTACGGCTATGGAACCTTGAGAAGCTTCAGTTCCACAGGATTTGTGAGGCCACAAGACTAATGTTACCTTAACAATAATGGTGGTTTACATTGAAGTAAGGCTTTCATACTTTTGAAGTGCTTTGCATATGTTATTTCTCTTGTGTCCCTCAACAACCCTTTGAGGGAAACTCTATAATTATTATCACCATTTATATTGCAATAATTGAATGAATTGAATTCTTCACCAGGACAGCTACCATTGACAAACTATCTATCCCATGTGATTCTTGTCCATTCCCTCCCATAAATCTCACACTGGGGATCCATCCAACATCCTGTGCACTGTCCTCTGGAACAGGGAATATAGGAATATAGGTATATATACCTGGGAATATAGGTATATATAACCTTTTATTATTGCCAATTTTTTTGCAACTTCCACATTCAATTATGTGACCCCATATGGGGTTGCAACCTACAGTTTAAGAAGCTTTGCTCTACATACTTGACATCTTGCTAACAATGGAAAATTGTAGCTATTGGTTGTCTTCTTCTCAAGCTACATGTTCAGACCAACTTTGTCTAGTCGTATATCTTTGTCTCTGATGATAACATCAAAGATCTTGAGTTTGAGGGCTATTCAAAATATTTTCCAGCCTCATCATTTTACATATAAAGAAAATGATGCTTGGGGAGGGAGGGCTGTAATTTGCCTAGAATCACATCATAGTTGGTATTTGAACTCAGGTCAATTGATTCCAGAGCCAGTTTGCTCTCTACTGTACCCTACTGATGCTATCCTTGGAGCAACAAGAGAAAGAACTAATCTTTTAATTAAGTTGGGAGAAAGAATGAATTTTAATTTGTAGTTCATTGGACTCATTTATGATACATCCTGCCTCAATGTGAATTTAATTGAAAGACACCCAGGTTTTCTTCCTATTCCAAAATTCAAATTATAAAGGAAGGGTTCTACTGTACTTGCTTTGGATTTTTCTCTCTGTCATAGAACATTTTGGATCTTCAGGAAATATATAAGATTTTGTTTTTGAGTTCATCTGTCTTTCAGAGGTACTCTTTCATCATGTATACTTGTATACTTCACTGACCCTAGGTTTTCTTATTAAAATTATAATGTAATAATTTCTTTCTAGGTAAAATTATAATGTAAATAATTTTGAAAGATTAGGAGAAAAATGTGATTCAGTGGAAAGGGATTTGAAGTTGGTGGGCCTGGGTTCAAATCCTGGGTCTGCCACTTACCATTTACAAGTTAAATAAATTGTATGATTTAGAATGATCTCTCATCTGTTTAATTTACTGTATGAAGTAGGATCAAAGAAAGATGAAACATGGACTTTAGCTAAATCACTTAACCTCTATAGAGCTCATCTGCAAAATTACAGACTTTGACTAGATCGTCTCCAAGGTGCCTTTCATTTCTAAAGCTGGGACCCTATGAGCTCTAATAATTGATATATCCCAAAGGGCACAGGTATTAGACAATGCCCATGACAACCATTTAGTACTTGACTAATCTTTTTTTGAGTTTTAGAGGTATGGTAGTAATGAATAAACTGGAGCACTTTAAGCTCATTTAGCCTCCACTCAATGGATAGATTTCCCTTTAAAAAGAGACAATTTAATTCGGTGGCAGTGTGTCAAATTCTACCAGTCAAACAACAAGTGGTGATTTAGGATCCACTACTGTGTCCAGCACAGTATGAATTACAAAGGAAGTACAAAAAACACAATAACCATCCGAAAATTCTTTTGAGCATTTCTTTTAAGAGTTTTGTTGTAGTTACTTGAAATGAGGAGTTACACATTTTCCTTCTATTTTTTCTGGATGAAGCCTGGAGCTGTGATTTCATTGACAGGAAACTCTTGGGTGAGGAGAAGTCTTTCTATCGCTGTGGTTCAATAAGACAATCAATCAATGTTTATTAAGTGCCTGTTATTTATTGAGGACTAAGCTTGGACCTTTTTAAAAAATATAATTGTACAGTTGCCCAGAACCGTGAAGTCAGACTCAAATACAGTCACTTAACTGGGAAAAAAACAAAACCTTAACACTGTATTAACATTATTTATCTTATAGTATACTTTGACTTATTTTTATAAAATATCATATTTTATATGTTATTATTTTACAATTTTATTTTTAACAAACTATTTTTATATTCTGTTTTAACATTTGCATGTTATTATATTTTGTATTTTTAAAATATTATATTTTAATCCAATTCAAAAAGGTTTGGGGCTCATGTTTGATGCTCTGGCTTAGAGCATTGAGAAATCAAGTAAGTGACTTGCTTATAGTCATATAGCCAGTATGTCAGAGAAAAGACTTTAAACCAAGATCTCCTGGCTTTAAGGCTAACTCTTTAGCCACTATCCCCTATTCCCTCTCTTTAATTTTAAAGTGGTTAAAGCAGTTTATAATCTTAATTTACACGGTTTGAGTTTTCCCTAAAACTAAGGAAGGTGCTATTATTTTCACATCCTCATGGAGGAAGAAAGTTTTCAGTTCTGTACCTCCCTCCCTCTTTCCAATATTGCCTATGTAGTCCCTCTTAGCCTTATTTATACTAGAAAGGAGATTAGACTAGCTTCAGGAACATCTTGAACTGGAACAAGCTATATTTTGTCAAGCAAGAAGGACCTTGAAGGGCTTTAGGAGGTGGAGAAAGGAGTCAGTGGGTAGATGGGAATATATAGAGAGAATATTCCTTCCAGGTGGACAGAAGTCTTAGCATAAAATACATGGATCCGAAATGTTTCAAATAATTTCATAGAAACACCCAACTGGCATTTCACTCTAGAATAGACCTCAGTATCAGGAAACTGAGCCCTAGATAGGTTGTGAGCAACCCAAGTTAGTAACTTAGGCAATTGGAAACTTTCTGACCGCAGTTCTTTTTGTCATACAGATTCTCACCATTACTTTGCACCTAGTCTTCCCAAGACTTGCTTAACTTGCTTAGCTTCGATAGTCTTTGAAACAGAAGGCACTATCATAATATAAAGCACTTGCAGAAAAAAACTAATACCCAAAATATAGTGTGAAAACATAAAGTATTATCCAGAGAGTAATCTCTCTGAGACTAAGAGCTTTGTCTTATTATTTTGTCTTCTTTCCACCTCTAAATGACACACTACAACACATTTTTTTTTTTTTTTGCTGTACATGAGTGTAGTATTAACTATACTAATTCTTCTGGAACTATTTTATATGTGACTTCTGTTGAGTTTAAAGCAAAGTAGTCGACACAGGCAGTTTCCTTCTCTCTCCCAACCCTTCTTTCCTTCTATCTTTTCCAAATAGGGTTAATCCTTTTACTTGTAGCTATCACTGATCAGTTCTCCTAGCATGCAATGCCTGGTATATCAACTTGGCTTGAGGAATGCTCATTGGTTGATTTAGACTATTAAAAGTGGAGGTGGGGGGTGGCTACATGGCACAGTGGATAAAGCACTGGCCCTGGAGTCAGGAGGACCTGAGTTCAAATCTGGACTTAAACACTTGACACTTACTAGCTGTGTGACCCTGGGCAAGTCACTTAGCCCTCATTGCCCTGCCAAAAAAAAAAGTGGAAGTGGTCCACACTAGGTATTATTGTAGCAAAGATGAGAGGAGAGGCAGAAAGAGATAAAATTTTTCAGCTCAGCAAATATCAGAAGTCATCATTACTGAATCTGCAAGCTATTCAGACACCAAAGATTCCAGGATAAAAGCTACCACACCTCCCTTAAATTTCAATGAGGTTTCTGGATGCCTGACTGAGCCCACAATATTGGTACTCTTTAAGTGAATACTAAATGAGTAGAAATTCTAACTTAGAAATTGATGACGACTCTGGGATTAAATGTACATTAGAGGTGAATTATCAGGGCGGGAGCAATTACAGAAATGCCAATTGAAAATGGGTTGGCTGATAAAGATTTAAATTGTCAAAGCATCAGCCTGAAGTTGCTGGTGTTCAGACAAGATAATTTATGGTATTCAAGTCTCCTACACTCAGTAGTATAATCTTCTATAAATATGTATTTTGGTCCATATTTTTCAAAGGGGCAAGGAAAAGGAAAACCCCATTTTGAGTTATTATCCTTCATTTCGATTCACAACAGTCATTTTCCATGAGACTGAAGGAAAGAAAAACCTTAAAAAAAAGATAAAATTTGGGTCAGCTAAATTGAATAAACATAATATGCTAGCAGATAGAGAAATAGGTAAGATGAAGTCCAGACTCCATTGAGTTAACATCTAATAAGGGGAGAAAAAAAAAGTGCATGCAAAACTCATAATGGAAAATAGAATATGATGAGTGCCCAGGAGAGCTGGACAATATGATGAGAGTTTCCAGAAAGGAGAAATTGCATTCAGAGTTTTATGGCATTAAAAAAAAGTTGAAAAACTCCTTTCTTACCATATTTCCATCATAGCTTCAATAGTCTTTGAAACAGAAGGCACTATAATAATATAAAGCACTCACAGAAAAATACTAATACCCGAAATACAATGGGAAAACATAAAGTGTTATCCGGAGGGTAATCTCTTTGAGACTGAGAGCTTTGTCTTCTTATTTTGTATTCCTTCCACCTCTAAATGACACTTGCTACAATGCATATTTTTTGCCGAACATGAGGCAATGAAAATTTGGTATTCAGAGTTACCTATTACATTAGGCTTTAGGGGCTTATTGTATCCACTGACTGAGTAGCCTAATCAGACTTTAGAGATGAGTGGTTTCTACAGCTTAAGAATGGACTTACTCGACTTGTTTCTTAAGCTTCGCTCACTGCTCTTAAAGCTATGATGTTCTTCCAAAGTATGCATGGAGAATTCATTGGCTTAATCTCCTTTTGAAATGTTGGCTTTGACATCTAATTGCCATCTGCTAAATTGGGACTAATTAAGCAATTAGTTTATTAGACTGTAGATTCCTAACTATATAAGATAGTAAAATTCTTGTTAACAGACATTGAATGAGTGTGTAATCTGAAGATCATTGCCCTACAAAAGTTTGAATTTTCATCCAGTCTTCATTAGACATATATTGGCTATATATTTATATAGCTACTATGTGCATCCAGAGAAAGAAGTGATAAATGGATGTATAGAATGATGTTTTACACACACACACACACACACACACACACACACACACACACACACACACACGGATGAACATTTGTGTCTAATGGTAGCCCACTCTAGGACAAATGGGGGAAGGGAAGAAAAAAAGGAAAAAAAGAAATTTACATGATAACTTTATATATTTAAAAGGAATAGCGGGGCAGCTAGGTGGCGCAGTGGATAAGGCACCAACCTTGGATTCAGGAGGACCTGAATTCAAACCCAGCCTCAGACACTTGACACTAGCTGTGTCACCCTGGGCAAGTCACTTAACCCCCATTGCCCTGAAAAAAAAAAAAGGAAATGAAAAGAAATGAAAAAGGAATAGCAAGTTGCACATCATAGTTTTGCAGTTTCATGTGCAATCATCTCTTTATTGTACTGTGTTATGGAAATGCTTATTTTATTCCATAAATTAAAAATTAAATAAACATTTTAAAAGTATATTGGATAAGTAACATTTATAACTAGATAATAATTGCAATGAAAATAATTATGGATTTTTTCACATTAGGTGGATACAATGATGTTGATCTTCCCCCTGCTTCTGCAAGTTGTAAAACTTATTATTGTTGATGTCTGAATGGTGAAGAAGAGCCATAATTGTTGGTGATGGCTAGGGTTTTATCCCAGGTGGTGATATTAGAGGGAAGTGGATAATATTGGCTCTGTGAAATGGGCCAGAAATTGTCCTAACAGTCTTGTACTCACCTGCATTTCTCAAAGTGAGGAAAGACTGGCATGGGATAGCGCAAGGGAATGGAGGAAAGGCCTAATTGCCACTTTGATTAGATCATCTCTCTTGGTGCTGATTGAATGATGAAAAATTTGTCTCTGCAATATGTCTCTGCTTGAAATTCAAGAAACATTTAGTTTCCTATGGGCAAGGTGCTAGGGGAGATAGGAAGATGCATTAAATATGAGTCTTCTCCTCAGGGAAAATTGCAAACTAGTAAGACTTCCAGAATGTTAAAGTTGAAAGGCAACTCAGATTTGGATCAACTTGTTTAACTCACTTTTGACCAAAAATCCTTTCTAAAACATCGGCAGTACAAAATCGTCCAGACTCTACTTTAAAACTTTTGATTGAACACCTGAACTCAAAGAGTTGTCATTCATGGCTCCATGTAAGGTTAAAAAGATGTCTCTATTAATATCCTGGAGATCTCTGCTTGTCTCCATTTTGTTTAACATTTTAATGAAGGAGTTGGTTACAAGCACTGATGGTATGCTTTTCAAACTTTTAGATGACATAAAGCTAACATAGTAAATGACCAGAACAAAAGCTCTGGTTGGGCTAGAAATTTACACTGCATATAGGAAGATGAAAAACAGTAGTGATAAATGTAAATACAGGGATTGGGGAAAATGTTGTTGTTGTTGTTTGTCCTTTGTTCTCAAAGGGACCAATGACATCAAGAGGGTGATGTCTTAACTTGCAAGTGAATTGAATTTAAGTGAGGCAGAAAAGCATAAAGTCATCAGCCTCACTTTCTCCTCCAGTCAGTGGGGTCCACTGGACTTGCTACTAGCAAGACGTAAGTCAAGACAATTGTTGATGGCCCAGCTGGGGAAATCCACTTCTTAAGTATAAGATATGTACTTCACAAGAGTCATGATTCTTTTGAAAAAGATTACAGAGTTTCAGTGGACTGAAAAAATAATATGAACCAATAATGTGATATGGGAGTCAGTTAGTCAATGAGATAGTCAATAAGCATTTATTAAGTACCTTTTGTGTTGTAGACACTGTACTAGCCACTAGAATACTACTGCTATCTTGGGCTATATTGAGAGATATAATTTCTTGGAGTAGAAAAGTGATAGTCCTGATGTACTTTGTCTTGGTATGACCACATCAAGAACATTATGTTCAGTTTGGATCACCATATTTCAAGAAAGGACACCAATAAAGAGGGGAAGGGTAGTAGTTACGATGATCCAGGATCCTGAGTCCTTGGAACACAGTAAACACTTAAAAATGATTTTCCATTCATTTTATCATCATTCCATCCATTAGTGCATCTGAGGATACTTAAAGGAAGTAGAGATGTTCAACCTGGGAAATGGGAGACTTATGGGGATATGGTAGTTTTCCTCAAATATTTGAAGGGATTTCCTGCTTGACTTAAAAGCAGAACTAGAAGCAATAGATAGAAGTTGACAAGAGGCAAATTGACCTTTGATGTAAAGAAAACCACTAATAATTAAAGGAATCCCAAAGTGGAAAAGACATTTTTGGAGGGAATTGAGTTTTCCCATGCAAGAAAGGTTCCAGACAAAAACTGGATGAATAGGGAATAGGCTAAATAGAGCTGGGAATTGGAGTCAATCTGTTTACTTCAAACTAAGGTTGATTGCTTTGTTTCTTACCTTTTAAAGTAACTTATTATTACTTGAAATGCTTTGTCCCCTCTCCTTTTCCTGATAGATAGGTATTTAAGGTGTCTTTTTTCATTATCTCTGAAAATAACTGTAGTCAACACCTGATTATCTCAATTGCTGTTTATCAGCAGGATTTCTAGTTTTTCAATTCTGATTGGCATTTTAAAGTGGGATAAGAGTAGAAGGGGGAGGGGAGAGCAAAATAGCCAATTTTCCCCCATTCCAGGTAAGGGGTGAACATCAGATTTATACAGCAAGATTAAAGAACATTCTCATTAGCTTTTCATTAATTTGAAAGGTATTAGTGTCTATCTTTAGTGGATGGGGATAGCAGGGAAGAATTATGAGCAAGGGGTAGTAGAGTGGGGAGCTTTTCTTTTGTTAAGTAAATTGTCATGAATATCTTTTTTTTAATGGATATCTCCTCATTTTATATTACTGTATTTCTCAATGTATCTTTCTCTTTATGTCTAGCCTGCCTACTTCACAGAGAACCAGAACTTAGAATAGAAAAGGAGGAAAAGGGGGTTTAGCAAACCTAAACAAGACATCCAAAAAGTTCTGATATTTTTTGTAATGTCCCACCTCCATAGTCCCCCCCACTTATACAAAAAAAAAGGTAGGGAGTTGACTTCTTATATATTTTAGAGAAGTTTTTTCTTTTTTCTCAATATATTTTATTGATATCTTTTTAATACTAGTAGATAATGAATCTTTCTAAAAATTTATTTTATTTTATTCATTACATTTTAAGTTCTGAACTGTCTCCTTCCCTCCCTAGAGGTCACCATTTGACATAGATATAGGTATGTTTGTGTGTGTGTATGTATATCTATCTATCTATCTATCTATCTATCTATGTATATATACACACAATATATACCCACATATAACATATACATATCTTGTATGTTTATATACATATATATTTATACATGTAATACACATATATGTTTGTATATATGTAAAACCATACTATATGTCATTCTATTTATCAGTTCTTTCTTCAGAGTTCCTTTGTAGTTGATTTGAGTATTTATAATACTCAGAATAACTTAGTTGTTCATGGTTATTTTTGAATAATATTGCTATTTTATATATTTTCTTGGTTCTGCTCATTTCACTCTTCGTTATTTCATGTAAGTCTTTACATGTTTTTCTAAAATCAACCTATTCATAATTTCTTATAGCACAAGAGAATTCCATCACAATCATATACCACAATTTGTTTAGCCATTCCCCAATTGATAGGTGTCCTCTCAATTTCTAGTTCTTTGCCACCACAAAGAGAGTTGGTATAACTATTTTATAATGCACGAGTTCTTTTTTTTTTCCCCCCTGATCACTTTGGGAGACAGACATAATAGTGGTATTGCTGGGTCAAAGAGTATTCACGGTTTTATAATTCTTTGGGCATAATTCTATATTCCTCTCCAAAATGGTTATAGCAATTCACAGCTCCACCAACAATGTATTAGTGTCCAAATTTTTCCATACTACCTACAATACTTGTCATTCCCCCTTTCTATCATTTTACCCAACCTGATATGTGTGAGATATTTCAAGTTGTTTTAATTTTCATTTCTCTAATTAATCATGATTTAGAGCATTTTTCATTATTATCATTAAAAAACTTGCCTGTTCATATCTTTTGATGATTTATCAATTGGGGAATAACTCATATTCTTATAGATTTGACAAAGTTCTTTATATTTTGAGATACAAGAGCTTTAGCTGAGAAACTGTCGTTGTATGTCTACTCTGTTCCACTGATCTACCTTTCTATTTCTTAGCCAGTACCAGATAGCTTTGATAATTACTGCCTTCTAATAATTTAGCTACTGCTAAATCTCCTTCCTTTACCCCTTTTCATTCATTCCCTTGAGATTCTTGATTTTTTGTCCTTCCAAATGAATTATGTTATTTTTTTCTAGTTCAATAAAACAATATTTTTGTTAATGTAATTGGGATGGCATTTAATAAGTAGATAAGTTCCATGCTTTTCTAAAATCAATCTGCTCATTTCTTACAGCACAGTAGTTTCTATAACCATATACCACAACTTGTTTATCCATGCCCCAATTGATGGGCATCCCCCAATTATTTTTGCCACCACAAAGAGAGCTGCTATAAATATTTTAGAACATACAAGTTCTTTTTCTTTTTCCCTGATTTCCTCAGGAGAAAGACCCTAAGAGTGGTATTGCTGGTTCAAAGGGTATACATCATTTTATTGATAGCTTTTAAAAAAATATATTACCTACTTGGGGCAGCTAGGTGGTGCAGTGGATAGAGGAACAGCCCTGGATTCAGGAGGACCTGAGTTCAAATTTGACCTCAGACACTTAACACTTACTATTTGTGTGACCCTGGGCAAGTCACTTAACTCCAATTGCCTCACCAAATATATATATATATATATATATATATAAAACCTACTTTCCTTCTTATGCACCCCTCCAGGAAAGAACTATCCTTTATAGCAAAGAATATTTTAAAGAAAAATACCACCAAACAATCTCTATATATAGTTATAGCTATTTAAATAGCTATATTCAAATATGAAAATATTTTCACTAGTCCATGTCTGTGGGCCACCAATCTCTGAACAAATGTAGAAGGGATCTGTCTTCTCATATATCTTTTTTGGAGCCAAGTTTTTTTTGTAGTTTTGTGATGTTCATTTTTGTTAATTTTGTGGTTATTCTGTCCATTTACATCACTGTAATCATTATGTATATTATTTTTGTGGCTCTGCTGACTGTACTTTGCATCAGTTCATATAAATCTTTCCATGTTTCTCTGTACTCATCAGGTTTGTTGCTTCTTTAAGTGAGAGATTTATTATATCTTTGCTTATGAGAATATGAATATGAAAAAAGTAAATATATTTTTTCCATAGTGGGGTCTGAATTAATTATTTTTAGGTGTATTTTGTTCTTAAGAACCCAGATGATCTGGGATTTTATTGGTGTAGCTCTTCCTTCTAATAATGTGGATTGTAACCCATCTATGCCTGCACATCATGTGTGACTGGTATTCATGCTCTCCAATAAATTCAATGTAGTGTATCTGCCCAACATACTATCCTGCCTTCCTTTATTTCTATTGCCAGTCATGAGCATATCAAGTGAAGCACATTGATTATGGCTGTCTCTGTCTCTCTCTTCCCTCCTTCCTTTCCTCTGTTTTTCTTTTTTTTTTTTTTGCTCATATGTTTCTTTGATGCCATCTTTTACTCTAGTTCTTCTTTATAATACTTTCTCATATAGCTTATACATATCCACTATGTCCATTGGTTTCTAGGCGATAGCATTTTCAATTATAAGACTAACACAATTTGTATACCACATATATAAACATTAACATTAATTTGGGCAAATTGTATCCATTATAAGAATTGAATCTGTTTGGCCTCATAAATGCTGGCATGACCAATAATGAAAAAATGTGTTTGTGTGTGTGTATGTGTGTGTGTGTGTGTTTGAGCATAAGGGAATCTGACATAAAACAACAGTTTCTATGTATTACAGTACAAGGTAGCACAGTAGGTAGGTACTTTTTTATTGAACCACTGTACATTTGGTCTCAGATTCCATTTAGGTTTTAAGTACTCTCCTTTGCTCTAAGTTTTTTAAAGGTAAATGCATGAATGAATAGAATATAATAAGTAGTCTCTGGGCACCAAATACACTCAAAATAATAATAAAAAGTAAACTTCAGTGACAAATTTCTATGAAAGGTAATAGGAATAAGCAGAGGGTGGTTTCCAAGAATAACTCTCTCTAGAAGGTCCTAACAGCTGTAAAAATACACCTTCACTGAAATTTAACCTGTGATTGAACAGGACTTGATTTTTTTCCCTTTATAAATTAGTAAGGAAAGATTTATTGTCCATAACCACTTATTGGAAAGGGCATGTTATGTGTTTAACCCCTAGAAGACTCTGATAGAACAATTAGAGAAATCAGGCTTGGCCCACTTTATTGAAACAGAGGGAGAACTGGTTTCATTGAGATGCTTTTTGAAATATGTCTCCTCACTAGGTATATGGTGATGGCCTTGAATATAACATTCATTTCCTTCTTTAATCCCCTGTGAAGAATACTTCTGAATTGGTATGTTATAAATGGAAAGGGGAGAGAAGGATGTGCCACATAGTGGATAGAGCGGTGATTTTGGAGTCAGGAAGACTTCTGCTCATAGCCTGCCTAATATATTTGCCTTGTGACCCAGGTGCAGTCACCTCCCTTAAACTCAGTTTCCTCTTCTGTAAATATAGATGATAGCAGCACTTGCCTCACACTATTGTGGGGGTTACACAAGAGAGTATATATAAACTACTCTGCAAACTTGCTATAAACATTAGTTCTTTTTCCTCCCTTTTCAACCTATTTGTCCTTCCTTTCCTGTTCTTCCTCTCCTTTCCTCCATGTTTTTCTTGTCCTCTCTTCACATTTTCCTTTTCCCATGTGCACAGGGCTCTCAAATTTAATATGAATTAGTTGACTCAGCCTAAATGAGATATATTTTGGGTCACTGAAAGAGAGAATGATAGAACAGATACAGCATTGAACTTGGAGTCTAGGGTTCAAATTCTGTCTCTTACTTTGTAGCCACGGGCAAATCTCTTTAATTTCTTTGAACCTCAGTATCCTTATCTGCAAAATGGGGCAAACAGTCCCCTTCGTACCTAACTCAAAGTATTATTGTGAGGTAGAAGTGAGATAATTAATGCAAAAGACTTTGCAGACCTTAAAACCTATTTTAGTGTTATTTTGTACTGTCAAAACCAGTGGAATTATTGTCTCAGAATTCAGATTAGTTAGACAAATAAATTTGGCCAAAGTGAATATTCAGTTCCAGTGCCTGGAACATAGTAAGATCTTTAAAAAATATGTCAAGAGGGCAGCTAGGTGGTGCAGTGGATAAAGCACAGGCCCTGGATTCAGGAGGACCTGAGTTCAAGTTCAGCCTCAGACACTTGATATTTACTAACTGCGTGACCTTGGACAAGTCACTTAATCCTCATTGCCCCACCAGAAAAAAAACAAAAACAAAAACAAAAAAACAAAAAATATATCAAGAATTTATTTTTTCTTCCTTCCATCTTCCCTCACCCACTGGGAAAAAAAAAAGAAAAAATTAAATACAGAACTTTTTATTATGTAACTATAAAGTCTCTCTCTCTCTCTCTCTCTCTCTCTCTCTCTCTCTCTCTCTCTCTCTCTCTCTCTTTCCTTCCTTCCTCTCCTCTTTCCTTCCCTCACTGTCTTTCTTTTCTCTCCATCCTTTTCCTTCCTTTCTCCCTCCCTCCCTCCCTCATTCCTTCCTTCCTCCCTCCCTCCCCTTTTCCCTTCTTCCATCACTCCCTTTTCTCTTCCTCCTTTCCTTCCCTCCATCTCTTTTTCTCTCTCTTTCCCCAGATTTTCCCATCTTTATCTTCTTTCTCCTGTCTCTGTCCCATAAGAACCACATCCTTATATCCTAATTATTTTAAAATTTCTCATATTTTTGGTGTCTGGCTTTATAGTAACTACCCAGAGCAGACAAACCTCTCTCAAAGGATATTAATTTATCATTTGATATTGAATGACTTGTGAAATTCTTTCTATCTTTGAACCCTTAGAGATGGTCCACATTTGCAAGAAAGGTGCCTGCTTATTTACTTATTCTTTGTTCATTTTGTTTTTAACATGCATGATAATAAATGCTTGGTCTATGCTTGCTTCTTCTTTTTCTGAAATGAGACTTGGTGAGGATAGAGTTCATTGGCTATACCCATTAGAGTATTCAATTTAAAATATTCCAAAGGATTCAGAAGTAACTCTAAGCTGAGAGGATGGATAGAGAATCTTTAGGAAATTAAATTTTTTTTACAGGAAATAAAGATCTAAACTAAACCAGTCTCAAGCTTCCTTAGGAACTGACTTAGATTTTAAAATAATGAAGAGGAAAGATGTTAGAAAAATTGATGTGTGGTACAGGACATACACTGTATTACCCTGAGGTTTTTCTTTTCTTTTCTTTTCTTTCTTTTTTTTTATTAAATCTATGTGTAAACCATTTAGTTTGTGTTGTTTAATAGAGATGTTGACCAAGACCACCACAGGAAGTAGATATATGTTTAATGGAGACATTGCAAGAAAAAAAAAACTAAAAATAGGTTTAACATAGGGATGCAAGATGTTCCCAAATCACTAAGAAGCATGTAATTACATAGCTGCCTCCCAGATCTCTTTGTAGCATCATTCTGAAAGAAGCAACAGTATATTATCCAGAAATGTGTTAAGTGTCTGTATGATCAGTTGGCTTTTGCATTTACTCATTGAGAGATGTGTATCTTTTGTCATAGTCTATGGTGCCTAAACATAGTACTGAAGGCTGAGGGTTGGAAGTTAGCCCAACCTCTCCATTTAGCCATGGAGGTCATAAAGGCTACTTCTGGATTTAGTTCTGGAAAGATACAATGGAACACAACACCACAAGGGGGGAATGTGGAATTACTTTTTTCAACTCCCTTGTGAATGGGGCTTTGCCATTCTGTAGGTGGCACAGTGGATAGAGCACTGGCCCTGAAGTTGGAAGGACCCAAGTTCAAATCTCACCTCAGACACTTAGTAGTTGTGTGACCCTGGGTAAGTCACTTAACCCCAAATTGCCTTAAATATCCAGGGCTATCTCAAGTCATCCTGATATATATCTTGCCACTAGACCCAGATGGCTCTGGAGGAGAGAGTGAGGCTGGTGATGTTGCTCAGCCCTTCCTCAAATCCAATCCAGTGCAACTCCTGACATCACCTCCTTATGTCATGGTCCTCCTTGAGAATGAAGGACAAACACAGTAAGAGTTGAATGTTAGAGCATCGAAGCAAGTTGTAAACAAGTATTGTAAATGAAATTAATTAACGACAGCAACTCCACTCATATGAAGTCTCTCCTAACAGATTTTCATGCTCCTTCCTTGCAACCCAGGAAATCTTTTATGTTCTTTATGCACTTGCACAATCTAGCCTACATAAGATAGTAGAAAAAGGCTGGATTGGGGTCTGAGATATGGCTTACAATGTCTGTTACCTCGGGTAGGTTAAGTTAAAATGTTGAGCCTTTGTTTCCCCATCTGTAAAGTGGAGAATAGAGGCGGACTAAATAACTTCTTTTTATTTTATTTTATTTTTTTTTTGGTGGGGCAATGGGGGTTAAGTGACTTGCCCAGGGTCACACAGCCAGTAAGTGTCAAGTGTCTGAGGCCGGATTTGAACTCAGGAACTCCTGAATCCAGGGCCGGTGCTTTATCCACTGCGCCACCTAGCCGCCCCCTCTAAATAACTTCTAAAGCCCCTTCCAGCTCTAAACTTATGAACTCATGATTATTACAGTGGCCCTATAATTACCTTGGGTGAGCAATTTAATCTGTCAAGGACACAATTTCCTCACCTTTAAATGCGGGGTAAGGGGACTTAGGGTTTGGACTAAATAACATTTGAAATTCCTTTTAGTGCTAAATCTATGATCCAATGAGAACACACAACATTCAGGTTAAGTCATCAATTTATACTAATCACTCATTATCGGTCCAGAACTATTCTGACGATCTGGTTCGGGGGAGGAGTATTATTATTTTTTTTTTAGTGAGGCAATTGGGGTTAAGTGACTTACCCAGGGTCACACAGCTAGTAAGTGTCAAGTGTCTGAGGCCAGATGTGAACTCAGGTACTCCTGACTTCAGGGCTGGTGCTCTATCCACTATGCCACCTAGCCACCCCTAGGGGTATTCTTGAACCTTAGTTTCCTTATCTGTAAACTGGGAAGGATAAAACAAAAATGCCTTTCTGAATTTCAGTTTCCTCATGGACAGAAGGAAGGTAATAATAGTGGCTTCATTTTGGGTCTGTTATGAAAATCAAATGAAACAATAGATGTAAAATGCTTTGCAAATATGAATATACTATATAAATGTGATATTTTTATTATTGCTATCATTGTTGTTGCTGTCATTTCAGTAGGAGGTAGTGGATAGAGATATGACCTCTGAGTTAAGAAGCCACGGGCTCAAGTACTGTTAATGACACATAGTTGGCAGTGAAAAATAGCTTATGAAGCTGCCATGATTATATGCTTTCTTTAGAATATGAATATGTGTGGGAAGTAGTTGAGTTCTGGTGCCATCAGAAAGCTTTGTGAAAGGACTTATTTTCAGAGGCCCAATCGACCCATGAAGACTCCACGTTTTATGTGCCAAATGATGTTTCTCCCTGCCATAGCTTATGACTAGGGGCATTAATTATTTTAACTGACCTGAATGCTAAATTGTTAGCAATAGATCATTTCTCCACAGGACATGGAATATGTCAAGTGTACTGAGTGGGAAAGGCCACAATTAATGTTGTGGTTCTGTGTGTTCCTTGGAAACTAAATAAACACCACTTTGTATTAAACAATATTTTAGAAATATGGTATGTTATTGTTGATTGAATTTTCTGGAGTAGAATGTTCTTTTTTCTGTTTCTAATGTAGTGGTTGAAAATGTCTAATAAAGGTATTTTTTTGGGGGGGGCAGGTCAATGAGGGTTAAGTGACTTGCCCAAGGTCACACAGCTATTAAGTGTCAAGTTTCTGAGACCAGATTTGAACTCAGGTCCTCTTCCAGGGCGAGTGCTTTATCCACTTCGCAACTTAGCTGCACCAAAAATGTCTTACAAATGCATCATCATCTTTCCTGCATTAAGAAGGGGCAACAACATGGTATGGGGGATGAACTATTTTACATGGATGTGAGTTTTTTCCTTGCACACTAGGAATTTGATTTGGGAAGTCACTTTATCTTTCTAAGCCTTAGTGGGGGAAATGTGAGGAAAATGAGTTATAAACTATAAAGTGCTAAGGAGATATGAGTTGTTATGATTAGTGATGAGATTACAATGAAATTAATATCATACTCTTACTAATCTCTGTCCTAAGTATTGTTTTTTATTCTAGTTGGCATATTTTAAGAGAATAATCAGGGTAACTAGGTGACACAGTGGATAGAATCCTGATCCTGGAGTCAAAAAGACTGAGTTCAAATTTGCCCTCAGACACTCAGTATCCATGTGACCCTGGGCAAGTCACTTAACCCTGTTTGCCTCAGTTTGCTCAGCTGTAAAATGAGAAATGGCAAACCACTCTAGTATCTCTGTAAAGAAAATCCCAAATGAGCTCACAAAGAGTCAGATGTGACTGAAAAATAAATAAAGTGTAAAAAGGATGTAAAAGGAAGGATGACCTGAGGCAACCTCCAACCAGGACAGCAGGGCCCTAGAGCTGGCTGGAGTTCTGGACATGAAAGAGAAAAGTGCTCAGAGAACTCCCTTGTCCCTCCTCCCCCCCATTAATGAAATAAAGAAGCATCTAAACAACATAGGATATTAGCAGGAAACCATTCTTGTTCTCCTTTTTCTCCAGCAGCTGTAATCCTTATGTTTTCAGCTCAGATTAAGAAGAGGTTCAAGGAAGAAGTTTCAAGGTGACATTGTGGATCAAATCTTAAATAAAATAAATTATTCAAATTAGTGAGAACTTAGTAAAAACATTAGTGTGAGTAATGTGGTAAAACTAGCATTTCTAGAAATCTTCTGAGATGTGTACCTGGCACTATCTCATTTTTATTGATGGTAAAACTGAGGCATGAAGCCAGTGAGTGACTTTCTTGACAATGCATACTTAGAACTGCTAATAGATTAGAATCCAAGTTTATCATCATTGAACTCTCCATTAGAGGTCTTTGGCCTTTCATAAGAAGCTTAAAATGTTTAACAGGTACTTGTATTCATTTGGTAAATAATTGCCACAATTCTCTGACTCTGCCTCCCTCTGGTTTTCTGCCTGTCTCTCTATCTGTCTCTTATTCTTTCTCCTCCCTTCTTTCCTCCCCTCTTTCTTCTTCCATAATACTTGGACTCTTGAATTAACTTTTTACTTCCTAAACTCACCCCCCCTCCCCCCCAGCCACCTCCCAACCCTGCACTTTTTAAAGCTTCAAATTTCTTTGGTGTTTTGGTGGAGCAATACATATGAGGTACTTTGGGGTGATGCCAAAAAGAATTAAAATCAATTATTGAGAAATTTGATTCTCAATGTAAAGCATTTTGGTGTGTTTGGAAGTGGAATTATCTGGGGAAAAGTAGTGAAAAGGGGAATTTCCTGATATGACTAGTAGAGAATATATTCAAGCGCTCAAGAATCAAAATGTGGCTTATCGTGCACACTTGGAGTTTAAGAGGAGACAAATTAATAGCAGGTTTGGGCTAATATCACTTTCTTGCTTGTATGTGTTTAATTTCTCTTGAGCCCTGGCACTGGTAATTTTCAGAACTGTACTGTAGGCATTTAAAAGGACATTTAAGTATGGAACAGGAAAGCTCAGTTCTTTTGAATTTATATTTAAATAAAGGGAAGAAGGCAAAGGTTAGATTTCAGTCATTAAACCAATTGCTCCTTCCCCTTCCCTTCTCTCCTCACTTCCTCTGAGTTCTCTCTGTGCCAACTGTACATCCGATAACCATCCCTCACTATCTCCCAGCAGGATCGGGAGGGCCTAGAGCCAGGCAGAGAATGATTGACATCTCGCTGAAAGTTCTTCAGCTGGACCACAACTGTTAAACCAGACAGAATTCCCATTAGGCTTATACTTTGGAGGGCTAATCCAATTACAATAATCTATAAAAACAAGTCATTTAATCTCATGAGTTTGTCTGAAAAGAGAATTGAACACGGGGCAAATTATAACATGCTTGCTTTGTGAGTATGACTTATTTAATTAAATATAATTAGTGCACACCATTGGTTTCAATAATTGGAACTGTGAAAGAATGATCCACCTCTTTTTTGGAAGACTTTCAGAGGATTTCATATTGAATGTTAACTTTAGAGGTATATGTGATATGAAAAGAGATTTAAATATACTTCCCAACCTTAGAAAAATAGTTGTAATCATTTAAAAATGTGTACTCCCCAAAGGCTGATGAGGATTGAAAAGGAAATCTAACTCAAGTTAGCAGTGGTTTTTTGAATAAACATTTATAATACAGGTAGAAATGCTTTTTAACTAGTTCAGTGGGGCATACAAATTTTCTTTTATATAACTTTCCAGCCCTGTGACACTGAGAATATATATCACTTAGCTCCTTTGAGCCACAGTGCCTGCTGCATGGTAAGGACTTAATAGATATTTTTCATTGATTGATTAAATCTAAGTTTCTTCAGCTGGGAAACAGAGTGATTATAGTTATCAAAGTCTCTTTCAAATGAATGCCTATTGCTATATTGTCCATACACAATATGCTCTTTATTTATTTACACAAAGCAAATGCTAGTATTTTGAAGCACTAACAATACATTTGTAAGGAGTAACAAATTTGGAGGGATTCACAGTAAAAAAAGCAGTATGGAGATTTTTTTGCCTCTTCTACAAATGTCACCTGAGGAGATAAACACTACTACATTTTTTCCTATTAAAGTCATATTTAAGTGAAATAGAAAATATTCCTAATAAATCAACTCAGGGTGGGAGCAAAAGTATTATGATTTGTTTGAGTAAACATATCAAAGAACCAAGGTCTATTTATAAAGAAATGCAAATGATTTTTAAGAAACTCAAAGTTGCATACCCTGATAGCAAATGAATATCTTTATCCAACATGCTGTCTTAATGGCAAATGAGTATTGTTGCTTTGGGAGACTCTGTGTATAGTCTAGTGATATTGTTATTGCTCAGAACTTTGTTTTTAAATCCTTCTGTTGGAATTGCCTTCAGGGCTTGTAGCAAAAGCTTTTGGATATTCATATAGATTATGAGTCTTCTTTTGAGGATGAATTTGATTTTTAGATGGGTCCTAAAGTAATTTAGCATCAAATCAACTGGATATGTGATGGGTAATATAGTTAATTATATTATTATCATTATTATTAAACAAGGTTTTTTCTCTTATATCTCATAAACACTTATTCTTTTCATGGAAATAAGCTCAACTACATATTTTCTAATCAACTAAAGTGACTGCCCAAGATTATATATACATTGGATTATAGACCTAGAGTGGAAAGGACCTCAAAAGCCATTTAACTTCCTCATCTCCCATTGTACAGATGAGAAAACTGAGGTGGTTAAGTGACTTGTTCAAAGTTATACTAAGAGTGAGTGTCTGAGATGGGGTTTGAACCCAGGGCCTCTTATTCCAAAGCCAGTTCCCTTTTTAATCTATGGCAGAACGAACCTCAGCTATAAGAGAATCCCCAACATCCATTCAACCTTTCAAAGAATTCAGACAAAGAATCTGACTGTGCTTGGGACATGTTGCAAATGAGGAAAAAGAAGGGGACTCAGAACCAATGAAAATAACATCATTCCATAATTTGATATTTTTGTGGTCTACATTTGTTTATAGTTAACACAACTGATTGATCACTATTATATTCATGATTTGGTTTTCAGTGTAAAACTACATAGAATTTTTACCTGGTTTACATAAAATGTTTTAAGTACAAAGTATTTGAACGAAGATTATTTTTGTAACTGATGTGGTTAGACATGACATCAAAGGCCTTTTGCATATCTAAGAACACATTTTTCCAAACAACTATTTCAATAATAATATCAACATTTAGTTCTATGCATTTTACTATACAACTTTTAACATAGAATACTCCTATTATAGACCAGGGCTTCTTAAACTTTTTTCACTCATGACCTCTTTTTGCCAGAGAAATTTTTACATGAGCCTGGGCATACACACACACACACACACACACACACACACACACACACACACACAAAACCTTTTACTGTTGCCAAATTTTTCATGACCCTCATATTCAGTTACGTGACCCCATACAGGGTTGTGACCCACAATTTCAGAAGCTTTGTTAAAGAACACTAAGAGTTTTTACCACTTGAAGATGAGTACTAATTTAATGGATCAATTCAGAAACCCGAGAGGGAGAGGAGGCTCCCTGACAAGAGCTGGAGGTCTAAATTGCCTCACTTCTACCACGGATTATTGTCTTTAGTCATTGGTGCAGCCTCCAGAATATAACTAGCTTCTAAAAAATATTGCTTCTGGTCCTGCTTGGGAAAAGAATGGCTTCTCTTCTTGGGGAAGAGTCTTTGGAAAAAGAGAAGTCTCTTTTATTCCTTCAAAAAGATTAGAATAGTGATTTCACATAGGCACCACAAATAGCCGCAGGAGTTGTAGTGGGTTTTCAACATTCCTGATAAACCTCAGTAATCCCTAATCAGGGAAAAATCTGACCCGTATTAGGATCATAGATTTTGAGCTAGAAGAGGTTAGAGGTTATTTATTTCGATTCTCTTCCTTCATATTTAAGGAAACAGGTTCATTCAAGGAGGTAAGATGATTTGATCGAGAGAGTAATAGAACCAGACATTGGCTTTGTTTCTTGGAACTCCCCAAAGCTCTTTCCACTGGACCATGTCACACTGTATGTTTTATCAATTGATAAACATTTATTAAGCAACTACTATGTGTCAGTCACTGTGATACTTTATGGATAGTGGATTCTTTTTTTTTTTTTTTTTGGTGGGGCAATGAGGGTTAAGTGACTTGCCAAGGGTCAAACAGCTAGTAAGTATCAAGTGTCTGAGACCAAATTTGAAGTCAGGTCCTCCTGAATCCAGGGCCAGTGCTTTATCCACTGAGCCACCTATCTGCCCCCGATGGGGGATTTTTTTTTTTAACAAATTTAATCACTCTTCTAATCTCTTTATTATTTATTTTTGCGGGGGCAATGAGGGTTAAGTGCTTGCCCAGGGTCACACAGCTAGTAAGTGTCAAGTGTCTGAGGCCAGATTTGAACTTAGGTCCTCCTGAATCCAGGGCCAGTGCATTATACACTGCCACCACCTAGCTGCCCCCCGATAGTGGATTCTTAACTAGCAAGGCTCTTCTTTTTCTGGCACCTATTGTGCTCAAAACAGTCTCATTTTAGAGACATAACAAATATTTGAAAGTAGAGGGCTTATATTCATTCCTCCAAAATGAACCTAGCTTTTCCTCTGTGTTTGCTGTTGCTCAGTTGTTTCAGTTGTGTCCAACTCTTCATGACCCTATTTGTTTTTTGTTTTGTTTGTTTGGGCAACATACTGGAGTACTTTGCCATTTCCTTCTCCAGCTCATTTTATGGATGAGGAAACTGAGGCAAACAGGGCTAAAGAACTTGCCCAAAATCATACAGCTGGTAAATGTCTGAGGCTGGATTTTAACTCATAAAGATGGGAATTCCTGACTCCAGGTCCTTTGCTCTAGTCACTGCTCTACCTAAATACCCCTGGTATTCTTTGACAAACATATTATGATAAATATTTGAAAATAGAGGACTTGAAACTCACTTCCCCAAATAAAGGTATCTTTTCCTCAGTGTTAGGATGATGAGTATGGTTAAGTCAGTCACCTAGTGCCTATCACTTGGGAGGGAATCAAGGGCTAGGGAGAGAGAACGGTATAAAGATGGATTTTATTTTTGACTGGATTTGTGATTTCATTGGTATAGCAAAGTCCCAGTGATTAAACATCTCCTACCAATGCAGGTCGACTAATTTTTGTTCTATTTTTACTGCTACTACTTTTGATTTTATAGAGTTGCTCTATTAAGTGACTTTGCCCAGTACCACAGAGGCAATTTGTGTCAGAGGCAGGATTAAAACTCAGGTGTGTCTATCTCTGAAGCCACCTTTCTATCCCCTGCCTTGGGATCGCTCCTTATAAAAACTATATTTGAAAGCCAGAAAAGTCTGCTCTCCATGGAACACAGATTTTTTTAAGCTATTAATTCTTATTATATCAGACACTGAAGGTTCAAAGCCTCCAGTGGTCAGTAATGCACAGGGATACAATTTTCCAACCTGGCACGGGGCATATTTGCCTTGTATTAGCTCTGTTTTGTCCACTGTCTTAACACGACCAATTTAGGTCCTTAAGACTTTCACTATTTGACCGCAATTTGCCCTTTTTAAAACTGCTTTTATTTCTGCAGAAACTATAATGAAGATTTGCTAGATTTGATGTCAAAAGGCCACCAAAAAATGTTCCATTACAAAAGAGGGCTGATTTCACTGCGGATACTGAAATGCCAAATGTGTGTTCATATAATTATAATGATGTCGACTGGGTAGAAATTTTATGAAAAAGTGGCAGGTCGCCAACACCTGATTTTGCCCACCATCACTGTGTTATCCCTTTTGACTTTGGGGGCGGTAGGTAGTGACTTTGTTCTGCTGTGCTTGCCAGTTCTCTTTGCCCAGCTTTGTTCTTTGGGCATGTATATAACACATCTGGACATCAGTTGCATGTTGTCATCATATAGAAATACAAGTTCATTAAAATTGTGGCCAGAGAGGCACAAAACCAGGACCATGTGTTTGGGGAGGGGGGGGATTCCTTTATTCATTTAAAGTTTCTTCTGTTAATTCAGGATTCCTTTTTGCTAGAAGCAAGTGGGCAAAGGTAATTTTCGAAACTTGGTGATGCCAGCTGCCAAAGAAACAATCTGATTCAGTTTCTGCATGATTGTGATTGACCTAATTCTTTTCTATTCTTTATTAAAATAATTGTTTGGTCTTTGAACTTTAGTTAAATGTTAGATTTTTTGTTTTGTTTTATTTTGTTTTCAATTAAGGGCTTTTCAGGTTTAGAAATGAACATATTCCTTAGCAGCTTCAAAGGGATGGAATTTGAAACTGAAGCGGAAAAGCCTTGGGTAGCAGAATAGGTAAAAGTGATGGGAAATCCAGATAATACAGTCACCCTGCTACTTATATCAACGAATCAAATGCCTGTTCAGTTGCTATATGATGGCAGAATGGGAGATTTAGGGCTGGAAAAGATCAGAGATTATTTAATCCAACCCCTTCATTGTGTGGATAAGGAAAATGAGAGCAAGACAGGAGGAGTGATTTGCTTGGTGAAGGCCTTGTATATAGTTAAGCAGCCCCACTGCAGTTCGGCCCCAAGTTCCCTATTTCCCAAATCCAATGTTCTTTTCACTACAGTACGTATCATGGGAAATACTTTCATTTGGGTAAATGGATGCTGGTATCTTATGTGATGCTTCCCATAAATCATATTTTTCTGATTTTGCTTTTAAACTTTCTTTTTAAATGATCATTTTTGCCATCATGGATAAACACCAAGATTCCAATATTTAATGTTCAACAAAAAAGTGGATTATATAGGAACCTTCCACCGAATAAGATACTTTTCCCAGGTTAAGCTCATCACCTCTGAACTTATCACCATGCTACTAACTCAAACTTTGATGGACACCACCTTCCTCAGCCTTCTCTCCCACTTATTTGGAGGGCTGCATGGAGGACAGAAATTGGATCTTTTGAGTCTTTCCAGTCTGTATCTGCTACCTTGCCTGGTTTCAGTTCCACAGAACAAGATGCCCACACTCCACAAGTGTATTGACATTTGGACTTTAAATAAAATAAGAAATAAAGAAGTTGGTGACAGAGTGGAATAATGACTGGCAAGTTTTACTTGGAATAGTGAATAAAAGAATGGTAGTATAGGGGTCTTTTTAAGTCAAATAATTTTATTTTTGCTTTAGTATCCTCAGTACAGTGACTTATATGTTATGGATGTTTAATAAATTTATTTATGGAATTGATTTCACTTTATGACCAAGACAACAAAATCATAATTACACTAGACACATTTATCTTATCTTGTGATTTTCACAGTATGCATGAGCAAAGTGCCTGCCATGAAGAGAATAATTACTCCTTATACACCAGCATCTGTGGTGGAGGATGGAGAATTGGGGAAATTCTTCTAGAACTTAAGAAGATCCTCAAAACCAAGTCAATGTCTACCTTGATATTTGGTATCAAGGTAACTTGATTGCAAAAGAGGGCACAGGGAAGAATAGGAAAATATATTAAAAATATGGTGTGGAATGAAGAAATTAAAGATGTCAGTGTTTTTTGGACTATTCAAAAGTGTTCTCTTTTATATAGACTTTTATATAATGGGGTAAGGAGATTATTGTTTGTCCTTCATTCTTGAAGAGGACCATGACATCTGGAGGTGATGTCATGACTTTCACTGAATTGGATTTAAGTGAGAGAGGCCTGTGTAAGGTCACCAACCTCACTCTCTCCTCCAGAGCCATCTGGGTCCAGTGGCAAGATATAGATCAGGACGACTTGAGATGGCACTGGATGTTTAAGGCATTTGGGGTTAAGTGACTTGCCCAGGGTCCCACAGCTAGTAAATGTCTGAGATGAGATTTGAACTCAAGTCCTTCAAATTTCAGAGCCACCTCTTTATCCTTTGTGATGTAGAATTTAAATGAATTGTTCAAGTGGTTCTGAGATTCAATATAAAGGAAGCTATGCAGCAGGGAGACACTTATCTGTTCGTGATATCTGCCAGTATCATGATGTTGTCCTGCACAAAATCTAAATTGAAGAATGATTGTCAATAGATGTCGAGGCTCTATAGGCATCTACTTATTAAAGATACAGGGTATCTAAGTGATTTAATGGATAGAATGCTGGGTCTGGAGTCAGGAAAAGCTGAGATCAAATCTGGCCTCAGACACTAGCTGTGTGACCTTGGGCAAGTCATTTAACTTCTGATTTCATCAGTTTCCTCATCTAAAAGCTAGTGATAATAATAGTACTTACCTCCCAGGTTGTGAGGGTCAAATGAGATAATGATTGTAACAGGGTTAGCATAATTCCTGGCATATCATAAGTGCTATATTAACAAGATATTATAATCATGATTGTAATTATTATTAGTAAAGATGATGATGATTTTTAAATCACAGGAAAATTATATCTCCTAAATGAAGTTCATTACTATTCAAAGAGTTCAGATCAGTTAGTCATTCAACAAACATTTATTTAAGTACTTATTATGTGCTAGACACTGTGTTAATCATTGAGGATAGAAGAAAACAAATAAAAACAGCCATTGACCTCAAGAAGCTTACATTCTAATTGGGGAGGCAGTATCTATAAATCAGAATAAACAACACAAATACAGAGTAGATAGAAAATGAACTTAGAGTGCTACCCACACAATCAAAACAAGAAAAAAGTAAGTGAATGTATATTTTCCAGATTATGACATGTAGTCAGATGGGCCACCCACTGATTTAGTCTCTTGGTAGCCATAGCTTGGATAGGCATTGCACATGGTTAATGGGCTGGGCTTAGAATTAAATTAGGGGGAGAAAAGTTGCCTGAGTTGCTTTGATGATATGATCCAACATTTTCCCCAGCTACTCCCTGCCAAAAAAAGCTAAACTGCTATTGAAAATGTTTTCCAGTAACTAATAAATATTCCTTGCCTTAGGTTCTTGTTGGTATCATTTCTTTTCCCTTTAGGTGCATTACTTCTCATCTTAAAGTAACATGTCAAATGGTACCTTCCACCTGAGGTTTCCAAGAAGTGTAGCTATTCCTTAGTAATGGATTCCTATAACTACCTTAGCTACTTTTATGGCCTGGAAAATTTGCTTTACAGGTTATTCTACTTTTCCTGAGCAAAGACTGACCATTCTGTTTGCTCAGTGAGACTCAGAAAATAGCACTCAGCTGTACTTGTTAGGGTTCCAGGTCTGCTGGCTCAAATGTATTTGTGTTGTTTTGAAAGACTCACAGTCGTAATGGCCAAGAAAGTGCCACAGTTTGGGCCTGAAAGTGTTGAACCATTGTTATCATCTTGGAGAAGTTCCATTGTGAATTATAAAATTGATAGATCATCATCAGTGTAATAGATCTCCCTCAATTTACCTAGGCAGATAAGCATAAGTTTGCCTCAGTTTCCCAATAAGGAAAATTTATATAATTTTATGGAATACATCAATTTTATACAATCATCATAAAAATATCCATATGAGAAAAACACAATACAAAGATTGCCATTTTTACTTGTAGAAGAGAAGCTGGTAAGTTGACAGTGTCAGTTTTAATCCTGAATTGAAACTTTGTGTTCAGCAGTACATTGAAAATCTAATTCTAGAGAAAATAGGTCTCATAAAAAACTTTTAATACTCAAATGATAATTTATTAATATATTTTTCCTTTAAAAGTAGCCTGTTAAGTTAGTATATGATGCCTCCACTTTCCCCCTCTTACCCGGTGTCTTTTGTATCTCCATAGGAAAAATCCCACACTCATTAAATAGCTGTCTATTATGATATCTTTGAGAGAAGACTGCTGTATCTTAGCCTCCCCACAGAGTGAAGGCTCATTATAATTTGTCTCTTTATGTTTCTAAAATGCTGGGCTCCCATGCTTAACTCATTAATGAGCCTGGAATGTAGCTCATAATGGCTGGTTTGTCACACTAGAGCCACCCAGAGTAAAAGAGAATGTTGCAGTTTAATCCATTGGCACAGGAAATGCATTTGCAGTGCTGTTGCCCTGTTAAGGGGAGATCGATGAAGACGGAGCTCCTTTCCCAAATTCAATTACTGTTGTGCTCCTTTGATTTCATTTGTCCCCTGTTAGGTCCCTTCTCACAGGGGGAAGAGAAAGGAGTTTATTAAAAATCAAAAAGTATTTTGATAATCAAAGAGAGCTTTTTAAGAAACCCCCCTTTTAAGGCATTATTTTGTTACAAAGGATATTTTCTTCCCATATTTTCTTCATAAAGGCAGAATTGTTTCATGGCTAAACCGATTTGACCACAGTGCACTGCCTGGTGGGAAGTGTTAAACCTCTCATTTTGAGCTAAACAAGATTACTGGGAAGCTGGCACTCAGTAGCTTTGAGTGGAATGGGTTAGGGGCCATGGCGCACCCCTTGCCGTTCCAGTAATTGAACTCTTTAGGTACTTCAGTTTCTAATCATCTGCTTTAGAAATGGCTTGCCATTGGTACGCAAGACATTGCTAACTGCTTGATTTCCCCATGTTAACTTAATGAAGAAGAATGAGTCACCATGCCAACTAAAACACCATGGAATGGATGTGGAAACATGCTTCCGTTTATACTTTCCTCTTTTTTTTTTTTTTCAAGTTTGGATTTAGACCATAATCATTTTCTTCCATTTTTAATGATAGCTGTTGTATTAGAATAACACCAAATGAAAATACATTACAAACCTGGCATCTCTGATGTAGGATCTTTTTAATCTGTCCATTAAATGTCATCTTTTGACCTAGAATGAACCCTTCTTTCATTTGTTGTCAAATTGTCTTCCTTCTTTTAAAGATGGCTTAACCTAATGTATGTAATTCTCTTTCTGTGCCACATCAATGTCAATTTTTCCCTCAGGTTGACGCTTTTCTATGGTAGTCAATCTGTCATGTTTTAATTTATTTTTAGTAGGTTTGTTTCTGATTACCAGTGACTTATATTTTTTAAAAGCCAGTAAAATAGAATGGAAAAAAAAATTAACAGTATGTTAGTTCCTTGGCTTTCAAATTTAATCACATACATGAGAAATAGGCAATTTAACCAAAAGTTTCTTTTCATCACTGTTGGAAATTCCTGGTGTGCTGTACATGTAGTTGAGTAATTCTTCTTGAATTTATAGAGTTGTCTTAGGCTAGGAGAGGTTAAGGGACTAGTCAAAGGTCACACATCATTGTCAAAGACAGGAACTGAGCTCATATCTTTCTGACTTCACAGTCAACCCTCAGTCTACTATGCCATTCTGCCTCTCATTATATCTTTATAAATGATTACATTTGAGATTTCTATTTTAATTGGCTAAGGCTCCACCATTTTATTGCTGATCTTCTATGTAATAGGTAGGAGAGCTATTTCTTTTTTTTCTTAAAAAAAAAATTTATTTGTGTTAACATTACCTTTATTTCCTGATACATTGTCCTACCTCCTGTATCCATAACCACCTCTCCTTTTAAGGAATAAAAAAAAGTTCATCAAAACTAATCAGCAGATCAAAATCTAATGTCATATTCTTTGTTTCAAATCTATAGCATCCTAAATAAACTCAGTAATGAAGAGAGGAAGGGGTATTCTTAAACCTTTTCCTCAGGGCCATCTAGCTCATTTATAATCATATAGCCCTTGATGTTGCCATTGTTGTAATTGTTATGTTTATAGTTTTCATGGTTCCACCTACTTTTTATATAAGTTCATACACATCTTCTTATGTTTTTCTATATTCTTCAGATATACCCTGTGTTTTCACTCTGTAATATAACATTCCATTTCATGTACCATTCCCCAGGCTACAAGTATCTTTTTTGTTTCTAGTTCCTCACTATTTACCCCTCCCCCCAAATATCCCCCCCCCCAAAAAAAACACTGCTTCTACAAAAATTTGGTATTGTGGGACATTTCTTTTTTATCTTTAACTTCTGTTAGGTATATACCTAGCAACAAAATCTCTGGGTCAAAGGGTCTGAGAGCATGAAGACTTTTAAGAAGGCTTACAACTATATAGACTTTATGAAGACTATTTCTTTTTCTTTGGGAATAGAGGGATTGTTATACAGTTTTGATTTGTTTTGTTTTGGTATCATATTTCAAAAATTCAAGATCTCTAGGATAATATTGCTTTTATCTGCCAACTTTACATGACTAAATCAAAACTAATTAATATCTTTTGATTTTCAACCCCGAATGAATCTGTTGAACTGATAATAAGGAGAAACAGGTTCCTGGCACTTTTTTTTTTAAGTAACTGTTCCCATCAGCCCCTTGGGACTTTGTGCCAGAATCATATCCATAAACAACCTATGAACAGATTTATCAAAGAATTTTAGCCCATAACCTTTATTCTATCACATGGGATTAAGTGTGTTGCCTGATAATGCCACCTAATATAACAAGATTGTACTAGTGAGTATCTAAAAATGGTACTGGATAAATGTTGGATCCAAATAGAAAATGCCACTATGCCTAACTGAACAAAAATGAAGTGATTAATTATAAAATTGCAGAAGATACTAATATCATTATTCTTTATTTTCAAGTTTCTAGCCTTAGATCTAGCATGACCTTTCACAGAGGCTCTGGCTTCATATCTTGAGACAATCAACAGAAAAAGCTATTTATTTTTTCAGGAAATTGACATGAAAATATGTCATTTTTGCGTTGCCAAGGATAATTATTAATAACCAAACTCCATTTTTTTCCTTTTTTAGGAAAACAACTATTTGTGATAACTTGATTGTGGAGAAATATTTGATTAATGTTTACAAGGCTATCTTTTCTGCATAAATTCTGATTAAATCAGCTCTTTTGTGTATTTCTTGAATGTGCACATTGAATGTATTTTCATTTTTATGCAAGGAAGAGAGTGATATGATTTTGAGGGGTTCTAGAGGAAAATTGAAAAGCAATATCAAAGTGTTTACAGGATTAAATTCTGACATCAACAATGAATAATGGTGTTATTGCAAGATAATAAATTTGGAGATAGAGCACTGAGCCTAGAGTCAGGAAGATACGAGTTTACATTTGGCCTCAGCCACATACAAGTTGTGTGGCTCTAGGCAAGTCACTGACCCTCTGTTTGCCTCTGTTTCTTTAACTCTAAAATTGGGATAATAATAGCACCTACCTCTCAGGATTGTTGTGAAGATCGGGTGACATATTTGTAAATCACTTAGCACAGGGCCCAGCATATAGTAAATGTCTGATAAATGTTTGTTTCTCCTCTGTCTCTCTTATCTCTCTCCCTTTTTTCTTTCCTTCCTTTCCTTCTTCCATTCTTTCCTCTTGTTTATCATTCCTCCTCTTCTCTTCTTCCTCCTCTCTGTCTTTCCCTCCCCTTCTTTCCTCTCTTCTTCTTTCCTTCCTTCTTTCATTCTTTCCTTCCTTCTCTATCTTTCTCCCTTCCTCTCATTTCTCCCTTCCTCTCTCCTTTCCTCCCTCTCTCCCTCCATCTCTCCCTCCCTCTGTCTCTCCTTCCCTTCCTTCCTTCCTTCCTTCCTCCAGTCCAACACCCTCACTTTAAAGAAAAGGACAGTAAGAAATGAAGGCCATAGAGTGGAAGTGATTTACTCGTGGTCACCTAGAAGCTGAAGGACATAACCAGGATTTGGCCTAGGTTTCCAGCCTCCATATCTAGTATTTGCTTACTTCAGGATGGGAGATTTCTGTTATGTCTGAATGGCTTATTTTGTTAGTCAACTGTTGTCACCAAGTGCAATACTTGATACTGGTTTGTGTCTCTTTTATTATTTAAACTGCATAGATGTTGCCAAGGGTTTAATTTGGGATTAAATGGTCCTTCGACTCAAGCAGTTTATTTCCATTTGTTTGCCAAGAAGCAAGTCACACACAGCTTTTGGTGTCAGCATCTTTACATTTTTTCTGGCATTGAAAGAAACCAACCCTCTCAAATTTAATTTTCCTTTTCTACAAAAAGGAAAAATCAGGAGACAAATGTCAAAGGTTGCTATTATGCTGGTGGCAGTTTTTCTTCTGTTGTGTAGTGAAAAGCTGGAAGGGTGTGTTTTTTTCTTTGCTGTTCTGTGTACTCTTTACCAGTGTGTCTTCTACACTAGAAGAAACATTTTCTACATTTCAGGGGGAAAAAAATCCATCCATTAGCATGGCAGAGGTTTATTCTGTTTCATGTTTCTTCCTTTTTTTTTCTTTTTGATAATACACTTATTTAGAGCCTGACTTTTTGGAGGATTTATATCAGGAGGGTTTTTCTTTTAGTTTATGTAGCAACTTTCATGTGAATATAACTATAACACTTGGAGCAGTTGGAGTTGGAAGTGTCTAGTAACACCTTTAAATCAGATATTCCTGTTATACCTAGTCTCCACATTTGGGATGTGGCCTTAATCAATACCTCCATCTTTGCCTTCCTCAGGAGCAGACCAACCTTTAGAGAGAACAATTTGGGGAATGGAGTACCATTGCCTGACACTAGGGGGATCTTTACCTTTGGCATTTGAAGCTCTCGATTCCTTGGTCCATTCCTACCCTTCCAATCTCCTTGCACCTTACTTCCCTACATGAACTCTAAAATCTAGCAGCACTACCCTACACGTTGTTTCTCCTACAGGACACACCATCTTCTCACTCTCTGCCTTTTAGTGGCTTTCCTGCTACCTAGAATGCTTTTTTGTTTTCACCTCCATGTCTTAAGTTCCATTACTTTTTTCAAGACTCAGCTAATACCTCATCTTAGGTGGGAGCCCTATACTAATGCTTTCCTTCTGTGATTAATTACCTCTAATCGGTATAGATCATCTATGTTCATAGTTATTTATATGTTATCTTCCCCATTAGAATGTGAGATCCTTTCAGATATGGGTACTCCTTTGCCTTTTTTTTTGTATCCCTGGCACTTAATCCAATGCCTGGCATACAATACGCTCTCTCTCTTTTTTTGTTTTTGTTTTTTTGTTTTTGTTTTTGTTTTTTGTTTTTTGTGGGGCAATGAGGGTTAAGTGACTTGCCCAGGGTCCCACAGCTAGGAAGTGTCAAGTGTCTGAGGATGGATTTGAACTCAGGTCCTCCTGAATCCAGGGCCGCCCCCACAATAAGCCCTTAATAAATGCTAGAAGCTGGCTAGCCTTGCCTCCTTTCCAGAGGCTACATCTGCCTACTCTTGATTCAGATTCTTTTTGTCAAGAGGAAAGAGTTGCTTCCTTTAGAAAATTTATCAAATATTCATAAATTTTAAAAAATCACTGTAATTCTTTCTTATTTGGATCTCATCCATAGCCATTCTCCACTCCCATGTCACAGATTTCTCCTTCAAAACCCCTAACTTGTCTTGTGTTAAAAGAATATATTATACAGACCTTTTGTTGGCTCTGCCACTCTCCAGAACTTAATTTGAAGCATTATCATAAAGTTGTTTGGAGGGGAATGTTGGGAGAGGTTGGTTGAGTGTTCCTCTATTCCACTATCTAGCTCCACCTATCTCAGTAAGTAAAGAATCAACCAATCAACAATCAATAAATAAACAATTATTAAGTGTCCACTATGGGCCAGGGACTGTGCTAAGTGCTAGGGATACAAAAAAGAGATAAAAGACACTCCTGTGCCTACAGTCAAACTGGAGAGACCACAAATAAAGACATAAAAACAAAAAGGATATGCAAAGATGTCTATCTGAGATTCCATTTCCCATAACCTCTTCTCTGAGAACCTCCACACATCACATGCAGAAGAATCAATCTCCCACAAATTTGGCCGCATTATATTATGTCTCTATTTCCCCTTGGTATGTAGATGCATGCCAAAGGACTGCAGGTAAGACATTCAATTCCCTATCAAATTTCCATGGCTGGTTTCTATTCAGCATCTTCCAAGATTTTTTAAGGGAAAAATAAATCCTCTGAAACTTTGTAATGGAAAACATGAAACATCTTTTTTAAAATGAGAATAGAGCTCAATTGTAGGTAAAAAATCTTTTCATGTGAAAGCTCTTGAAACAAACTGAACTTGTAAATAAATCATGGTCTTTGAAAATACATGTCTCTACCTTTTGATATAGCTAAATTTATTTTTTTAAAAATCAAAGCCAGCTTCGCCATTAGAATAACTGACAAAATTTATTCAGGTTTAAACTTTTAAAGATATACTTTTCCCTTTCTTCCTATGCTTTACAAATAAATCTTAGGCAGAAAACTCTTGCATTGCAAGGAAAAGAGACTTAGCAATTTCAATGTTGACACTTGTTTTTTGGTGGTGGAGATCTGGGAGGACAGGTGGAAAATATGGTGACATCAGCCTTGTATAGGGGGAAAAAAACCACGTGTTTTTCTAGGTGCAGGTGATGAGTGAGTTTCTGCAGGATTGGTGCCATGGACCAGTTTTGCATGCTGTTTTCTTCAGTGTAATGATTGGGGAACTTAGAATATTCAGTGCTAGGGAGTAATAAAGCATGTGTTAGGCACAATAATACAGAAGAGTTTAGGGAAACACTGAGATCAATGTGTGCTGAGTTAACACAAACTTGTTTCTAAATTAGTATCCATGTACTTTATGCACCTTTACCAAATAAAAATACCTAATTTGGTAATGTAAGGGTATTTATGAGGGACACTCACACATTATAGATGGATGGAGTTTGTATTCACCAAAATTTAAATACTCAATATCATGTATTCCCATGATCCCAGCTTTTTAGTTTATGACATCCAACTTGATATGCCCAGGACAAAAAGATCTGACAGTCTGTCAGATAAAGCATTGCCAATATGGCTCTACAATTTTCATTTTAGATGAACACATTGGATCATGTTCTCAAATTTATTCCTTTAGAATTAGATAAAAACTAGAGTTCAGCAAAGTTTTCAGTGTCAATACCCACTATTCAAAGTCTACAGGAAATAAATGAGCTAATTCTTCTAGGCAGTATATTTATGTACCTTAGGAATAGACAAACACTTTTTAGGATCAGATATTTTTTGTATTGGGAAAATAGAGACATAATGTAGCCAGGTTTGTGGTAGATTGATCTATTCTGTATGCAGCATGAGGAAGCTCTCAGAGAAGACTTTATGGAAAATGGAGTCTCAAAGAGATGTTGTTTGTTTATTTTTCTTTCTTGTTGTTGGTCTATTCTTCTTGCTTATGAATTACAATATAATAAAAACTGAATTGCCAGCTATGTGCCAGGCATTATGCTAAGTGCTGGGAATACAAATTAGAAAAAGAGACAGTCCCTACCCTGTAGGAGCTTACAATCGAATGGAGGATGACAACATACAAAAAGAAACTGAAAAGGTACAGTTTGGTGCTTGCTGGAAGGTAGGGAGAAGGAATAGGCAGTTATACAATACCTACTGTATTCCAGGCTCTATGCTAAGAGATTGACAGATATTATTATCTTGTATGATTTTCACAACAAACCCTGGGAGGAAGGTGCTACAATTATCTCCATTTCACAGTTGAGGAAACTGAGGCTAACAGAAATGATTTGCCCAGGATCACACAGCTATTAAATGAGGCTGGATGCAAACTTAGCTCTTCCTCACTCCCCATCCAGTTTTCTATCCATTGAGCCACTTAATTTGTGGGCGGTCATGGCATTCTGTGGAGTGGGAGTAAAACAGACCTGCCAATGGAAATTAGAGTTACCAGGAAGTTGTGTGTCCTATATAAAGAAAGGTTTTGCTAGGAGTTAAATACTCTAGTTTTCACATCATAGAGAACAGGAGGAGGAGGGATGTGGAAGGCCTCATATGGGTAGTGGTACTTAAGCTGAGTTTGAAGGAGGCCATGGATTCTTAGAGGTGACATTGAGGAGAAAGTGCATTCCTCTATAGAGCTTGTAGATTTATAATGGAATGCCTTGTATGAGTAATGTCAAGAGAACAGTTTAGATGGGTCATAGTGTTAATGGAAATAATAGAAGATAAACTTAGAATAAAAAGTAGTTCAAACCAGAATGTTGACTTTGAGTTCCAGCAAAGGGTTTTGCATTTGATCCTATACATGATAGAGAGCCTCTAAAATTGATTGGATATGAGGGTCAGACTTAGGCTTTAAGAAGATCCCTTTACATCTATGTAAAGGATAAGACAAAGAGGGGAGGGACTTGTGGGAGCGACATCAAGGGGGACATCTTAAAATATTCCAGGTGAGAGGTGATAGCAGCCAGAAGTAGGATGGGAGGGAATAGAAAGAAGGGACCATATTTGAGAGATGTGCTGGAATTGATCTGACCTGAGAAGCAATTGACTGTGCAGGGTGAGGGAGAGTGGAGTCAGGGCCTCCACATTATTTATCCACAGAGGCTGTTTTGTATATGAAAACAGGAAACAATGGTAGCTGATGAAGTGTTATAAGAGGTATTTTTTTTTTTAGAAATACATAGAAATTCGTGTGCAAATGTGTATCGTCAGTCAAATCCAGCCTCAGATACTTACTAGTTGTGTGCCTAAGGCTGGATTTGAACACATGATGATGAGTGCAAAGTTGCTATCTAGCTATACTGTCTAAAAATCTAATGAGTGGTTGCCAATAAATTAGAAGCTTTAGCAAGAGTTTAGACTTTTGAGTATCTATTAAGGAGCATAAGAATTTGGTGAAAAGAGAGAAAGAGGCCTAGATGCCTATATCTATCTAACTCAGGGAGCCAGCATTTCTGCTCCATTCCCCACGAGGTCCTGACGAAAGAGAGAGAGAGAGAGCCTTGCCCCTCCTGTGTCCCACAAGCCTTCTGTCTAAACTGGAAACATCAAACATCACTTCCAGACGCCAAGGAACTGACCTTCCAAGCCACATGGCTTGCCCTCAGATGCCTTCTTCTCATGGAAGAGCTTTCCTACAGTATCTCTCCAGCAGGGGGCTTCACTCCAATTATCACATGAGTCTTCCTTGTTCCAAGCCATGGCACCACCTAACTGTTCTTGTTCTCTCTCTCTCTTCCTCTCTTTCTCTCTCTCTACCTACATATACACACTCACATACATACACAATACATATCTAGACACACACATTTTATATATATATATATATATATATATATATATATACATATATACATCATATCTAGACACACATTATATATAGTGTGTATGTGTATGTATATATATACATACATACATACAATAAATACATGCGTACAAAAAAGGTCAAAACTTAAAGTGGTAACTTGCATCGGTCATTTATAACTGTTAATTATATTTTGTATTCCTTGTAAGAACGATTCAACTTATATTTCAAGGGAATAGATTTATATTGAATTCAACACATTTTAAATGCCTATTACATTCAAGGCACTGTTCTAACTGCTCATGAAGCAAAATGGAAAAAAAAAAAGACAGCATCCTGTTTTTGAAGAATTTATAGTGAGCTAGGTGAATGAAGATTTACTCTTTGATAGAGGGAGAGCCAGCATGGAGTAAGGAATAGAGTTGGCCTGTGAGCCAGAAAGACCTAAGCTGAAGTCTTTCCTCTGACATATGCTGGCTCTGGAACTCCAAGCAAGTCTTAATCTCTTAGTACTCTAAACAACTCAAGACTCTAAATTGTAGAAAAGTTGCTGACCTGCACTGGTAGAGGGCACTACCTTCCCTGGGAGGTCCTTAGAACAATGAATTCACAGGTACAGTCCATATCCTTATTCCAGATATAAAATGAAATTAGGAATAGGTTGAAGAGGGTATGAATGAGGGATGTTCAGGTATAAAAATTTTCTTAATACAGATTACAGTTTTGATAGAAATACTTATTTTTATTAAATAAGAGGGACTATGGCAACATACAGTTATGAGCCTGTTCAATGCCCAGACATTGGCAACAGCTCACAGTGTCTCGGGCACTTCCCTTTCAGTTAAGATGTGGCTTAAACACATACCCTTCTGCTGTGCATTAGTCCAGTTTCCCTTTTGAGATGCTTACACATTTACATTTACTTCCCTTGGCTGCCTCTGATGTGACAGGCAGCAAAGAAACCTGCTCAAGCTGACCTCCTCCTTTGGGACTTCCTTACTAACCTTTCTTTCCTCTGTTATATCCGTTTCCCCTTCCCCCTCACCCCCAGTCTCCCAGGACTAAATCTGTTTCCTAGTAGAAACTTAAACATCCTTCTATTTCTTCCCATCTCTTGCAGGTCCTTCCCCCTCCCCCAAAGAATAAATTTCCAACTTTTGCTTTTGTTTTTATAAAAAATCATTTCTATAGCAGATTACCTTGGCCCTGCGCCAAAGTATAAAAATGGAATTTTGCTGCATGTGTGTAACAGAATTATTTCTCAGCATTAATCTTCTTTATTCAGTATTGCACTTCCTATTTATCTTCTCCAAATGGGTAGTTTCTTCTTTATGTAATGTAAGAGGCATAGTTATTGTAATTTGATTACCAAATCAAATTATGAAAGCTTTCCCCTATGGTTCTATTTCCTTTTCGTTATTTTTGTTGATGTGGGGAGATCTAGAAAATATAAGGTTTGGTGTGGGTGGAATTTCAGAGCTAGAGGATCTAAGATACATAACTTTTCTTTGATTGGATAAGGATAGTAATAACAACAACAATAAAAGCAGTTAGCTTTTATCTGGTACTTTAAAGTTGTACTATGCTTTAATGTTATCTAATCCTCAGGAAAGACTTGTGAGGCAGGCCCTAATATTATCCCCATTTTATAGATAAGGAAACTGAGGCTGAGAGGGTCACACAGCTGAAAAGTCTGAGGCAGGATCTAAACTCAGGTCTTTCTGACTTCAAGTCCAACACTACTCACTTTCTCTACTTAGCTACATAGAATAGATTGGGAAAGATTCTCATATCAGGGAATCATAGTGTCATGGGGAAATGGGGTTGGGTGTTTGGGTACGGGTATGGGTTTGGGGTCCTTAGGAATTCCTCTTTAAAGAATTACGCCCTCTTGCACACAAAAGCAGTTAGAATAAAATAGTTGTTTATTCTGGGGCTGTGGAAGGGAAGCGAAGGGAAACCATGAAAGAAGTCCTTGGACTTCTCATGGGCAGAAAGGCAAGGCACAGAGAGAGTGGCTCTGAGATACCAATCTCCTTGAGCAGGAGACAGGCAGGTACTTTTATAGAGCACTGATGGGGGTAACCATCTGACTGTGCAAAGTTCCCTTAGAGAGGAAGGACCATCCCCCACTAGTGGTGACTGGAGGAATTGGGTGAGGGGTGGTTGCAGATCTCTCAAGCCTTGTACTCAAGACACAAAGGAAGCAGCCACACCTAATCTTATCGCCCTAGGGTTGAAGGAGACTAGAATGAAGGGTGGGGGTCACGGAGCTAGCTAAGTGTGATCTGGTTCCACTTATCTCTCTAGGCAGTCTGTCCTCTGGTTTAGTTTTTTCAAGGAGAAGGTTCTTTGATGTGCCCCAGAGAACTTCTGGGGTGCTATGGGCCCATAACAATAGGATCATCAATTTAGAGCTAGAAAGAATCTTAGAGGCCAATGGATACAGCCCTTTCATTTTTTTTTTTTTTTTTTTTTACAGAAAAGCACAGGGAGAAACAGAGAGATTAAGTAATTTGCCCAGGGTCATACAGTGTCTGAGCCAAGATTCAAACTCAGGTTTTCATGACCCTAAAACCAGCACTTTATCTACTGTGGAACTTAACTGCATCAGGTCACTTCATCTCTCTCTAAAGTTCTGAACATCTGAGAATGAGAGGGCTGACAAAATGATGCATCACTGTTATAGAGGAAAAATAACCAGAGTTCCATGCAGCATTAGCTCAGAAGACTCAAGAACATTTTTTTTTCCCCTCCTGACTGAGGCCATTTGATTATAGCCATGCAATATAAAGTTACTTTTCTCCAACTTCAAAGGACCCATTTCAGACTCAGAAACATTGTACATCTTGGGTTCCCACATCTCTGCCCATGGCATCCTTTCTCTTCACTTGCTACTTTCTGTTATCTTTATTTCTATACAGTGTTAATACATCCAAAGTCCCTTTTATTGTTATTTTATTTTCTCTGGCATTTTCACTGTTTTTTCTTTGCTTGCCCTGAATTATTCTTTGAGCCAGACATTTATAAACTTCTGCTCATAATTTATTTATGTAATCTTTCAAACAAGATGGTGTTAATATATTATATCCTACACATTAAAGAAAGACATATGGGACTGTGAATATAAATTGTGAGAAACTCATATTCTCCTGCTGAATCAAAGTTGGAAAAGGCTGAATAATTTTCTTGGGGCTTATTGGGCTTTTCAAAAGTACTTTCTTAACATATAATTCAAATATCTAAGAGAAAATAAGGAGAAAAAATATCAACTAACTGCAGGCATTTTGCTTTGCAAGCAAAAAATAAAGTAAAATAAATATCTATTTATTCTAAAAATATTTTAGCCAGCGCTTTGGGCAAAAAGCCCAAGCAAATATACCCATTTCACATTCTTTCACTCCCTCTCCTTTACCCTCTTCTCTTCACCTCTCACATCTCAGATACAAAGTGTCCACCCACATGTGACACAAGGTCTTTTATCTTGATAAGACACTTGGATTTGTATAACAAGTATCAGCAAGACAGGGAATGTGAATTGTAGATATAGTCAGATTGCAGCTGCTGCCAACAGTCAAAAGAAGGGTATGTACTTTTCTCCCACTCTGAATCTTCCTGTTGGGGGACAGAGAGACAGATAAACAGACACACAGAGAAAGAAACAGAGACAGAGAGACAGAGACAGAGAGAGACACACAGAGAGACAGAGACAGTGTTGGAGAGACAAAGAGACACAGAAAGAGAGAGAGAGACATAGAAAAACGCGCGCACGCGCACACACACACACACAAAGACAGAGAGAGACAGAGACAGAGACAGAGACAGAGACTAGAGGGAGATAGAGAGGCAGACGGAGAATGAGAGACAGACAGAGAGACAGACAGACAGGGTCAGTCAGAGACAGAGAAAGCAGAGAAAGGAATAGAGGGAGAGAGAGACCCAGAACTTCTGGGCTAATGTTTCTCATTCTCTTGTTGCAGAGGGAGGGAGAGCAAGGGAACCAGGTGAAAATTCTGAGTGTTAGAGGAGTATGACCCTATAATCTCTGTTAATATCTGACTGACTTTCCTTGACATGTGTATTTTTGGCTAGTACAGACTAGTTAAAATATTCCCATTGCCCCAGAGCAAAGAAGAGGAACATCTAGGGAGAAACATCTAGAATTCAGGATGCCTTGGAAGGAAAGAAATTCTACCAACTTCTGAATGTATCCTTATTTGGCCTATTCATGGTTGATATATTCAAGTGCTTAAGGTCTACTGCCCCTAGATTAGCACATTCCTAAGAGACATCATCTCCCTTTCTCCTTCTGAATCTTGCTTTTTAGTCTAACCATTGAGAATTCTCAAAATCTGCTTGTAGTTTAAAGGACAGTCTTTTTTGTTTTTGTTTGTTTGTTTGGTTTTTTTTTTGTGTGTGTGGGGGGGCAATGGGGGTTAAGTGACTTGCCCAGGGTCACACAGCTAGTAAGTGCCAAGTGTCTGAAGTCAGATTTGAACTCAGGTCCTCCTGAATCCAGGGCTGGTGCTTTATCCACTATGCCACCTAGCTGCCCCTTTTGCTTTTTTGTTTTTTGTTTTTTGGGGGTTTTTTTAGAGGGCAGTCTTACTGGTTAGGACTATCAATTAGGCTTCTTTATCTCTTGTAACTAACCTGGAGATGTGGTTGCCTGTAATATAAGCAGGCTATGTGTGTCCTTGCATCCTTTTATGTTTACTAGAGACTGTATCAGATCAACTGAGTGTTGGATTTTATCAAGTTTCTTGAAATCCAGAATTAGACCCAAAAATTGGGGGAGAGGGAGGCATCATGTATCAGGCTGGGCCTCAAGCTTTCTGAGGTCTCAGTAACAGGAAACATGGAAGGACTTGGGCAGTGATAGTTCTGTGTCGCTAGGATGGTGATAAATGTGTAGAAGTGTAGATGTAGAGGATTTGGGGGATGTCAGAAATGTCAAAGTCCCTTAATCAATATTTGTGGAATGAATAATTACATGATTTAAGGTTGTTAACAGGTTCTCTTCAGGGAATGAAATTCACACCTACTTAGCAAAATACATTGATTTTGCACAATGAAAATTTAGTTATATTAAATAAGATAGGTAGTGCAGTGAATAAAGCATTAGTCTTGGAGTCAGGAAGACCTGTCTTTGAGTTCTACCCAAGATATTAACTGTGTGAACTTGAGAAAGTTACTTAACCTCTGATTGCCTCCGTTTTCTCAACAGCAAAATGCAGATTATAATAGCACTTGTGTGAATCGAGTGAAATAATATTTGCAAAGTGCATAGGAGGTACTTTAAAACTGTGAATATAATAGGCAAAAATTCTTTTTCCCCAGTACAATTCAGTTGAATGAAGTAGACATTTGTTCAGCATTTGTCCAAGAAACGATGGCATCAACTGGAATTCAGTTTATGAAAAGTTTTCTGATAAATTTCTTTCAAGTGTAGCATATAAATGTCTACAATACTCTATCTTATGTGTGAATGTGTGTGTGAGAGAGACATCTGCACTTAACACTTCTGTCTCCCTTATTTTTTTCTCCCATCCATTTGCTTTCAGTGTTCTGAAACATGTGATCTACATCTGCTAGGGGAAAGGAAAGGGAAGAAGCATTTATTAAGTGTCTACTACATGCCTGCCAGGCACTGTGCTAAGTGCTTTTCAAATATCTCATTTCTCTTCACCCACTTTCTTTTCCCCATTGAAGTCTGGCTTGGATCCCAATGAGTGTTTCTGAAAGATACCAAATTGAAAGGTCCTTTTTTAAAAAACAAAACAAAACACACACACACACACACACACACACACACACACACACACGCACGCGCGCGCCAAACCTATCTCTCCTGAAACTCTTACCTCTCATCTTTGTGATCCTGTAATGATTTAGTTCACCTATGTTCTCAGCTGTTCATCCTCTATGTACTTCACTCCATGGTTGAATTCCCCTTGTCCTATCTCCAAGCATTCATTAATACTCACTTCTTAGCCATCTGCTCTTTTCTGACTTATCTCCACTTATGACATCTCACCAGAGCTCCATTCTCAGACTGTCTAATGCCTTCTGGAAGTTTTCATTCCGATGTTCCATCACATTCCCTTAACTGACATGGTGTAATAGTATCTCATGATGTACCTGTGGACAAATGGAAATATGTGGGCCTAAGGAGTAGTAAGTTTGGTAGATTCAGAACTAGTCAAAAGACTTAACTGAGAGATTGGTAATTAGTAGATTATTGACTTTCTGGATTAGCTTTAGGGATTTGTCCTTTTCTCCTGTGTGTGTGTGTGTGGGGGGGGGATGTGCTTTGAATCAATGATGTAGATGAATTATAGAAAGGATGAATATCAAATTTGTGGAGGAAGTCGAAGTGAGAGGGATGTGGGATGTAGGATGACAGACTTGGGATTTAATATATCTCAAAAAACTAGAATCTAAGAAAATGTGTTTGAATAGAGATAAATGTAAGGTCCTACATTGCGCCAAAAAAACAGCTGAGTCCACACAGTATAGGGGCAGTGTAGCACAATAGCAATTCATATGAGGATCTTAGGGATCGATAAAGCCCAGTATGAGTCAGTGGTGTGCAAAGTACCTTAAAAGGGGGTAGGGGATGTAATCTTGTGTTTCATTAATTGAAGTTTAATGTCCATGACCAGGGAAGTTACAACATGTTATACTCTGGGTTAGACCACATGAAGAGAAATGTGTATGAAAGCATGTTATTTCCCTAAAGGGAAGGGGTGTGGTCAGCCAAAGTATTATTTATTTCAATTTTATTTTAAACTAGCTGCTTGACATTTTCATTTTATTTAATTTGGTAACTGTAGTCAAATATTACTTTTCTAATTATGTAGCTCAGCAAAGAGATACAGGATGAAATAGGGTGTTGGAGGGAGCAGAATAAACAAAACCAGACATTTAATTTGGAATCAGAATACCTTGGATAAATTTTGGCTTTGCCACCTATTACATGTGTGATCTTGAACAAGTCATTTTACATTTATGAATTTCAGTTTATTTACCTATAACCCTTTTGTTTCAAGATTTAATGATTCTAAAAGATTGATTTTGTTATCTGTGAAAGTCTGCCTTATAGTATATAAAACTTTATGCTAAGGACTTTGGTAGGAAGAACTCACATAGCTCATCCACAGGTGAAGAGCATATCACAAATGTTTTCTCTCTTCTTTGGGCTCCCAGAGTACTTTGTAATTCTCTTAAGAACTTTCAGGGGCAGCTAGGTAGTGAAGGGGCTGCTAGGTAGTACAGTGGATAGAGCACCAGCCCTGGATTCAGGAGTACCTAAGTTCAAATCTGGCCTCAGACACTTGACACTTACTAGCTGTGTGACCCTGGGCAAGTCACTTAACCCCAATTGCCTCACCAAAAAACAAAAACAAGAACTTTTGTAAAAACAAATAAATTGCTTGACTTATTAATTAATTAATAAAAAAAGAACTTTCGTGCTAGACCTTGTATGTGTATAGATGCTCAATGACCTATATATGCTCTATATGTATATGTACATGTGTATATATGGGACAGCTAGGTGGTACAGTGGATAGAGCACTGGGCCTGGAGATAGATAACTCACCTTCCCAAGTTCAAATCTGGCTTTAGACACTTACTAGCTATATGACCCTGAGCAACTCTCTTAATGCAATTTGTCTCAGTTTCCTCATCTGTAAAACAAACTGGAGAAGAAAATAGCAAACCACTCCAGTATCTTTGCCAAGAAAATCTCAAATCAGATTACAAAGAGTTGGATACCACTGAAAAGACTGAACAACAAAACAATATGTATACAAACACATGAATGCTTCTATATGTCCATTCCTTGCATATTATATATGTATATATGTACACACATATACATATATATATACACATGCATATATACATATACATATATACATAGTGTCCTAATATAAACATCTTAAGAGGCAGAATACTCATGACACTTTGCATCCCTTTCAATACTTGGCACAGTGTTTCAACTAAAGTGGGTGAATGAATGAAAAATATTTATTCTTTAATATGTCCCTGGTACTATGTTGAGTTCCAATGATACAAATCTCATAGTGTCACAGGACTTGGTTTTGAGCTGATCAATGGGAGGCAGTGTTGTGTAGTGGAAAGAATCAGGGCATGGATTCAAAATCCTGCCACAGGTGATTATATCCCTATGACCTTGGAAAAGCTACTTAACCTCTTAGGGTTTCAGTTTCCTCACCTACAAAATGAAGGGATTGGGTTAGATGATCTCTGGGGCTCCTCCCATTTCTAGATCTATATTCCTATGAACATATCTTAGAATCTGTTTCCTCACATACAGAACAAAAGCCTAGTGCTAGATGATCTTCAAAGTTGACCTTCTAGTTCTAGATTGATAGATGATAGATAAATAATAGTTATTTGATAGAGCAATATGCACTCTCTATGGGAACAGTGGTAGTATTACTCTGATCATTATGACCAGAACAAGAGGTATAAAGGGGGGCTGGAGGGTGGGGTTAAGTGCAAAGTGGTATAATGGATGGCAAGATGGCCAAGGTAGACAGCTCTATGGGACATTGAAGCATGACCCAATGGTCTGGTCTAAGCTTGGGGACTGACTAAATGAGAGTATGCTGAGTCACCTACCGATCAGGGTAGCTCAGTCCCAATGTGGTTTTTTTCTATAACTCTCCTAGGGACTAGCAAAGGGCAGAGGAATGAGGATAAGGGGAAGAGTTTGATGTTTTCCTGTGCTAAGTAAATATTTGGAATACAAAATAAAATAAAACAAATGGTTGAATGAACAAATAAATTTATGGAGAACAGGAGCACCCTTTGGCCTTCCTTAGATCTTTTCCTTTCTTTTTTTCTGAAATGGCTTGGGGAAGCCATTTCATTTAGCAAAATGCAAATAAAGCATCATCAGCTCCAGAAGTCAGAAATGCAAATGCATATGGTGGTTGTTATTAAGGCCATCAAGTAGGGAACCTGGAAAGTCTTTAAAAATCTTTGATTTGCTTGTTATGGGTGACAATACAGGTCAGCCTATGACAGAACAGTTTGTAACCTCAGCTGAGAGAATGAAAACTAAAAGCAAAGGAGATAGGATTCTCAGAGGAGGCCTTGCTACTTACTAATGAAACCTACATGAATCACTTTGACCTGAAAACCAAACTAAAACACTCCCCCCCCCCCCACACACAAGAGAGACAGACAGACAGACAGACAGACAGACAGACAGACAGACAGAGAGACAGAGACAGAGAGACAAAGACAGAGAGAAATGCAGAGAGAGAGAGAGAAGAATCAAGACAAAGGGCCCAATAAGATCCTCTTGGTGAACCGGGAATCCATAGTAACTTTCCAAGCAGATGGAAATGAAGTAATCCATTAGGAACGTAATGGTGTGTTTTTAATTGTTACAAAGCACAATTCAGCTTTGTAACTAAATATAAGGAATAGAACCTCTTGCCTTCCATTAACAATATTTTCTTCTCTGTCTCCTTTCTTTCAGAGAAAGAATGTGCCTCTTTTCCTCAGTGTCGGTTTGCTAACTTTTTGGGGGACCTCACTTCTGGGGGCTCGCCTGTACTGGATGGGGAACAAGCCACCGAGCTTCTCCAACTCAGATAACCCAGCAGCTGATTCAGACAGCATCGTGGCCCGGACTCTGACCTTTCTTTACTTGCCAACCAAGAACCTCTGGCTGTTGTTATGTCCAGATACTCTCAGCTTTGATTGGTCCATGGATGCGGTACCACTGATAAAAACCATCTGTGATTGGAGAAACCTGCACACCGTGGCCTTCTATAGTGGACTCTTTCTCCTTGCCTACTTCAGCCTGCGGAACCCAAGCACCAAGAGAGAGTGCAATGGGAAAGCCATCATCAATGGCAAGCAGAATGCAAATGGGCACAGCTGCCACCCAGATGCAGAGTGCCGGGACTCTGAGCCCAAGCCAAACTTTGCAGAAAAAGCAGAGAATGGCATTAAAAACCACGTACCCCAGCAGCCACTGCTTCCTTCCACAGAGAACATCGTTGTTCTGTCGCTGTCTTTGTTAATCGTTCCCTTTGTCCCCGCCACAAATCTGTTTTTCTATGTCGGCTTTGTAATAGCAGAGCGTGTCTTGTATATTCCTAGTATGGGCTTCTGCCTCTTAATTACAGTAGGTGCCAGAGCCCTTTCTGTCAAAGCCCAAAAGCGCTTTCTGAAGAGTTTGATTTTTTACGCCACAGGTGCACTAATTATTTTTTATGGACTCAAGACTGCCATCAGGAATGGGGACTGGCAGAATGAGGAGATGCTATATCGGTCAGGGATAAAAGTCAACCCAGCAAAAGGTAATCTTCCCTTCCTTCATCTATTCATCCACCCATCCCTTCATTTAAAAAAAAAAATTGATTTTGTCTATCTGCCCTACAGACTGTCTATATCACCTTCAAGTAGGAAGAAGAAAAATGAAAATGTTTACCTTTCATTTTGCACCCTATATACAAGTTTTCCTTCTAAACTAGATGGACCATAAACCAGATTGATAGAATCATTCAGTGTTTCTATAATTGAAATATGGAGCTGTTTCCCCATGAACCTGAATAAGCTTGCTCAAAGCAATCAAGACTTTTATAGAATTTAGAGAGCATTTTTGGTACCTTAGTTCAATATATGAAGGGAGACTGAGAGGTTGGTATTGCTTTTTGAGTCAAAGGACTTGGGTTTACTTTTTGCCTCTGCAACTTTAGCTGAATCCCAGGTCCTCCATTTTTTCATTTATAAAATAAGCTAGCTGGTCTCTGAAATCCCTCCCAGCTCTAGACCTATGATCTCACAAACATCTCTGAGCCATAGTTTTCTTATCTGTTAGTATACCTGGTACACAGTAGGCACTTAATACATGCTTATTGATTGATTGATTGATGTAGTCTAGATGTCCTCTGATATCTCTTCCAGCTCTAGATCTATGATTGTGATCTTAGAAAGATCCTTTTCTGTCACAAACTAAAAGTTAGGTTGCACCACCTACACTCACTACAATGCTAATGTTTTCAAAGAATTATTTGAGGTGTTAACCATTAGACACTTTCAAGTCTCGAAAAGATTTGGATCTAAAATTGGCTCTGGTTCTTCGAAATTGTATCTCCAGGTGTCAGTTGTGCCCATGTGACAGGGATTCGTCTCCAGTGGGTTTCTGCCAGACAAAATAATTAAGGTGTTGCCAAACTCTTTTCAAATAGCTCTTATTTAAGAATTACTAATTGCTTTGGGGAGCTGTCTCACTTGTAGCAAAAGGGCTGTTATGCGTTTGAACTTTTTTCCTAATTCAGAAAAGGAAATCATCTCGTCTTGGCATCCATTGAGAGAACAACAACAACATCAACAACAAAAAGGCATTTGGATTTGAGGTATTTTATAAATATCAACATCTGTGACTGGGGGCGAATCTTGTTTAGGGAATTAAATGATGAATAAGAATAGGAAGCAGTGGAGTGAGGATAACTATGTTTCCAATGCAGAAAGATGGCTTAAGAAATTAGGTCAAAGATTCTTATTCTGCATGAGCCTTTGTTTTTAAAAATCTGAAACCAGCTTTCCATGCATTTATGGTTCCTGATTTTGGTCATTTGCCATTTGATGTTACATGAGTTATATGGGTTCACAAAGAGTCAGATAGAACTGAAAGTGACTGGATAACACTACCTGCCTCAAAGGGTTTTTGCTGTCTCTGTGTTGTATTATGTGTTATGTGTGTGTGTGTGTGTGTGTGTGTGTGTGTGTGTGTGTGTGAAGTATGCAGTACTTTGTATTCCAAAAGTTTCAGTGTAGTTTTAAACTTTAATAACCTAAAACTATATTATTGAGTCCTTTGGGATGCCCTGTGTTGTGGATATATATTTTCTTTTTTCTTTTTCTTTTTCTTTTTTTTTGTTGAGGCAATTGGAGTTAAGTGACTTGCCCAGGGTCACACAGCTAGTAAGTGTCAAGTGTCTGAGTCCGGTTTTGAACTCAGGTCCTCCTGAATCCAGGGCCGGTGCTTTATCCACTGTGCCTCCTAGCTGCCCCTGGGATGCCCTGTATTGTAACTGAATTTTCATGATGATTTTCACTCAAAAGAGGCAGTGTCACATAATGGTTAGATAACTGGGCTCAGGGTAATGAAGACCTGAGTTTAAGTCCTGTCTCTCACAGCAACTGGCTCAATGAGACTGAGCAAATCACTCAACCACTCAGTTCGCTCAGGTACCTCTCTAAGACACCAAGTCAAGAGAAGGTGATGATTCTGCATTAGCTGAAAATCTTTCTACACTGATGGGCCCTCAGGGTGGGCCCCAAAGGAAAAAAAATACTCACATAAATATTTGAGGACTTAATTTGTACAGGGTGCCATGCTTAATCTGTGAGTATTTACTTCATGACCTTATTGCTTTACCCACTTGATAGAACAAGGACATTGGGGACAGTTCCTCATTCTCAACTGGCCAACAAAACCAAGAAAGGCCCTTGAGAAAATAGATCTTGGCAGGCTCAGTCAGCAAACATAAATGTTTTCTTAAGCAGAGTTCTAATTGCCTACATTCCAATAGAGTTGATTAAAGAAAAATAGATAGAAGGGATTCCAAAGGAGAGCCCAGGCACTTAAAGGGGGCCGGTGTTTACCATTACTGAACGCTGTCTGAAAAAAAAAAAAAAACAGCCTTCCTGTGGCTTTTGTCATTAGTGAATTCTGCCCAGGTTATTGATCATCTGAACTCAAACCCTGCTACAAGAAAGAAATCGTTGAGCTCGCAGTGGAATGTGATACCTTTGAAAATGGCATGCAAGTGTATCTATCAAGGGGCTTCCCTAGACTTAGAAACCACTTTTCTGCAATTCATTTGGCAGATAATACATTTTGGTTGCACTACCTGACTTCTGAGATGCTTTCTGAAGCTCCAATTTCATGACACTCTGATCTACTAAAGGAAACTGGGAAAAAAAATCAATCTGTTAATTATGTTATACTTCCTGGGACCCTGGTCAAGGATAATGCTGTGCCTGATTTTGCCTAATTATGATGAGCATGCCCCAGTTATTTACACGTTATGTCAATGAAATATTACAACTTAATTTGCTGCTTTCCATCGTTGAATCTTTCCCCTTATTTATTCATCCTGCCAACAGGATGAGTAAAACACTGCTAACCCCCACCCCCCACCCCAGAATACTTTGGTGTGATCAAAAGAACCAGAGTCAGAGGTGCTTGGTTTGAATCTCAGCTCTGCTACTTACTATCTAGGTGACATTGTGCAAGTCCTTTCTATTCTGTGGGCCTTTTATCCTTTACATATAAAATAAAGGGATAAAGAATAATAATCTCCAAGGTATCTTCTAGTTATCACTCTAACTTGTATCCACTATACCAGTGATAAGTGCCCAATAATTATTTAGTGAATAAATGACATTAGAACATGTATATGTATGAATATTATAGATGTACACACACATATATAATATGTGTATATATTTGTGTATATACATATATATGTATATACACACATGCTAGCATTTATATGGCAGCTCCTGTGTGCTAGGCACTGTGCTAAGCACAATTATCTCATTTAATTCTCACAACAACTTTGGGGTGGTAGGTACTATTATTATCTCCATTTTACAAATGAGGAAACTGAGGCAAACAGAAGTTAGGTAACTTGTCCAGGGTTTTAGATGGGAAGTGCCTGAAGGCAGATTTGAATTCACATCTTCCTAAATCTTGGCTTAGCACATTAGCCATTGACTACCTAGTCCCACCTCCCTCTGTCTATGTTTTTTTCTGTTTACTCTGTCTTTCTGTATGTCTCTTTATCTGTGTGTCCCTCTTTCTCTCTCTCTCTCCTCCTCTTTCTTTCTGTTGTTTCTTGTCATACATAAGCCTGTATATATATGTATATACACACACACATATATATACATGTGTATACATACATACATATATAGACGTACACATGTGTATATAGTGTCACCTAACTAGTAAGTAGTAGAGCTGAGATTCAAGGTCCTTTTACTCTGGTTCTTTTTATCATGCCCAAGTTTTCAGGGGGTGGTGGTGGTGGTAGTTTATTCATTGTGTATACATATATGCAATCAGGAATGACTGGCCATTGCCACCTTTCCCTGAGAATACCAACAGATGTCAAGCTTTTCTGTCAAGGAATCCCAAGAAAACATGCTCCCTGCTGTGTTGATACTTAAAATATAATTAGAGAAGTGACTTACACTAGAAAATAAGTTGAAGGAAATGCATAGTACATGTGAGTTGTGGGTACCTTTGTAATTCTCCATGCCTAAGGTATTTAAAAGTAAGTACCTACATAGATTTTACAGGTACCTTGTACACATCACAGTGAAAAGACCTCATTTTGAATTTGGTGCCCATTTTCTGCAACATAAACTTGATTTTGGTATAAGGTTAGTTCTCTAAAATCTTGGTGCTTCAGTTTCTCTGACCATAAAAATGGGGATGAAGGTACTGGCCGCTGGGAAATATTGTAGTTTAGCTATTCCCTGAGAGCAAATGAGGAGCTTCTGGAAACCACTAACACTGGTGTCCACCATGTTGGATGTCATCAAGGACATAGTGAAGACCGCAAAAATTGGCTTCTTATGCTGTCCAAATCAGTCTGTACAAAATGTGAGAATCTGTGTAGGGACAGAAAGAATAACCCTCTAGGATTTGGAGCAATGTTTTCAAATTGATTTTAGTTGCTTGGTTTACTCTATAAACTTTTTTTTTGGTCAATATACAAAGCTCATAGCAATTCTAGTTAGCAAGAGTCTTCTTGAAGAGTTAATCCAAGCTGATTGGTTAATTACACGTCTAACATACTTGGTCTGCTGTAAGCATATCTCCAATTAGAGTAATTTCATTGATTAATTTCTTGTTTGAGCTTTTGAAAGCATGAGCAGATTTTGCAGACATTATGCTATGTCTTGTAAAAGAGCAAGATTTTAATCCACCTAAATCACTGGGGCATAGATTTTCAATTGTCTTATACTTTTTTATTGGAAGGGCTTCTAGAATTTATTATACATGTTATAATGCTTGTTGTATTCCATGAATTAAAAATAAAATTTAAAAAACAATTCATTTTATACTTACTGTCATCTGACCTCCTTTGCCACCCCTAGGTCCAGGTGGCAATGACCAATCATTAGCTGATTGCATGCAAATAATTGGTGGGTAAAGTTTGTATTAAATAGCCACTTCAACTTCAGCGTTCAAGTCTGGATAGTGGAGGAATGATAGCTGATTTTAGACTTCTCAAGCCACAAGTACCACCTCATTAGCAAAAAGAAAATGGCAAGGAAATACTAGACAAAGTTGATTACTATATCTCAGTAGTGTCTAAATGACTGTTTATGTTTGCATTTTTGTTTGAGGAAGAGAGGAATTTTCTCTTTGGTTACTGGAGTAATGAAGAGGCCACAGAATCTTTGGAATTTTCATTCCCCTTTTTAATGAGTGGTTGAGATAATGGAATTGGACTAGCATTTGTAAAAGAAAAAAAAATTCCAACTACATAGCAGAGCCTTCCATGATAATGAATACCCTGATAGAAGAATTGCAGGAGTAGCTTTTCTATGGGGAAATATCATGGGGCTGAAATTATGAAATATAAACTAGAATTATAAACTTATATAAATATATAAACTATAATATAAACTTAGAATTATATTTGTGTTACATGCATTTTCTAAATCATTTACAAAAATTTTTTTATTTGCCATCTATTGCATGCCCCTTAAGTTGGCTCATAAATGGAAGTCCTTGTTTTAAAAATAAAAACAAACAAAAATACTGCAGAACTTCAAAAAGCAAACCACCCACTCATTTAACACGTGCTTTGCATTCACTCAGAGCTTGGATCTCATCAATTGGGCAAAGCTGAATGACAATCCTCTCCTAGTGTCTAAAATCCCCAGGATTATGGAATGACTATATGAATAAATTAATACCCATTCACATAAAGAGGTGAAGTAGTGAGGTGGAGAGAGACAGGTTTTGTATTAGGAGTTGGCTTCAAGTTCAATGTCTCACATATACTGGCTCTAGGATCCTAAGCAGGGCAAATAATTTTCCCCAGACAGCTCTCTAATACTATCAGTTTCAGAGGAATCGATTTGTGTTGATTGGAGAATATGCTCACCCTGTGAGCTTTCTAAACCCATGAAATGACAGGCCTCCCTTATCCCTGAAAATGTGTTTATAGCTGTCATGGATAAAAATGAAATGTAAGCTGGAAGAACAAGTAGTTAGCTAACTAGGGTCTAATTCATGGATATGCTGTCAGTAACTTCCCCTTTCCTATTTATAGAGCCATTGGTGATTTATGCTAATGATGATATGTTTGGATTTCCATAAGAATGTTTTCATTTTATGACTTCTAGCTTGTAGCAGAATTTGAGGCTCAGATACTCATTCTCACATATTGAGTTATTTCCAGCATCTTTTTTATTTTTGTGAGGCAATTGGGATTAAGTGACTTGCCCAGGGTCACACAGCTAGTAAGTGTTAAGTGTCAGAGGCTGAATTTGAACTCAGGTCCTCCTGACTCCAGGGCTGGTGCTCTATCCACTGTGCCACCTAGCTGCCCCTATTTCCAGCATCTTACTTGAACCTCAAAATGAGAATTTTTTCACCAAGGAATTGGATATAAATCTTTAATTTATTAAGTTACTAATAATTGGACTGTACAATTTTCTTTTTTAATGTGGATACGTAAGGGTAGATAGGTACAGTGCCAGTCCTGAAATCAGGAAGACTCATCTTCCTGAGTACAAATCTGGCCTTAGACACTTACTAGTTGTGTGACCCTAGGCAAGTCACTTAAACCTGTTTGCCTCCATTTCCTCAACTGTCAAATGAGCTGGAGAAGGAAAAGGCAAACTACTCCAGTATCTTTGCCAAGAAAATCTCCATTGGGGTTATGAAGAGTTGGACATGAGTGAAACAACTGAACAAATAGTCAGACATGAATGAAAAATAAGTTAACAACAACAATCTATGCATACACATCTTAAGTGACATCAAGAGTTCTAAAGCATTATTTCACTAATCTTAGGCAAATCATGCAAATTAAAATGATTATTATTCCCATTTATAAACCTAAGGCAGATTTGTTAAGATGTAGATAGTAAGCACTTGTTTATTGCCTCTTGGTTGAATCAATTATTAGACAAGGTCAAGAGGAATTTTTTCTTTAGTTGCTGATATGGAGGCTACAGAATCTTTAGAATTTTCATTCCCTTTTAATTTTTGAACGAGTGATTGAGGTAATGGAATTGGACTTGGATGAGTCAGTCGAGTGGCAAATCTGGCAATAATATTATGGGTTTTCAGATTTTAATTAAGTATTTTATCAACTAGAGTAGGTATTCACTTTTTCTGTGTTTTATATTCCTTCTCAGTCTGTTGACATCTCTGGACCCCTTCTTAGAATTATATGTTTAAATGCATAAAATAAAAGATACACAATTACAAAGGATAGAATACAAATTATAAAGGAAAAATAATACAATTTTGTTTTCTCCATCCAATTTCCCAGACCCAGTGCAATGCGGACCCCAAGTTAAGAAATCTTTCCTAGAGTATTCAAAATCTGACATTTTCTCTTGTTTTTTAGTATATTTGTTATATCTATCCCTGATTACAGATAAATTTCACATGGTTTCAAGTTTCCATATACATTCATAGAAAAGCAAACAGAACACTTAACAACTTCCAAACACATATATGCCAAAGACTTAGAGTTTTACATTTGAAAACAGCTTAAAATTCAAGTAAAATTTTAGGTAACATGGAAAGAAAAATGACTATGGACTGTGTATCCTGATTTTTTTACCCCAAAATAAATGTTCTTTTTTCAGATAAGTTCAAACTTCAGTTACTAGCCAGTTTTGATATTGTTGGGAAAGCTGTAAAGTTGTTTTTGTGTAAAAATATCATGTTATTCACAAAATGAAAAAAAAATCTAAGTGATGTGTATATTTGGTTAAAAAGAAAAGGCAGTTCAATCAATAAGGGAAGCCGGCTTGGATTTGCAGACTGGTTACCCTGAAGTTAGAAGAAGCTGTAAATGCAGATACCACATTGAATACAGGGAAGTGTTAAGGATAATTTTAATTTTAAAAGTATTATAGTTTCACCTGGTCATCCTAGTAATCAAGTTATATTCTAAAATGGATTGGGAGGATAATATCATGAATTGAAATTCAATTTACATGAAATTTAAAGTTGAGAGACCTTTTCCTTCTATGTTTCCCTTCTGAATGAAAGGAAGAAGAATAAAGGAAACAGGGAGACACTACAAAGCACATCATTTTCTCTGGGCTTTCCAAAAGATGATTTCAAGTTATTTTAGATTTGGAAGAGATCTCAGAGGCTTTGGAGTCCAACCCAGGAATCCTTTCTACGACATCTCCAATAATTCATCATATAAAATTGCATGAAAATCACCAATGAAAGCATATACACTCATTGTTAAAGTAGCACACATTACTTTTTCTTTTCTTTTTTTTTTTTTTTGCAGGGCAATGGGGGTTAAGTGACTTGCCCAAGGTCACACAGCTAGTAAGTGTCTGAGGCTGGATTTGAACTCAGGTACTCCTGAATCCAGGGCCGGTGCTTTATCCACTTTGCTACCTAGCTGCCCCCCACACATTACTTTTTGTTGTTTTTCAGGCATGTCTGGCTCTCCATTAGTCCGTTGAGGTTTTCTTGGCAAAGATGCTGAAGTGCTTCTCCATTTATTTCCTCCTTCAGTTCATTTTACAGATGAGGAAACTGAGGCAAACAGATTAAATGGCTTGCCTACTGTCACACAGCTCATAAGTGTCTGAAGCTAGACTTGAACTCATGAAGATGAGTCTTTCTTGTTCCAAGTCCAGTTCTCTATTCACTGTGCCACCCAGCTGCCCACTTTCTACTTAGGGTCTACCCAAATTGTTAGAATTTTTTTCCTTACATTGAGTCTAAATCTACCTCACTACTGTTTCTATTTGTGCCTTCTGGAGCAAAGGATAATTAGTATCATTCTGCTTAAATATATTCCCTAATAAAAGTATTTCTCTGAGGTATTTAGGCTAAGTATCTGATGCTTATAAGAAACAGGCAGGGATGTTTTTCAGTGGAAACACTGTGAACTTAGACATTGAAAAAAAAAAAGCTGAAGCTTCCAAGTCTATAAGAATTAAAACAGCTTTTGGGCATGTATTTCCAAAGGCTGCTATCAGTTAAAGGAGCCCTTTTGCATCCTGGAAGTCTTGAGGGAATATCCTGGATCAAATATCTCATCAAACCCCTAGCTCTAAAAGAAAGGGTAACAGGAAAAGTTCTAAAAACATTTCTGAAAATACATGGAAGGTTATTGGAAATTTTGTTAGAAAGCCATGTCCCTGTTTTGAATATAGATTTTTGTTTTCATAATTACTTCAAATGCTATTTCTGACTGGTGTTTATTAAGAATTAGTTATGTAAATTATGAATCTGTAGCTTACTAATAACAGTTTTATTTATTTAAGATTGTGGCTGATAATTGAATTTCTTAGGCTCCATTCTCCAGAAGAGAATTGCTTGAATAATATAAGTGATTAAATTTACCATCTGCACCCATGCAAAATGCATTTGGTAAAAAACATGGGTGGAAATAGCTGAGAAAACTAATATACAATGAAGAATTCCATCACAGATATCATGTCATCTTCCACTCACCAGATTTATAGGAAGAACTGCATATTTGTGGGTAGTGAATATGCAGGGGATCTCATGTTTAATTCTCATCTGTTCTCATAGCCAATTTAGAAAATTAAAAACTTTCAAATTGGCAGTTGGGAATTAATTCTAGAGCATTGTTTTTAAATGGTCATTTCTATTGATTTTGAGGCTTTAGAGGAAGCAAATTATGAGACACTTATGCTTGTCAGATAGATTAGATTGGAAATATAGTCCTTTTTTGCTCTATAAAATTATGTTTAGAATCATTTTGTTAGAGCTAGAAACACCTTAGAAACCATATAGTTCTATAACTTCATTTTGCTGTTGTTGAGTCATTTTCAGTTGTGTCTATCTCTTTATGACCCTGCCTGGGGTTTTCTTGGCAAAGATATTGTAGTGGTTTGCCATTTTCTACCCTAGCTCATTTTACAAGTGGAGAAATTGAGGCAAATAGAATTAAGAGACTTTCCCAGGGTCACACAAGTAGATTGTGTGTCTGAGGCCAGATTTGAACTCAGGAAGATGAGTCTTCCCCACTCCAGGTCCACAACTCTATCCACTGCACCACCTAGCTGCCCCTCATTTTATAGATAGCAAAACTGAGGACAGAGAGCTTGGATGACTTACCCGCATGCAGTAAGTGACAGAAGCAGGACCTACCTCAGTGTCCAGGTCCCTACTGTGCTCTGAATTGGCAAACTATAGTCAATGGGATAGTACAGTGATCCAGCAAAAACTTCAAATGTTAGCAGAGCTTTTTCTTCCCCAGAAGAGATTTGGTGATTGATTGGTAGAAGAAGTTTTAAGGAAAGGATCCTTTGGATCCTTTCCTCTACCTAGGCTCAAGTGTTCCGATAGTGGGCTAGCACTAAAGCATGATAAGAAATCACCATCATAAGATTATAGGTTTAGGATTAGAAGAGATCTTAGCTGTCCCCTTGTCTAATTCCCTTATTTTAGAGTTTCAGAAAAGTGCATGGTGTAGAAGATAGAATGCTAGATTGGAGGCAGGAAGACCTGGTCTTAAATCCTACATCAAATACTCAGTTTCTTAGTGATTATATGAGTAAATCATTTGTCATTTCCAAGTCTCAGTTTTCTTATGTGTAAAACAAAGGGCTTGAACTACATGAATTGAGAAGTCCCTTCCAGGGATCCTGGAGTGTAGACTTTTGTTTTGCTTGACTATGTTTATTCATTATAAGGGCCTTCTTCTCCTTGTCCTTCTCCTCCCCCCTCCTGTTTCCCTTCTCCTCTTCTCTTTTTCTTCTTCTTCTTCCTCTCCCTCTTCTTTTTTTCCCTTTTCTTCTTCTTCTTCCTCTTCCCCTCCTTCCTTCTCTTCCTCCTCCCTTTCCTTTTTTGCTCCCCTTCCTCCTCCTTTTTCTCCTTCCCCCTCCTTTTTATTCATCTCCCTCTTCTTATTCCTCTCCCTTTTCTTTTTTTGCCTTTTCTTTTTTCTCTACCACATCTTCCCTTTCCCCTTTTTCTCTTCCTTTTCCCTTTTCCCCTTTTTTCTTTTCCTCTCCTTCTCCCCTCTCTCCCTCTTCTTCTTCCTTTCCCTCTCCCTCCTCTTTCCCTTCCCTTTCCCCTTCTCTTCAATCTTCCTTTTCTTTCTCCCCCTTTTCCTCCTCTTCCTCTTCTCTGTACCTTTATCCTCCTTTTCTTTCTCCTTTCCTTCTTCCTTTTCCTCTTTTTCTTCTCTCCCTCTCCTTCCTCTTCTTCCCTTCCCCGTGTTCTCTTTTTCTTAATAATTCACCCTTTCTTCCCTCTCCTTCCTTTCTCTTCCTATTCCTTCTTCTTTACCTCCTCTTGCTCCTTAATAGGGGGAGCTGGAAGGATGAAAAGTTTAATAGTCATTCATAGAAAAAAAAGAAGAAATCAAGGTTCAGAAAAGATATGTTTTTTGTCTAAGGTCACTCAGGGGATATATAAGACAGAACTAGTATATGAATCTAGGTCTTCTTACTACAAATCTAGGGGTATATCCACTGCAACTAAGTTGAATGTAATCCAATCAAAAGAGTTATTGATTTCCTGTGGATCAGAGTACTGTCACATCTTGCCCCAAATGAGGCCCATTTTTGAACATTATAGTATTATGTGGATGGAAAGTTTAGAAAAAGAGGATATTAGGTAATATAAGAGATGAACCCTCTCTCTGCCAGTCAAGTGGGTTACTCTTCCTGAATGAGATATTTGCCTAAAATGGACTAGAGCTTGTATCTTTAGGATTCTGAGTTTTCTAGAACATTCAGGATATTGAAACACCTTGAGATCATTTCATATCCAAATTTTTTTGGCAGAACTGGACATGTTTAACCAAGAGAAGAGAAGACTTTGTTGTCTATAAGTATCAGAAGAGCTATCATACAACAGAGGGATTAAATTTTTTTCTTCCACTTGGCATAACTAGGAAGATTGAGTGGATTTTAGGTCATTGTAAGGAAATATTTCCTAAAAAATTTGATCTTCTAAAAAGTGAAAGGGGCAAACTGAGGTCAATGGTGGCCTTCCTCTCCATGGAGGTCCTTAATAGAGGCTGAATGTCTCCCTTGTCAGGAAAGTTATAGAGGATATTCTTGTTCTGATGCCATCTGGGCCAGCTGGACTTAAATGATAAAATAATGTACTGAATCTCTCCCCTTCCTTGCTTATTGATACCTATGACGATAGTGTTTGTATTTCTTGCCTCTTATCTTGAGGTCACCCAAACAGATAAATAAATAAATAACTTGCCTTCTGAGATTCCATTCAATTCACCATTAAATGTATTAAATGTCTAAAATGTTTGAAGTACTATGAATGTGTTAGATTCTGGGGATACAGAAAGGAATTAAGACAGGCTGACATGTTTAAGATGGATAAGATTTAATCTACTTGGCCCCAGAAGGCAAAACTAGGTACAATGATTAGAAGTTATAAAAGGAAAGATATTGTTGTTGTTTGCCCTTTGTTCTCAGAGAGGACCATTGCATTTTGGTGATGTCATGACCTGCAGTGAATTGGATTTAAGTGAGGGAGGGCTGTGCAAAGTCACCAACCTCACTCTCTCCTCCAGAGCTTTCTGGATCCAGTGGCAAGATATATATCAGGGTGAGTGGTGATGGTCCCTAATGTTGAAAGCAATTGGAGTTAAGTGACTTACACCGGGTCACATAGTAAGTGTATGAGGTAAGATTTGAACTCGGGTTCTCCCAACTTCAGGGCCAATGCTATACCCACTGCACCACCCAGCTGCCCTGGAAGGACAGATATAGGCTTAATAGACGGAAGAACTAAATCAGAATTAGAGCTGTGAAGAGGGAGGTAATAGATTCCTCTCTACTGGAATTTTTCAGGAAGAGCTTGGCAGCTGGGTGGCACAATGGATTGAGTGCTAGACCCAGAGTTAGAAGCATATTAGCCACCTCCAAAGAAAGAATTGATATTGATTGAACGTAGACTGAAGCATGCTATTTTTCACTTTCTTTCATTTTTTAATTTTATCCACATTTTCTTGTACAAAATGACTCATGGTAATGTTTTACAGAATTGCATATGTATATGCAATTAGCATCTTAGGAAGGGGGGAGGTGAGGGAGGGAAGGAAAGATAAAATTTGGAATGCAAAATTTTAAATAAAAATGTTAATTATTTAAAAAAGAAGAAGAAGACTTGTGAGGGGTCAGGAGAAGAATGGACGTCAAATGGTCCAGATTGGTTATAATATGAGCAGAGGAATCAAACTCAAGAGAAATGAATCCATACATAACTGGTTGATCTTCAGTCATTTTTCAATCATGTCCAACTTTTTGTGAACCCTTTGGTGTTTTCTTGGCAAAGGTACCAGAGTAGTTTGCTATTTTCTTCAGCAGCTCATATTATAAATGAGGAACTAGGGCAAATGGGGTTGTGTGATTTGCCCAGGGTCACAAACTATGTCTGGAGGCTGGATTTAAATTCAGGAAAATAAGTCTTTTGAACTCCAAACCTGGTACTCTATCTACTGTGCCACCTAACAATATATACATAAGGTGGCCACTAATCCATAATTAAGGATCCCTGTGAGCCACATTGACTTAGTTTTATGTTTGTTGTATTTTTATTTATTTTTTAAAAATCTCTGTTACATTTTAATCTGGTTCAGATTCACTTGGGACATTTGTGGGCTGCAAGTTGTCCTCAGCTTGTGTTTGACACCTTCAGTGTAGAGGATTTGGAGATAAAAGTACAATACAAAATTTTTAAGTGCAGATTAGAGATAGACTGTGGAGGACCTTAAATCATAGCTTAAGGCATTTGGTAGGTAATGTGGAGCAGCTAATGATTTTTGAATAGATATGGATGAAAGGATGAATGAAGTAATATATGATTAGAATAGTGTAGTAGGAAGATTATGTGGGTAGTGGTGCTAAGAATAGGTTGGCAAGGTGGCATCAACTGGTAGGGTACCACAGTTGTCTTGAGCCAAGGGAAATAAGGGCATGAACTTTGGTGGTTTCAATAAAGAGGGCTCATTTTTAAGAACTGGTGTATAAGTAGAATTAATTGAATTTGGCAGCTATTCACATGTGAGATTGAGGAAGAATCAGGAGCCCTTGATTTATGTCCTGGATGGTCCTGTCGATAGAAAATATAAATTATGAGGAAGTATGTGTGCATCTGTGTGTATACACACACATACATGTATATACACATAAACCCACATATATACACATATTTCCCCTTTTTTTATATGTGTATTATATGCATGTATATTTATGTGTGTACACTCACTATCAACCCAGACATATATTTATGTATATGCACATATATATTTGTGCATGTACATGTATCTATGCATGTGTGTATGCATGCACGTATGTATTGTGTACATGTGTGTATGTATGTGTGTGTCTGTGTATGTATGTGTGTATTAGTGTGCCACTCCCAACCACTTGGGCAGAGTTCAGTTTTGGACATTTTGAGCTTGAAACACTGGCTCCATCCCCAGGTCAATATCCATCAGCAAGCTGGAAATGTAAGACTGGGTCTCTTGTGTGATCCTGAGCTTTGTAACTAGAGACTCGGGAGACATCTATTTAAAGGCAATAATTCAAACTCTGGGCAGAGATGAGATTGCTATGGGCAAGACTAGAGGGAAAAGAAAAGAGAAGCAAGGGCATAAGCCTATTTCACTCTCACACTTAAAGGGTGGGAGGAGGGTTGAGGAAGCAGGGAAAGGAGCTATTGGACAGGAAGGAGGAAGTCTAAGGGGAAACTAGCACTGTGCAGTGTCCGAAGCCAAGGGATGAGAGATGACACAAAGATAGACTATCTAAGAGGAAGCAGTAGTGAACTGTTTCAAATACTTGTGATAGATCAAGGAAAGGGGATGAACTCAGAAACAAGGGTCATTCACTTTGGCAATTTGACAGCCATTAATGACCTTGGAGAGAACAATTTCAATGCTGTGTCAGGGATAGAAACCAGATTTGGCAGTGAAAGAGAAGACAGTATGATTACTTGAGTGGTTAGTAGGATCAAGGTTACTTGCAAGATCAAAGAAGGAACTTTGGAGATTCTACCTAATTTTACTTTTCTTGTAGCATACATGGTATGGTTTCTGAGATATGTTAGGCACTAACTTACTTATGACATTATGTGAATTTATATGCGCGTGTTTTATACATATATACACACATATGAAATATATGTGTATATGGATATATACATATACATATGTATATATTTGTATAAGTTATGCATGCCTCCTTTTCAAAAGAGACAGGTCACTATATTTATGAATAATATGAATTGTTTCTAAGGATGGTTTCAAATAGAGTGCACCATAGTAGTTAAAGTTTGATTTAACTGTCAGTACTTATATAAATACTGGCAAGAATTTGGGAGTAAATGTGTTTCTAAGCTGCTTTAATGAAAACATTAGCATAGCAATTACTGGTATTGTGCAAATCTCTGCATATCTGCATTTTCCTCATCTTCCAATCAGTATGACATTTGTGAAATGAATAGGGCACTTGCTTTATCAAAATTTTATTTACCAGCAAAGAGTTTTCCTCCCCCATCCAATATTAATAACTCTTTGGAATAGATGATTTCAGGGAATATTAGAACAGAGGTAAGCTGATCTCCAAGGCCCCTTGCAGCTCTAAAGTTCTATGATATATACTTTGATACTTGTGCAAAGAGACCCTTGGGATCACTGGGCAATGGGATTTCAGTCATCTTGGTGGTAGGAGCTGGTGAATCCTATTCAAGTCTCTAGGCTAGGCTTGTTAGTAGTTGCTGAAGCTTTGTAATGGAATTCTTGGCTCAAGATATATGTCATAACAATAATGATGAAACAGTAGAAAAATATTGGCAGTTGATAATAGGGTATCTCATTTCTTGCATGGGAAGATGGGTGCATATGTTATCAGGACAACTTGTCTTAATATCATGCTATTTGGTAGTTTTCACTCATCTTGTAATGGAAATAAAAATACACACACACACATATACATATATATATATACACATATACATATATATACATATATACATATATATATATACACATATATACACACACACATATATATATACACACATATATACACACACACACACACACACACACACACACACACACACATATATATATATATATATATATATATATATAAGATTTGGAGGGAAAAAATCCCTCTCAGGGTCTTTGCCATTGACTGTTGGAATAGCAGGACTAATAAAGGTTGGAACGCAATAATAAGGTAACTTGAAAGACAATGTGATAAAATGAAGCAGGTCTCAAAGTGAGTTCCAGGGATCCCTTTCAAGAAGTCTGAAGAAGCCAAAACAATTTTCATAGTAATACTAGACTGTTTTAATTTTGAATATAGCAAACATTGATAGATACCCAATAAACAAAATCTCTTGGTTTGGGTCTCTAACAATTTTAAGAGGGTAAAGGGGTCTTAAGACCACAATATTTGAGAGCTACTGGTCTACTAGACAGACTGATAGATATGACATCAGCACGATCCATGTGGAAATCATACATTTGTGTGGACATTGGGTAGTCACTTCACTTCACTGAGGCGCAGTTTCCTCATATGCAAGATGAGAATAACAATATGGCAATCATATCTAGCAGGCCTTTTGGTACACCTAGATACTATTCATTTGGTCTGTTAATTTGGACATCAGATACTTCTTGTGAGGAGCAAATGAGATAATAGACTTAAAATACTGCTTCCTTTCTGAGTGCTCTGTAAATGTCCATAGAGAAGCAGCCTGGCAGAATGGCTAAGGGGTCAATTTTGGCATCAGGAAGACCCAAGTTTAGCTCCTATCACTGACCCTTAGTAGCTGTGTGACCCTAGGCAAGCCACTTAACCCTCATTGCCCGGGGGTGGAGGGGGGGAGGAAAACAATGGGGGAAAAAGACACCGAAACAAACAAACCAACAAAAACCCATTCAAAATAGTAGCTATGTATATCCTAAGAATCAGATGTGGGATTTTCTGCACTGAAGGGAGATGTATTGATCAGAGGGTGCTGGGACATACTTCATCTTGGAGCCGTGTTTGTAAAATGCAAGAATTGTCTGACATCCAAACCCCTAGACCTAATAATTGATCCACATCCTTAAGATTCCTCTTGTATCTCGACCATAATAGGTAGATTAGCAACTATGGAATTTCTCTTTGTTTTTGTATTAGTAATATTTCTCAGAGCATCAGCAGAGGTGATTTAGAATGGAAGTCGGATAAAGCTTGATTCATGCTTCTAATAAGGGCAGCTAGATGGCGCCATAGTGCACAGAACACTAGGCCTAGAATCAGGAAGACTCATCTTCCTGAGTTCAAATCTGAAAAGAGACACTTGCTAGCTGTGTGACCCTGGGCAAGTCACTTAACCCTGTTTGCTTCAGTTTCTTCATCTGTAAAATGAGCTGGAGATGAAAATGGAAAACCACTCCAGTATCTTTGCCAAGAAAAACAAATGAAGCCAAAGAATCCAATGCCTCTGGGTGACCAAATGGGGTCACAAAGAGTCAGACATGACTGAAGAAAGACTGAACACACAATGCTTTTAACAAGCCTTGATTGCAGTGGTTTTCTTAAGAAGAACTTTAGAACCAATCCTGGCACTTAATAAATAATTGTAGATTGATGGCTTGATTAAAGTATATTAATGTAGCCAACTCTTGCTTTTCCCTTTTTGTGTATATCTCAAAGCTATTAATTATTTAATCCTCTGTATGAATCTTTTATAACCAATAATACAACCATTCTTGAAATCTTCATTGATTATTCATTTAAAAATTTCTTGGAAACTCTTTCCCCCATTACCAGTTACCACTGTTCACTGGTGAATAATAAAAATAATGACAGCTAGTATGTGCCACTGTTGTGTGCCAAGCACTGGGGTAAGTGCCTTACAAATATTTCATTTAATCCTTAAAACAACCCTGAGAAGTAGAAGCTATTATTATGTTCATTTTACCATGGAAGAAACTGAGGCAGACAAAGTGACTTACCCAACATCTCAGAGCTAGACTGGGTTTCAGGCAGGATTTGAACTCAGTTCTTCCTGTCTTAAGGCCCAGTGCTCTATTTATTGCACCACCTAGCTACCTAGTACCAAGCATTCAGCTAAGAAATATCTTAGGATTTAGGCCTAGAAGGTGTCTTAGAGAATACTAATCAATCGACAAGTACTTATTGAGTCCCTTCTGTGGTCTGGGCAATGTGACAATTGTTAGGGCTACAGATACAAAGAACTGAAGCAATCCCTACTTCCAGAGAGCTTACATTATGTTAGAAGAGACATCTGCCTATCAAAAATATGTACAGTGTAACTATCAAACAGATACATATAAATATGTAGAATTAAAATAAAATATACTTTCACCTATCTGGTCTAACCCTTTCATCTTATGTATTGGACCACAAAGATCCTCAAAGGAGAAGTAAGTTGACCAAAGGCAAATAGATAGTAATTACATCTTTATCCTTTATTACTCATAGGAGCTTAGGCAAGTACTGTCACTAAACTTACATGTCCTTATCTGTCAAATGAAAAAGTTCGGGTAGCTGTAGATGCATCCTGTGACTGGACTTTCTCTAGTTATCCCATGGACAAGATACCCTGGGATATTTGCTTCTGGAGACCCGAGGAGCCATACTGTTGACTTCATAAGATCATAGTTTTTGAACTGGAAATAACCTTGGAACCACTGAGTTCAAACCCCTCATTTTATAGATGAGGAAGATAAGACACTGAGAATTTAAGTGACTTATCCAAGGTCACAAAACCAGTAAGTGTCTGAGGCAGGAGCTGAAATTAGTTTTTTCTGAGGCCAAATCCAGTGACTTAGTACCCCACTGTATTCCTCTTGGAGTTGTTGGTAAATGCTTAGGGATATTGTCTCAGAACAAACCCCCCTTAGGTTAGCAACAAGTAGTGGGATTCCAATATTCCTTGTTTCAGCACCCTTTGACAATGCTGACTTGCTCTTAAATTGCTTTATTAAATAGTTACAAAAAAATAACTTAAGAAGGGCAAAATAGTATCTTTCAGTTTTATAAGAATGAAAAGAATCCTTTTCCTTTTGAGATCCTAGACACCCTCCACAGCAGCCTAAGGGTACAGGTTGGAGGGATGTTGTGGCCAAAATAGGGTGTTCTGAGGAGAGGAGTTTCACTTGGCTTTACTGTACTTAACTGTCTCCCTACGCTTCAGTATTTAAAAAGAGACATGGAAAGAACAGAGATTGACTCTCTAGTCAGAGGACCTGGGTTCAGATTCTACCCCTGACAACCAATACCTGTGTAACCTTAAGCATGTTAGATAAACTCGCTGGGCTTTATTTTCTTCAACTGTAAAATGAGATGGCTTCTGAGATGCCTTTCAAATCTAAATCTGCTTTCCTTTGAGTCTATACACTGTGGTTTTCTTAGTGGGGATAGATATAATATTATTTATTTTATATTTAATAATGTGTATATTCATATAGAGAATATAATTTATAAATTATTTTATAGTATTTTATATAATTTATTTTTATATATTTATGTGTGCATATATACACAAAATAAACTATCCCCCAGAGAGCAATCTTCCAATGATGAACCTTTCTGAATTGAATGATAATCCATTGCCAGCTTAAAATTTAAAAGACTTTAAAGTATAACTTCATAGCACTAGAGGGAATTGAAAGCACTTATAAACTTAAGATGATTTATTTTTACTAGAGCAAATATATCACATATTATCGTGAAAAAGAAAATATTAACTTAGAGGAAAAATGAAATCACTTTGAGATAAATGATTTTAAAAGGAATCCATATTATGTTTCATTGGTATGAACTTTGCGAACATACAAGCACCTTCATTCCATTGTGAGGCATCAAAATATAACATGAATGGGAAGTTTATTCATATATCTCACAGTAATAGGTTTTATTCATATATCTCACAGGTTCTGCACATATGTTATATAGTGGGCAAGACTTAGGTAGGCAAATACCCACGTATTTTGATTTGAGAGTAGTTGAAAAACTGCACCTCATCCCTCCCAAGTTTACATCAAAATTTTCTCTCCAGGCTTGTTTGGAAATCCGAATACTTTAATTACTGTTGGCCAATTACTATTGTCATAGTTCTAGCAGAGAACAAAGCTTTAACCCAGTGTGACACAGGATTAGAAAGTTTTGATAGGCCCGAATGGGAAATGTCCCTGAGTAGATATGAGAATGTTAGGTGCCCAGGACTGAAAATGAATTGAGGGGGCAGCTAGATGGCGCAGTGGTTAAAGCACCAGCCCTGGATTCAGGAGTTACCTGAGTTCAAATCCGGCCTCAGACACTTGACACTTACTAGCTGTGTGACCCTGGGCAAGTCACTTAACCCCCATTGCCTGCAAAAAACCCCAAAACAAAACAAAACAAACAAACAAAAAAAAGAAAATGAATTGAATCCCTGAGTGGTCACTTTGTAATGTGAAGACATTTGGTGTCTGGAATAGGGAAGGAAAACCATTAGAATGTAGCAGCAGAAGAGACGATTCCTCAAGAAAACATGATGATATGGCATGGCGGACACAGCAAAAACAAAACCAGAGACTTAATTTGCAATTTTGTTCTCAGTTAGGTAGACGTAGGATAACACATGTGCATATGTAGATCCTTAGATATGGTAGTACCAAAGGTCTACCTACCTGTCAAACTCTGAAATCACTTAATGATCTGGTGACAAAGTCAGCCAAATGATTGATTTCTGATCTTGTACTCCCAAATATTTTTGACCAAATTTTTAACATTTTGAGTGTTTATAAAGGTATTGCATAGACATAACCATATCTTCACTGAGAGAAAATCATCTCAATTATTATAATTTTCTATATTAATACAGAATATGAATACTACATTAATCTATATTGATATAATTATTATTGCTTTATATTATCTGTTTTTTCCCTGTGTAAGCCCCAAGACATAGCTAATAAAGTGTGTATTGTATTACCCTCATTACATCTTGGGTATGTAGAAATATAGTATTTTCTTGTCATTTCTTTTAAGGGCCTCTTTTCTAACAATTAATGAATATAATTCCAAAGCAAGGCTTCAGTGCCAAAGACTATTTAAAGCTGTGGATGTTTGAATATATCAAATTATTGCAAAAGAAGTACTGATAAGAATAAAGCCAAGCAATGCCCCTGATAAGACTTAGACATGCTATGAATCATCAAGCTTAATGGAGATTCCATTTTTATCACTTATTTTACCTTGAGCTAGTTCCCCCCCTGCCTTAAGTTAACATTTTCCTCTTTCAATAGATAATACAGGATATAATTACACAAAGAAAAATAAATCATTTCAGGTTTATAAGTGCTCTCAGTCCCTTGAGTTGTATGAAGTCACTAGCATACTTAAAAAAAAATACCCTTAGTGTTGACTAATGGAAGCAGTGAAAAAGCTTTCTGATTTAAATTAAAACCCCCAACTCAGAGGCTTATGTTGAGAGCCATGCATTTAATTTTTTTTCCCCACCTAATCATTTATTTACTTTCTGTGTAAAGGCAAAGATAAATGACTTCTAAAGATAAAAGTCATAATTAAATGTGGGTTGTTGCTTAAATTTTAGTTTTTGCCTAAATGGCATTTACATTGCACCTTGTTGGTCCAAAGTTTAGAAATACTTTTGTTTGACTTCTTCAGCTCTCAATGAATTTCCTTGTAGCTAGAGAGAAATGGTTAACAGATTCATTTGAATAAAAGTTTGCTACATAATATTCCTTCTTTATATAGACATATATAAAATGTATATACATGAATGTATACATATATATGTACATATATGTATATACATGGAGTATATGTTCAAGGACATATTACATATGTGTTTGTGACTAAAATCTTTGTTTTCCCCCCAAACTTGCCACTAACTACCAAAGAAATGACAATTTTGAGCTTTGGATTTCCTCATCTATGAAATCAGGGGGTTGGACTATTTGGCCTCTGAAGTCACTTCCAACTCTATACTATATTTCTATAATATTATGGGTAGCAGAAAATGGCATTTCTAACCCATTTTGATGACTGGTACAGTGAAGTGATTACAGAACTTACCACAGCACCTGGCACATAGCAGGAATTTAATAAATGCCTGTTGACTCAACTGACTTGACATAGTCTATGAAGTGAAAGCCGTGATATCATAGCCAAAAGAGGTAGAATTACAGAGTCCAAAGTGCTAATGAACTTAATTTAATTAGTTAAAAAATAGATTCTTTAAAGTCTCACCCCTTAACTAGTCAAATCAAAGTTTTTTTCTGAGAAAGAAGTTTCCTAAATTAAAGCCAAATTTTATAGCAACACAGGTTACTTTTAGTATGATAGATATTATAACAAGCTCAAGGACTTTTAAGTATGTGTATACATAAATTTAAATATAATAGATATAGGTATATTATATAAATAAATGGAAATATATAGCATGTCCATATTGTATGATCTATAATTAACTTATATATGCACATACACTCTTTGTCTTTCTATAGTATAGAAAAATCTATCTTGGAAATGTCATTTTTATTTATTTATTTATTTATTTATTTATTTATTTATTTATTTTGGGTGAGGCAATCGGGGTTAAGTGACTTGCCCAGGGTCACACAGCTAGTAAGTGTCAAGTGTCTGAGGCCAGATTTGAACTCAGGCACTCCTTACTTTAGGGCCGGCGCTCTATCTACTGCACCACCTAGCTGCCCCTAGAAATGTCATTTTAAGGACTCCAAAGACAAGGTATAGATACTTCAATTTCCAGATGTTAATGAAGAGTGTTACTTGCAATTATTACATGATTTTGGAATTGGAAGAGACCCCAGAATCTATTTAATATAACCTATCCTTGAACAAGAATTCCCCTTCCTTCAACAAATCCCCTGATAAGGGGTCATTCAACCTTTGCTTGAAGACGTCCATTGTGGGAGAACCCACTGACTTCTTGAGGTAGCTGGATTTCACTGTTGGGCAGTTCTAATTGATAGGAAGTCTTTTCTTAAATACAACTGAATCTGTCTTCTTGCAACTTCTACCCATCACTTCTCATTCTGACACTTGAAGCCAAACAGACTGATCCCAATCTCTTTTCCATGACTGTTTTATGTAATTGAAGATATCTAATTATCCTTCTTTATCATCATAGATCAACTCATCAGAAATGCTACTTGCTCTGTTGTGTACTGAATCTCTTCTGTTTTCCCTAACATTTTGTAGAAGAAATGACTTAAGCACTCGTAGGATGTATTCTGTTTCTAAGAAATTTCCTCGGATTTCTATCTCAAATAATAACTCCTTAAGAATGATATAAAAATAGAAAAAAAAAGAATGATACAAAGATTTTTGTGTTCATGACTTTAATAATATTGCAGGTTGCTTAGGAAAAATAAGGCCACCCAGTTTGTTTTCAATTTTTTCCCCTCTCTCAAGTCGGGAATAAGAGAGAGCTAAGTTTAATTCAGTGAATTTCAAACTAAATGTTGAGGTTCCTCATTTAAGCATGTAAAAATAAGTGAATCCTTAATGCATCTATATGCTATCATATCTAAAGTCCCTCTTCAAAGAAGCGTGATTTGATTTTTTTTTTTAAATAACAAATCAGGCTCCTAATCAGCAGGTATGAGTGGGGAGAAGATCCTTTGCTTGGAAACTCTGAAGATTTGCAAATAGTCCACAGATGAGAACATCTTACCTGTGACAAGTCATTTGACCACTCTAGTTCTCATCTTTTCTTGTTCATAAAAAGAAAGGTTTAGATTAAGTGATTTCTTTTTTTTTTCCTTTTTCTTTTTTTGGTGGGACAATGAGGGTTAAGTGACTTGCCCAGGGTCACAAAGCTAGTAAATGTCAAGTGTCTGAGGCTGAATTTGAACTCAGGTCCTCCTGAATCTAGGGCTGGTACTTTATCTACTGCGCCACCTAGATGCCCCCTAGATTCAATGATTTATTATGGCTCATTTGAGCTCCAGATCTCTGATCTTATGATACCAGGAGGAGGAAATTGGGAAGTATGCTTTTTTAAAGACATCTGGTGACTAATTTGTGATATACATTTTAAATAACAGTTCTAAAAATAATTTAAGGTTAATTTAAACTTAATGGAATGTTGTAGCTTCATCTTCCATGTAAAGATTAGAGGAAAAATTAGAGCGATCACATCAATATTTTCAATCAGGATCATATACAGTTGATTAGAAAAGGGGGACACCTGGGTATTAGGATTTATTAAGAATTTCCAAATAAGAGACTGTGGTTTCTCAGCACCCCATTCCTGTAACATCATATCTTTTAGGCATATAATGGAATGAGTAATGTCTGAAAATGTCTTTCATGTACTTGACATGAAATACAGTGTAAATAATATAAAATAGTAATGAAATTCAGTTCTCTGGGATTAAGGGATAATGACACACATTAGCTGAGAGTAAATTTAAAGTTGAAACCAAATATCAGTATTGAATTGTTGACACACTAGAGCAGAAAAGAAAAAGAAAATTGCAAAACCAATTTACTCTTACATTAGTTCATAAAATAATTCTGTTGTTACTTTCAAGAAATGGACTCTCACAGTGTACCTATAAACATAGAGATCAATTAGAATCCATTAAATGGTCAATGTTCTTAAAAATTAAGAATTTCAGATTGGTAACATTTTAATTTCAAAGCAGAAAGATAAAAGATACTATTTTCCATTTTCCATTTCATATACCTTGGAAAACTTCAAAGCATTGGTGCCAAACTCACCATACATAAAGATCCCTACTGGCTGCATATTGACGTAGAAAACCACATATTAACATTATCTATTTTTTATTGAATTTTTATTTTGTTAAATGTTTCCAAATTACATTTCCCAAGCCCATCCATTGGGATTGTGTAATAACTCTGATCAAGGCAACTCTTCAAGATCATAAATTTCAGACTCATGATTGATATGCTTGATAGAAGGAGATTTTCCATCCAGGAGTTCCTTATCTCATTAGAAACACAGGTACAGCCCCACCTTATACCTATCCTACCTAAATCTAACCATAACAAAAACAAATTAGATAAGTAAAATCAAATAAGACTTTTTTCTTTCCTTATTTTTTTAAAAAGTGTGTTTTATCTCCATTAACTGACACAGCATAAATTATTTATTTATTCATTCATTTATCTATCTATCTATTGATTGATTTTTATTTATTTATTTATTTATTTATTTTTTTGCAGGGCAATGAGGGTTAACTGACTTGCAAATACTAAGTGTCAGATCTGACCTCAGTTACTCCTGAATCCAGGGCTGGTACTTTATCCATTGCACTACCTAGCTGCCCCCTTATGGCATATATTAAAAAGGAAGGACGGGTAATTTTGTCCATTAAAAATGCCATTTCTTGCTTTTTCCACATGCCTAATACTTCTAGTCTATTGCAAAAATAATTAGGAGAATTTATTCACTAAATGCATACTGAATTTCAGGAGTGAATAGTTATCAGGGGAGAAAAAGAAAAAGGAGTATGCAATTTCAATAGCATTCCTATTCTTTTCTAGATCTTAGTCACTTTCTCTTATTGAGGGTGTCTAGGTTCCATGATGGTTACTTACTTTTTGAGTGGTGGAACTTAGCACACAGTAGGGGCTGAAGAAGTGATTGCCAATCAGTCACTTCATTAGCCTTTTTTTTTTTTTAAAGCTTACATCAGTAATAACTTAAAAGCACGTTTTGAGTTACCATTATTTCTGGACTTTTCTGGGTGGGGAGAAGCTGACGATGGTCTGGATCTATGTTTTCACTTGTATTAGGAAATTCTTGATGTGAAAAATTATTTTCGCTCCTGATAATGCAGATGCATAACATACTCCTAGAGAGGAGGTTCACTTAGAAGCTTAGTGACTTGACTTCTCTCATATAGCCAGCATTTGGAAGAGGCAGAGTTTGAACCTATATCTTCCTGATTCTATCAGGCTTTCTATCCACTACAGGACAAAAGGTTGTCATTTTCACTTTTTGTTTTGTGGACTGTGTTAAAAAGTTCAGTGCATATGCTCACTCCCTTTCAGTATAACACACAGTTCTTTGGTGGGAGAGAATTGTAGCAGAGACTTAAGCCTCTCCCATGACCTTTTCTCTTCTTTTCTTTGGATGTAATGACAATTGGACAGTGGGTGAGCAAATCATTATTGTTGTAGTCTTGAGTGCCCCTGAATGTATATCTTTAACAATCCCTGCTTCTGGCTTTTTCGGACCTATGTAGTCTGTATCCTCATTCAGAGAAGAATTCTGGAACATGAGGCAACTCCATATATCTGTTATAAATCCATTTTCTTTCTTGCAACAGAATGTGACATTTATCTATTCTTTCATCTTTGAAGTTATTGATTTTAAATAAATTTTAATCCTTAAATAAAACAAAAAATAAGTATTCTATATAGTCCTATACTCTGTGCAATCTAAGTGTGAGATTGAAGAATTCTTAATTTTTGTAGAAGGGAAAAAAATCAAATGGAATGATGTTTCGAGATTGATTTACCTTTTCATGAGAGGAAAACTAGCATTCATGTCTGAATTTTAGAGGAAAGGGCATTGACTCAGCACAGTTAAAACAAACTTTAAGCCTTTGCATAAGGAAAATAAAGAAAATAAAAATTCTGTTACTTTACAAGGAGGTAGGGAGGCAGGAGTGGATTGTTTTACACAAGATTTTCTTTGAGTTACCATGGTTTTTATTTTTCATTTTTGAGATATGTTATGCTTATCATGGATAACTAGGTGGTGCAGTGGATGGAGTGTAAGGCCTAGAGTCAAGAAGACTCATCTTCCAGAGTTCAAATCTAACCTCAGACACTTACTAGTTCTGTGACCCCAGGCAAGTCACTTAACCCTGTTTGCCTTAGTTTCCTCATCTGTAAAATGAGCTGGAGAAGGAAATGGCAAACCACTCCAATATCTTTGTCAAGAAAACCCCAAATGGGGGCAGCTAGGTGGCACAATGGATAGAGTACTGGCTCTGGAGTCAGGAGGACCTGAGTTCAAATCTAGCCTCAGACACTTTATACTTACTAGCTGTGTGACCCTGGGCAAGTCACTTAACCCTAATTGCCTCACCAAAAAAACCCCCAAAACCCCAAAACTCCCAAAACAAACAAACAAACAAAAACCAAATGGGATCACAAAGTGTCAGACATGATTGAAAAAGACTGAACACAAAGGGTCACACAGCTAGTAAGTATCTGAGCCCATACCTGGATGAAAAAAATGGCATAAACTGAAAGATGTGCTCATGCATTACACTATTTTTTTTTTTTTTAGTGAGGCAATTGGGGTTAAGTGACTTGCCCAGGGTCACACAGCTAGTAAGTGTTAAGTGTCTGAGGCTGGATTTGAACTCAGGTACTCCTGACTCCAGGGCCAGTGCTCTATCCACTGCGCTACCTAGCTGCCCCTTAAGATCTCTCTCTCTCTTTTTTTTTTTTTTTTTAGTGAGGCAATGGGGGTTAAGTGACTTGCCCAGGGTCACACAGCTAGTAAGCGTTAAGTGTCTGAGGCTGGATTTGAACTCAGGTGCTCCTGACTCCAGGGCCGGTGCTCTATCCACTGCGCCACCTAGCTGCCCCATGCATTACACTATTAACAGAGGACTCAGGTCTTCCTGACACCAGGCTTGTTGCTCTATTCATTGTACTACCTACTACCCCAAATCACTAAAAAGAATCTTGCGATATATTATTACCATAAAAATGAATTCGTTTTTATTTATTGTACAAGTAAAATGCATTAAACTAACAATATCAAAATGATACTATTTTTTTAAAGATTTTTTTTTCCTTTTTTGTGTTGAGGCAATTGGGGTTAAGTGACTTGCCCAGGGTCACACAGCTAGTGTTACGTGTCTGAGGTCAGATTCGAACTCAGTTCCTCCGGACTCCAGGGCTGGTTCTCTATCCACTGTACCACCTAGCTGCCCCCAAAATGATACTCATTTTAAAGTGCTTATTATCTTTTTTGTGTGTGTTGAAAATTATACAAAACCAGATCATGGTATAGTAGAAACATTACTGTTTCTATAGTCAGAGGTTGTTGTTGTTCAGTCATTTTTCAATTATATCTGATGCTTTGTGACACCACTTGGGGTTTTCTTGGCAAAGATACTGGAATGGTTTGCCATTCCCTTCTTCAGTTCATTTTACAAAAGAGGAAACTGATGCAAACAGGGTTACATGACTCACCCAGGGTCACTCAGCTAATGTGTGAGTGTGCCTGAGACCAGCTTTGAATTTAGGAAGATGAGTCTTCCTGACTCCCGGCTTGGCATTCTATCCACCCTTCCACCATTCCATCTGGCTGCCAGAGGCAAGTACAAATTCCCTACTCATAATTAGATCTAAAGGATATAGTTCAAGTAACTTAGACCAAAATGATTATGTCACTAGATACCAAAATAGTTTAAAAAATAATTTTTCACACCTGGATGAAAAAAAATGGCATAAACTGAAAGATGTGCTCATGCATTACACTATTAACAGAGGAACTTTTTTTTGCTTTGTTTTTCTATAAAAATATTTTATTATTCTCCAGTTACATGTAGAGATAGTTTCCAACATTTGTTTTCATAAGATTTCTAGTTTCAATTTTTTTCTCCCTCCTTCCCCCCTCCCCAAGACAGCAAGCAATCCGATATAGGTTATATATGTACAATCACATTAAACATATTTTTGCATTAGTCATGCTGTGCTAGAAGAATTAGAACAAAAAAGGAAAAACAAAAAGTAGAGATGGTATGGTTCTATCTGCATCTAGATTCCATAGTTCTTTTTTTTCTTCTTCTGGATTTGGAGAGCATTTTCCATTATGAGTTCTTTGGAAGTATCTTAGACCATTGTATTGCTGAGAAGAGTCAAGTCTATCACAGTTGATCAACACACAATGTTGTTGATACTGTACACAATTTTCTCCTGGTTCTGCTCATCTCACTCAGCATCAGTTCATGTAAGTCCTTCCAGGTTTCTCTGAACTCTTCCTGCTCATCATTCCTACAGCACAATTAATATTCCATTAAATTCATATACCACAACTTGTTCAGCCATTCCCCAATTGATGGGCATCCCCTCAATTTCCAATTCCTTGCCACCACAAAAAAGAGCAGCTGTAAATATTTCTGTACATGTGGGTCCTTTTCCTTTTTATGATCTCTTTGGGGAGAAGACCTAATAGTGGTATTGCTGGGTCAAAGGGAACAGAGGAACTTTTTTTGTTTGTTTGTTTGTTTTGTTTTTTGGTGAGGCAATTAGGGTTAAGTGACTTGTCCAGGGTCACACAGCTAGTAAGTATCAAGTGTCTGAGGTCACATTTGAACTCAGGTTCTCCTGAATTCAGGGCCGGGGCTTTATCCACTGCGCCACCTAGCTGCCCTGAATAGGCTTTATTCCTAAAGGGGTCTATGATACTAAAAAGTTAGGGACCCTAGCTTTGGACAGTGAAGCTTTCTCTTAAAAACAAATACAAACTTTTTTTAAAAAATAAGATAAGTTAAGTCTCTGAGCAGTCTTGTTAACTTACAAAAAGGGGGCAGCTGATGTCATCTCTCCATTCCTTTCTTTTGATTTAGGTGTAAAGGAGGAACTCTAAGAAGAAGAGATGAGCTCCAAATAATCCTTATTTGGTAACTTTGAGTTAATTTTTAAAATCCCACCTAACTGACCACCATGCCAATACCATAACATTTAATTTCTTCCTATTGAATTTGGGGCAGCTAGGCAGTCATTAGAGTGCTGGGCCTGGAGTCAAGAAGACTAATCTTTATGAGTTCAAATTTGGCCTCAAATACTTACTAGCTGTATGACCCTGGGCAAGTCACTTCACCCTGTTTGCTTCAATTTCCTCATTTGTAAAATGAATTGGAGAAAGAAATGGCAAACCATTACAGCACCTCATCAATCTTACAGTCTCTGATGGGGACATCATCACTGAGGATCTTTCCTACTTAGATATCCTTCTGTCCAGACACAGGGAAGGCATCATGACCTTTCTCTGCCTCAGTCTTCTCCTTAATGAGCATAGGAAGAGTCAGACATGACTGAAAATGACTGTACAAGAATAGAATTGGATCTGAAGATTAGAACAAACAATTATTTTTAGAATTGTGCCTATTAAATGGAATTGATAACCTATACAACACATCAATCTTTTTTTTTTTGGGGGGGGGGGACTGGTTCCAGAATTTCAGTGGTAGAGGTTTCTTTCAGTGAGGAGATTCCCTTTACAAATGCATCTCTGAACCTGAGTTATAGCCTAAAACTCTGAAAAGACAGGCAACATGTATCCAGGATCATGTATCCAGGCTGTGTTAGAGTCAGGATTTGAATCCAGTCCTCCTTGACTCCTAGACTGACTCTCTCCTTTCTGTTCTTACAATACTACAAATTAGGGGGCAGTTAGGTGGCGCAGTGGATAAAGCACCAGCCCTGGATTCAGGAGTACCTGAGTTCAAATCTGGCCTCAGACACTTGACACTTGACACTTACTAGCTGTGTGATCCTGGGCAAGTCACTTAACCCCCATTGTCTCCCCCTCCCCCCAAAAAAAGAAAAAAAAAAGGAAACAATACTACACCTCCCATACTTTAATATTTCCTGTAAGTATCATATGCACTTTTTCATATAGTAAATAAGGTATTTTGTCTAATCATCATATCACCAGGTTGGATTGCTGTTTCTTTGGGGATCAGGGCTTGTTACAGACACTTCTGAGGAGTCTCAGAGTATTATGTAAAACATCGTGATGTCTTCATGAATCTGTAGCAACCAGTCAACTTTGTTCTTTCATGGAATTCATCATAGGATCAAAGATCTGGAGCTGAATAGAACCTCAGAGGACCAGCTTATCCATTCCTTTCTTTTTATGATTGAAGAATTTAAGGAGGTTAAGTTACTTGCCAAGAGAATAATAATAGGTATCATTTTTAAATAGCATTTTAAAGTTTACAAAGTGCTTTACAAATATCTCATCTAATTCTTACAACAACCCTTTGAGGTAGCTGGTATTATTATCTCCATTTTATGGATGAGGAAACTGAGTCAGGCAGAGGTTAAGTGATTTATTTATAGTCATATAGCTAATAGGTGTCTGAGGTCGAATTTGAATTCAAATCTTCCTGACTAGGGCAATTAGGTGCAGTGCAGACTTGGAGTCAGGAAGACTCATCTTCCAGAGTTCAAATCTGGCCTCAGACATTTATTAGCTGTGTGACCCCAGGCAAGTCGCTTAACTCTGTTTGCCTCTGTTTCCTCAACTGTCAAATGAGCTGGAGAAGGAAATGACAAACCCACTCCAGTATCTTTATGAATAAAACCTCAACAAATGGGGTCACATAGAGTCAGATACAACTGAACAACTGACTTTCTGAGGTTAGGCCCAATGCTTAATGCACTGTGCCAACTAAATGCCTTAGATGATAGAAAAAAGAAACAACAGCAACAAAAAACTGTCTGGATTTGAACCTGAATCTCATGACTCCAAATTAAATACCTTTCCTACTTTCTCATGTTAATTGCCTTGATTGTCTGTTTAACATCATAACCTGACCAGTTGTTTTAATCTAAATCCTCTGTCTTTCTAACTTCCTTTCTAGCTACTTCCTTCATTCCACACTTCACATTTGAATCATTTTACCCCTCCCCTTTTCTCTTATGATTATATTGTGTATTCAGTTTATTTAAAAATATTTTTTTCTTCTCAGCTCAGCCATAAAATTGTTCACTCCTCATATTTTCAATTGGATGGAGTCGATAAACACCTTCTGTCCCAAGAGTTAATTACTAGTCACTTGGAGAAAAATGGGGATTTTCATTTTTTGGCTCTTTTTTCACAGTAGCTTAATATTTACATCTCTGATCTTTCCATTATGGGTATCTTTTCAAGTGTGGTTCTGTATCTAATATATAATAAATCACACAAGTATTTGAAAGTATGGAAACACTGACAGCATCTATTTGTCACATAAACAAAAGTGAGTGATAGTTTTACTTTTAGGTTTGGCAGCTCCCGAGAAAGCAAAAATCTGTTCGACTAAATGCAGTATTAAGAAGCAATTATCTATGAAAGAAGGCATATTGACGAAGGAGAATTTTTCATTTTTTTTTTTTTTTTGCCTGGAATAAGCTCTTATGTAAACTATAAAGCACACACTTCAAATCCACTGTTTTAATGACTACTTGTCAGGTTTATTTTTGGTCTTCCACAAGTTTAATCACACAAATAAATCAGGGCACCTAATATTGTGCTAGATAGTAATAGTAGTAGTAGTAGTAGTAGTAGTAGTAGTAGTAGTAGTAGTAGTAGTAGTAGCAAATATTTATAAAGTACCTACTATGTGTCAGGCATTGTGCTAAGCACTTTACAAATGTTAACTCATTTGATTCCCACAGCAGCTTTGGGAGGTGGATGCTATTATTAGCCTACAGTTCAGAAAACTGAGGGAAACAGAGGATAAGTGATTTGCATACAGTTAGTGAGTGTCTGAGGATGGATTTCAATTTAGGTTTGCCAACTCAGATCCTCCTGATTTCAGGTCTAGTGCTCTACCCACTAAGCCACCTACCTGCCTTAAGTATGTTTAGTGGGGTGGGGGTGGGTGGGAGAAATGACTATTTATTTTTGTATTCTGAATTTAAGCACCAAATAAAACAAAAATTTCCCTATGCAAAGTAGAATAGAAAAAGTAGATCTCATATAAATTTGTGCATTTCTATTATATCCATTACATTATCCTTGGATATACATCTCTATGTATACCATACCATACCATACCATACCATATCCCATCCTATCCATATATATATCATATCATATATCATATCACATCATATGTTATATATCATAATATCTATTATATGATATGGTAATATATGTTATATATTGTTTTTCTCTTAAAATATAATCAATTAATTTGATGTTGTTCAATTGTATCCAAGGCTTCATGATCTTGTGGACCACACTGTCCATGGGTTTTTCTTGGCAAAGATACTGGAGTACATTTATATAGTTTGCCATTTCCTTCTCCATTGGATTAAGGTAAATAGAGGTTAAGTGACTTGCCCAAGTTTACATAGGGAGTTGGAGCCTGCATTTGAACTCTGGTCTTTCTTGACTCCAGGCCCAGCACTCTATCTACTGAGCCACCTAGCTGCCTCCTAGGCAAACAGAGGTTAAGTGAGGTTAAGCCCATGTCACACAGCTAATAAGTGTTTAAGGCTCGATTTGAACTCAGGTCTTCCTGACTTCTGGCCTAATGCTCTATCCACTGAGCTATCTAGCAGCTTCTATTGAATCAATTCAATATGTAAATAATTCAGTATATACATATTTAATAACAATAAATTTATTTATTTATAATAAATAGTATCCAATAATAATAAATAGTCAACATATACATATGTTAAAAGGGAGTTAATTGGTAACTGTGGAGAGAACAACTTCAGTTGAGCAATGAGGTCAGAAGGCATATCAGAAAAGGTCAAGGGGCAGCTAGGTGGCACAGTGGATAGAGCACTGGCCCTGGATTCAGGAGTACCTGAGTTCAGATCCAGCCTCAGACACTTAACACTTACTAGCTGTGTGACCCTGGGCAAGTCACTTAACCCCAATTGCCTCACTAAAAAAAAAAAAAAAAAAAAAAAAGGTCAAGAATAGGCCGTATGAAGAGTGCTTGGCAAACGTTATATAAAGTACTATGTAAAAATCATCCCTTGTTATTTTTAGCTAATGAATAATAACATTTTGTGATTTCTAAGGTTCTCATTTCCACAATTTCCTTTGTCTCTAGTTTCCTGATCTGTAAAGTGACAGGCCTGGTCTAAACTGGCCTTTGACTTCCCTCCTAACTCTAGAACTCTGATGCTAGGTCTTTCTTGGAAGCGCTTAGGATAACATTATTCTTGGTCCTACAATAAACTTTATACAATGTAGATCTGCTTTGAGGAAAAACAATGGTCCTAAATATTTTTACATGTTAATTTTTTTCACATCTTGGTTCGATGAAATGGTAGCATATTTGGGAAAGAAATTCCACTTTACAAATGCTGTGGGAAGGTTTTCCCCCACAAACACTTCCTCCCTGAGATAACCTGCCAGTCTTCTGACTCTTTTTCCCATGTCAGTGGGTCTCAGCTCTGCCTGAGTATTGCTTTCTCTTCTTGGCAGCATGGGGTAACCTTGGAAATGTCCTCAAGAGCCAGAGCAAGATTTCTGAAGCCGAGAACGCCTATAGAAATGCTTTGTACTACCGCAGCAACATGGCTGATATGCTCTATAATCTGTGAGTATGCATGCCGCGCCCATTTGGTTCATCTGGGAAACCCATGCTCCACGGGATGATTGATAGAAGTTCCGGAAATGGCAATGATGCTAGCTTCTGCATTGTAGTTGCCTGAACAGGAATGCTTCTTACAGGTCCCACCATGGTGGGAAAGGAGCAAGCTCTCTTTTGTTTGTGGTTGCATCCTCTATATGTAGGTTCCGTTTTTATTTTTGAAGGGAGATATACACATGATCTAGATTTACCCAGTTTAAGATTGATCTCAGTTAAAAGTGATAATCCCGGTCCCTTTTCTCACCCCCAGTCCTGGGTCCTTTTTAAGCCCCATTAATGCTTTATATAGATATGTTCAGACGTCTACACATTCTTTACAAAATGGATGCAAAAATCAATGATGATAGTAAATGATTAGTCTCCAGCTTTTTAAGCTCCAGATTTCTTTGTGTTTATTTTCATTTGACACTTGCTGAATTTTTTCACATATATGTATGTGTATATTCACATGTCTGTGAATGTTTAAAACTATTTAAGTTGAGTAACATAAATAGGGACTATACAAGGAATAAGTTAAAAGTCACATATATATAAATATCTATGCATATAGATATATATATATGTTGGGATACAACACTGAACTATACACACACATATACAAACATATATGTATGTATATATATGTGTGTATATATATATATATATATATATATATATATATATATGCATGTGTGTGTATAAATGTTGTATCCTGACACTCTTCCTCAGTTAAAAGTCTAAACTAAAAACACTATAAATATCTGAGACCAATCTAATCTAATCTTCACATTTTACATATGAGGAAACTGAGTCACAGGGAAGTTAAGTGACCTACCCAACATCACTTAGGTAGTTATTGTCAGAGGTGGAATTTCAACCCAGATGCTCTTATTCCAAAGTCAATGCCCTGTACCATAGCATTCACTAGAACCAATTTCTTTATCCACTCTAGGGAAAATAGCATTCAAAAGGCCAAACCCTATAGAGAAAGTTCCCTGCCTTGAATCACTAAAGGTCAAAATTGAAAGCATCTGGCTTCCCTCAATGATTTTTAAGTCACTATGATCAATTGAAGTGTTCCTTGAAAGTCCCTTTTCCCCCAGCTGTTAGTGTTAGAGGTGAATGCTGGAATTATCCTCATTCAAAAATGGCTAGCTTCCAATATAAAGCTTTCAAATTGAAGGGTGAAAAAATAATTAAAAAGTTATTCAAAAATGTATACAGAGAAAGGGGATAACCAGGGATTTAATCAGAATGAGAGAAGGATGTGGGTTAAGTAGCTCATGTACATTGTTGACCTTTTTTTGTATGGGCTCATGCTGTAGAATTATGTTAAAAAGATAATCAGTAGGATTATTAGGCTGAGCTGACAGTCTCATGCAAGAAAACATTACTTAGGGAAGTGCTAATACATCTCCTAAATCTTTCTTTGAAACATCAAATTATCTTGGCATTAGTGAAATACCGTTGCAAAGATCTTTGATCATACAGAGTTCAGAATTGTTTTAGCATACATACATACATACATGTGTGTAAATGTATGTAACACACACACACATATATATATATAGGTGTGTATGTTTTGTACACATATATATAAATCCTCATGGATTTATCTGCTTTTAAAATAATGCATAATAATTTTTTGATATAGCAATATAGTCAATCTTTTGTTCTCATGGCTACATTGAAACAAACCAAAAAAAACCCCCAAAATCCAGTGCTGGGCAAAAGAGTGTTTGTTTGAAGGTGTGATTAATAGATTTATGTGCACGTCAGTTTTTCTTTTCAAGAGTAATAACTTTAACTAGGACAAAGAAGATGGGCTATCTCTTGCTATGATTTCACACTGTCAAATTTTATTAATACATATTCAGCCATCCACCTTTTGACTCCGGTACTCATTACTACTTGAAACTGAATTGATTTCAAGTTCAAAAGATGTATAATCTGTATAATTTCATTTCTGCAATAGATGCATCTTAGTCAGGCTGCTCTAAATAGTATTTTACAGGTAATTCCATATTGATGAGTTGTGTTCCATTAGGCATTTGTTAGATTCAAAAATTCAGATATTGAATTCAGAACTTCTATAAATGTAACATGGAATAATCAGCTCTTGATTATGTATCTTAATAGAGAGGATCATTAGTGAAAAGAACATAATAATATTTGCTAACATAATGTAGCACATCCTATTTTTCATCATCCTGTGAAAGCAATATAAAAGCCAACATTGTAAGAGCCTTTTTATGCTGCTGCTGGAGGACAGAAATTTTAAAAAATGCATTATTTACTATTTATTTTGGTTTTTTACTATATTATATATATATATACACTCAACTTATATACTATATATACACATATACATATATCACACAATACACATATAGATATACACACACATACACATACACATACACATACACATACACATACACATACACATACATATACATATACATATACATATACATATACATATACATATACATTTACGATGAGAGGAAAGACCCTGAGTAATATTTATATATTACTTGGTGTCTTTCCTTTCCCCAACTTGATAAATTCCAGTGGCTCCCTATCACCTCCAAAATAAAATACAAAATCCCCTCTTTAGCATTCAAGGCTTTCATCACCTATCCCCCTCCATACATTTCCAGTCTTCTAACACCTTACATACCACCTCCTCCCCCCACCCTAAAGTACTCTTCAATTTAGTGACACTGACCCACTTGCTGCTCCCATGTCTTGCCTCTGGCCATTTTCTTTGGCTCTCTTCCATGGCTAGAATGCTCTGCCTCCTAGCTTCCTTCATAGGTCAGGTAGAACTCCATCTTCTACTGGAAGTTTTTCCCAATTTCCCCTTAATTCTAGTGCCTTCCCTTGGCTGATTATTTCCTATTTGTCCTGTATGTAGCTTTGTTTGTACACATATATCTGCATGTTGTCTCCCCCATTAGACAGAGAACTGTTTGAGAGAAAGGAGTATCTTGTACATTTTATTGTATTCCCAGAGCTTAGCACATTGCCTGACACATAAAGACACTTAATAAATGCTTATTGATTGACTAAGAAAAAGGTTATTGATATCTTTTGTTTTTATATCACAATCATTTACCAATATGCCATCCCATTGAACCCTGATATGTTAAACAAACAAAAAATAAGGAGTTTACACAAAACCAATCTACCTACCAGCTGTGTTTGACAATGGGTATGACAATCCATGCCTGTAGTCCCCCACTTCTCTTCAGAGAGGCATAATTATGCTTTGAGGACATGATGTGACATATGGTATCTTCACTGGATATTAGTTATAACAGGGTTCTACTGTGTTGTTTTTTTTTTTTCACATGATTGGTCTGGCAGAACACAGTTCAGATAAGATGGAAGTCTAATGATCAAAAAATGACCATGTGCATCTACCATCTATTCACCCAGTTTTGGTTTTCTTCCTTCCAGATTCTCTTAATCCTAAAAACTTCTAAATCACAAACAAATATTCCTCTTTTTGGAATTAGGAAAAAATAAATTGACATAGAGGTTACTAAAATGGATAATAATCAAAAGAAGCAAGAGCCTGGTTCACCCCAAGACTATAACTTCAGGGGAAGCTAGGTGGTGCAGTGGATAGAGCACCAGCCCTGAAGTAAAGAAGAACCTGAGTTCAAATATGGACTCAGACACATGACACTTACTATCTGTGTGAATCATCCCAAGTGCATGCATTCGCATATTAATTACAAAATTAGTGACAGAATGGCATAGTGGATAAAATGCCAGACTTTGTATCAGAAATACCTAAGTTCAAGTCTTTCCTCTGACACTTACTGGCTATATGACCTTAGACAAGTCACTCATCCTTTGAGGATCCCAGGGAGCTCTCTAGCACTTAGTTGCTGAGAAGCTGCTGATTTTCATTGGTAGAGGAAGTCCCTGTAACAATTAAATACTATTTTCAGATTTATAAAATAATAAAAAGGCTCAATATTTTCTTATGATACAGAAAATATTTGCAGAGTTAGAGGTAGTATGAAGAAGAGTAAGTCAAACTTGGGTCCACCTTTATGTTTTCCTCACACACATTTTTGTGACCCTTTGGAAAGTAGAAAATGAGCATGGGATAAGGCTTAATTATTTTCATACATTAATTTAGAACTATATAGGCCCTCAGAGCTCATCTAGTCTTTCCCCCCCCCCATATTTGAGAGATAGGGAATCTAAGGTCAAGAGTCCTTAAGTAACTTGTCCAAGGTTGTAAAGGAAGGAAATGATGTAGTCTTTTTTGTTCGTTTGTTTGTTGGGAGGCAATCAGGGTTAAGTGACTTGTTCATGGTCACACAGCTATTAAGTGTCATGTGTCTGAGGTCGGATTTGCACTCAGGTCCTCTTTCTCCAGGGCTGGTACTCTATCCACTGAACCATCTAGCTGCCCCTGAAGTAATGGAGTCTTTTTTCTGCTGGATTGGCCTGCCCTGATGCTATACTCACAGACCTGTGTATAAGGCCAATTTCCTTCCTTTTATGACTTCCTGTTTTTTCCCATTAGTTCAATTATTGTGAAAAGTGCATGAAAGTCCTTCAAAAGCTTGAAGGCAGCATGGCTTAGGAACTAAAAAGTTGGCTTCAGGTTCAGCAGGAGCAATGTTAAAAGCCCCACCTCAGACACAGTGAGGGAGCCAGGTGGAACAGTGGAGAGAGCACTGAGCTGGAGTCAAGAAGAGCTGGAATAAAATCCTGCCTCAGACACTTGCCAGTTCTGTGACCTTGGCAATTCACTTAAACTCTGTTTCCTCACCTGTCTAATGGAGATAATAATAAGACCTACAAGGCAGAGCTGTTATGAGAATTAAATGAGATAATATTTGAAAGTACTTGGAATATTTTAAGTTTTTAATAAATGTTTTCTTCCTTTCCTTCCTTCCTTCCTTCCTTCCTTCCTTCCTTCCTTCCTTCCTTCCTTCCTTCCTTCCTTCCTTCCTTCCTTCCTTCCTTCCTTCCTCCCTCCCTCCCTCCCTCCCTCCCTCCCTCCTTCCTTCCTTCCTTCCTTCCTTCCTTCCTTCCTTCCTTCCTTCCTTCCTTCCTTCCTTCCTTCCTTCCTTCCTTCCTTCCTTCCTTCCTTCCTTCCTTCCTTCCTTCCTTCCTTCCTTCCTTCCTTCCCCTTGTCTGATCCTTAAAAGTCTTTAAAAGGTACAAAGGCATAAAATATTTATATAGAGGTATAATCCATGATTAAATGTGATTTTAGACATTAAAATTTTTCAGTGTAAACTTTCAAGGAATAAACACTCACATTTACTCTACAAATTATAAAAGTTTCTGTTACCAGAGTCAGCTTGGAATAGTGGGTAGAAGGTTGACTCTGACCAGGGCGGGAACATTCCTTAACCTCTTGGTGCTCCTGTGCATCTCAGATTGTGAATTGCAGGTGAGTTGCTAATTAGCATGGCTGGAAGGATTTTCCATGCCAGGAATCTCCCCACTCTGAAACTTTACACAGGTTTTGTTGTACATATCCCAATCCTATCCCCTAAAAAAAAAAAAAAAAGGTGCCTAGAATGACCAATATAAACCAGCTGAGGGAATCCCTTGGGACAAAATGTAAAGGTGTAAACCCTTCTTATAGTTAAGTAACTGGATCCACTTAGCCAGGAGACTATTTTTAGCTCAGAGTTTTGGTTATACCTAAATTAGGTTGAGTTTATTGGATAAGAGAGATTATAGAAGATAAACTTTGAAAAAAGAAATCTAATCCTGTGACTTCATTGCTGTAGAGAACTGATGATGAGGAAAATCACTCCACTAATGAAAAAAATCTTGACCATTTTTTTCAATTTAAGAGATTTACCAGGTGCAATGAGAAGCTTAAATGACTTATCCAAGGAAATCTTATATAGTCGTACATTTCCCAAAGTCCTCAGTTTCTTTTCTTTTGCCCTGAAAACTTCCTGCTTTGCATTTCATGGGTGTGGGGCAGAAAAGTTATACCCATCCACATTTTAGTTTTGAAATCCAGGGTAGAGAGAATATATGAAAAGAGAAGGAATAAGCAATTGTCACAGCAAGCACTTCTAGATTATGCTGAAAGAGTGATTTTTCCCTCTTGTTTTCAGTTGACAGCTATCTTGCAGGCAGCCTTAGGCACTGGGGACCATTTGGAGGAGTTCTGTGTGTCCTCTCAGCAAAGAGGGCTTGTCCATCTCTTTGGGAAGTGCCCTTTCAAAAAAGATCCAAACAACATAATCTCTTCATGTTGATTGGGGATGAAGGAAAAACTTATCAGAATGTAGTAAAGGCTCTCATGGTCACCCCCCCTATAAGTTATCTAATTTTTCTCTAAATTCATCATATTCCTCATTATAGTAGCACCCCATTCCATTCATGTGACACAATTTGCTTCGCCATTCTCCAATTGATAGCTCTCTAGTTTGTTTCCAATTCTGTGCCACCCTTTCACTCCTCCACCACACACATGAAACCACCACCCTAAATGAATATTTTAGTATATGTGGAACTAACTTTCTACCTCTGATTTCCTTGGATTATATACCTAGCATGGGGAACTCTGGACATTTAATCATTTTTGAGCATAATTCTAAATCCCTTTTTAGAATGGAAATTTTCAGCTCCACCAAAAGGATATGAGTGTGCCCGTCTTCCTGCAACACTTCCATCCTTGACTATTAAGACTCTCACATTCTACTTTGAAGATTTGGTGTGAGCACAGATGATTAGAACATAAGGAAAAAGGAGGAGGAAGGAGAGCATCAATACTTAATCTCACTCAGTTCACTCATTTAATAGGAGGAAACTGTTTCCCACAGTGATTAAATTACCTAGGGTTACACAGCCAGTGGGTTGCAGAGCTGATATTGGAAACTAAGTCTCCTGCCTGCATAGGTCAAGTGTTTTTGCTTGATGCCATGCTGCTCCCTGGGTTTTCAGACCCAGATCAAAATGGAGTCTCCTGAGCTAAATCATACACAAATACACACACACGTGTGTATATGCACATGTATGTATCATATATATACATATATATACACACATGTATACATATATGCGGAGAGAGAGAGAGAGAGAATGAGAATGAGAATGAACGTGATGGGAGGCTGATAGCAAACCCAATAGTATTCCAATATTGTCATATTGTATTAGGTCTCTGGTGACAACATCATGTCAAAATTATTCTGAATTGGTAGTTTCTAGGTAGAAATTTTTATTCAAGGAACACATGGAATATGAATTAAAATATTTAATACTTTGGAAGATTGCAGAAAGCCTTTGAATCCCTATTAAAATGATATTGGACTTTACAGTCATTTCCATTTAGAACACTATACGTAAATTTATGGAGAGAGGTGAGCAGTTTAGCATTTAGAAAGGACATGAAAGAAGCTTATAAAGAGGTTTATTATCTCATCGCACGTTCATTTCTTTTGTTTGGTTTAACTAAAAATTGATTGAAAGTTTCATTAATGGCCAAAAGCATTCTTAGTTGTTTAAATGGAGAAAGCTCATTCTGGTGATGTTTGTCAAGATTCAAGCAACTTAATTTTTGTTTTCTCTGAAGGAAGCTTTGCGTTATGAAAAATTAAGTGTCATTATCTCATCCTTGTGATGAAAAATGAACAGATGTAAATCTGTTGTGTGTTCTCTTCCAAGCAGCCCCTTACAGCTTTCCAACTGTTCACTGTGGTCTTTGAGTTTATTTTCCATACCCAGGAGGCAATATAGCAATACTCTTTTCTGTTATCCTTTGCAGTACATTTTAGGCTTAGCCTCCAAACACTTTCAGCTGCATGAAGAGACACTTGCTAATGTAGGGTACAAGAAAGTCAAGATATTATCACATATGGCAAGGATGTGTGATTTTTGTAGGTGTGAGAACTCTTGTCTTTGAAAGTAGATCCTCATCTTCAGTGGTTTTATATTATATAAATAAAAATATACACAGGTACACATATAATATACATATGCATATAATAGAAGGTGTCAATATACACACAAAAATATAACTCATAATAGATGTGTGTCTATATGCACACATGCAATATATGCACAGCACACATATAATACAGGAACATTCATGTGTGTTTCTGTGTACTCATGTGTAACATACACATAACACACATGCACATAATATATTGTATAATAGATGTCTATATACACATGTATTATAAAGACTTGTAACATGTATACATACACAATATAGCTTTGCAAGCTTTAAAATACTATATTAATGATACCTATTGTTACTCTTGTTACAGGGCCATGGATAAATTACTCAAATTCTGAACCTTATACAACCCGCTAAAATCATTGAGGGTTAGGATTTATTTTAGGGTTCTCACACTTACTGTACACACAGATGTATGTATGTGTGTTCAGCAATAAACACACATATGTATATGCATAGGGTGTCCCAAAAGTTCAGAGTTTTAAGCTTGTAAAACTTTTCACTTCAGTCTTTTTTAGTCATGTCTGACTCTTTGTGACCCCATTTGTGGTTTTCTTAGCAAAGATACTGGAGAAGTTTGCCATTTTCTTCTTCAATTCATCTGACAGATGAAGAAACTGAGGCAAATAGGATGAAATTATTTTCCTAGCATCATGTAGCTAGAAAGTGTTTGAGGCCAAATTTGAACTTGTGAAGATGAGTCTTCCTGACTTCAAGCCCAGCACACTCTCCTCTGTGTCACCTAACTGCCCCATGAAGTTGTCATTGTCTTTTCTTTCCCTACTCCTTCTCTTTTTCCCTTATTGCCTAGGATCTCATATTGTTTACCATCATTCCATTATACTCTATTGTCTCTTCACAACAACCTTGTTTTACTTTATGGTACCTATTTTCAGATGGAGAAACTAAGACTGAGAGAGGTTAGTCACTTGCCCATGGTCAAATGATTAGTAGGAGACTGAGGCAGAATTTGAATGCTAATAGCATTAGGGTTAGAGTGTTGGGGCTCAAATCAGACCCTAGGCAATTCACTTGACCCTGTAGACATTAGTTTCCTCATCTGTAAAATGAGTTGGAGAAGGAATGGGAAACCACTCCAGTGCCTTTGCCATGAAAATACCATATGAGGTCATGAAGAGTCAGATGAGACTAAAAAATGACCTAGCAACAATGACAAAGTTGGGAATTGCCTGCATGACCTGTTTCTGAAGGTCTATGTTTTACACACACAAACACACACACTTATGTATATGTATAATGCCCTTATCATGCAGCAGAATCTTATAATTTTATCATCAAGGGACAACCATATTATACATTCTGGTGAATTTCTGTGTTTTCACAAGTTTGTTTATTTATAACAAACCACCCATTTCATCCTTGTAGGGAATACACAGTCTACTAGCATTTATTAAGTGCCTTCTATGTGTCAGACATTGTGCTAAAGACAGGAAATACAAAGAAATTAAAAAAAAACACACAGAAAAACAAAACAAAACACAAAAAACATTCCATGCTCTCAAGGAGCTAACAGGCTAATTTCCATTCTGAAAACTTCCCTCTGTTGATACAGGTTGGCAACCTGCCTGTAACTTACAGTTCAGAGTGTTGCCTTAGACCCTAAGACATTAAATAACTTGCCTGTGATCATACAAGCCAGTAAGTATCTGGCAGAGGTAAGACTCCAACCCCGGTCCTCCTGATTCTAAGGCTAACTCTCTAACCAATATCCCACACTGACTGTCGCGATGAGAATGAGGCTATTAAAATTCCTACATGATTCCTACATGCAGAGGTCTTGAAATTGACCAATTTTACAATCAATTCATCATATAACACCCTGTGCATAACACAGATTGTCTTTACTGTTTCCTAGTCTATGGCGATGCTGCTGAAATGCCCGAATTTTATTTTATCTTTTGTCTGTCTTTGCCAGAGTGAGATCCCCTGGTTTCTAATCCCTTTCAGGGATGTGAGCGCTAAGAAGCAGGCTTGTGTCTGAAAGGAAAAGCCTGGCTTTGGGCACTTGAACTGTCTGCATGCCACAGGAGGTTTGGCTTCTCCAGTGTTCACAAACCATCTATTTGACAAGTGTTTCTCCTCCAAGGAATGATAAAATAAGCAGCCAGCCCTCATGTGCAGCCCCTGTGGTGTCAGTAGCGGATCTGTGCCCCATTGTGTATAGGTTCAAATATAGTTCAGGGGTTTATTTAGTAGTTTAGATTAGTTTTTTAAGTACTTTTTGTCTTTTAAAACTTTGTTGAAGCAGGGAGGAGAAAATTAAAAACAAACAAACAAACAAACAAGAAGAGAGTTGTGCTGAGATCTTTAAATTAGTTAGGTTGACAGAAACTAAGTGGTGAAATGGATACAGCACTGGGACTGGAGTTAGGAAGATGTGAATTCAAATCCAGCCTCAGATAGACTTAGCCATGTCATCCTGGGGAAGTCACTTAACCTCTGTCTACCTCAATTGCCTCAACTGTTAAATAGGGATAATGATAGCACCTAGTGCCTTAAGGTTGTTGTGTGGATCAAATGATAGAACATTTGTAAAGTGCCAGAACTCCATAAATGTTTGTTCCCTTCTCCCCAATGACATCAGTACAATTCTAATTTGTTACGTACTATGATCTGTCATGTCTAATGTTTGAGATAATAATTATAAATAACTTAACACAGTGCCTGACACATAGTAAGCACTTGTTTCTCTGTCTCTCTCTGTCTCTCTCTCTGTCTCTCTCTCTCTCTCTGTCTCTCCATCTCTCTGTCTCTCCTTCCCTTCTATCTCTTCTTGTCTGTCTCTTTCTATCTCTATTTCTGTCTGTCTACAGCTGTGTCTCTCTGCTTTGTAGTACATATTCAGTGGACCGTAGCTTTGGAGCTGTTAAGACCTCTGAATCCATTTTAGTTCCCAAGACTGATCTACTGAGTCAAACATGGGCTGTGATCTGCTTTGGTGGTAGAGATTTATAAACTAGGAAATTCCAGGCCCTTTTAAAATCCAGTTAATATTTTTCTTTATTTAGCTAACTTGTTTGTCCCTAAACAATAGAGTTTTATAGTAATATAGGTTATTATTAGTATTGATATATATTTTTTCCTCTAGCACAAAATTGAGCATTTCCTACTATTATAAGCTGCTACAATTTGCAGGAAATTCAACAAACACTTCTTAAATTCAATCATTTATACTACAAATGTTAAGACTAGAATAGGGCAGTGATATAGGACTTCATACTTTTCCGTATTTAACACTTTGCTCTTAAAAAGCACAGTGACATCCCAACTTACCTGTCATAGTCCTAGAGAGGCAGCATAGTCTAACAGATATAGAGTGGGGCCTCAGGATCAGAAAGACCCAGATTCAAGCCTAACCTCTGACAATTGACTGTGTGGCCTTGGAAAAACCCCAGGCAATCTCCAAGCCTATACATTATAGAAGGATTGCCTATTGGAAGCAGTAAGAAGGAGTTTCCTCAATCTGAGGTCCTTACCCTAATGAAAGTACTTTAAAAAAAAAAAATCCCCAATCCCCCAATCCAAAGCATCATAAAAGTTATAACAAGAGCCTGTTTTAAAAGAAGAGAACTAGGGAGTAGACAAGTATGTAGCCTGAAATTCATTAGGCAGAATTTTTGTGGTTCCCTGAAGTGACACCAAACCTAATAGCTTTCAGCAGTTTTGAAGCAGCTAATGGAATTAGCTGCTTATTTTTTTTCTCTTTTTTATCACCTCCTTCTCTACCTATCTTCCAATGTGCTCTACCTCATACTGGTTCATATAAAGAGTACAGATGGAACATACTCCTTGACTTGGTTCTTTGAACTTTCGCTATTTCCAACTTTCAGATTTTCTTTTAGAGGTAATTTCCCTCACTCTTTTTCCTTCACTACTAAACTAGGGCTCTCTGAACATCTCTGAAGCAGGTCTTACAAAGGAACTGATTTTACCCACTACTCTTTATGGTTTACTTTCCTAGTTGAATGCTTGTGGCTGTTGTAACTTTTACTCCTATTGATCTTTATCTCATCCCCCACAGCAATAGTTCTATACTTTTTCTTTGCTCATGCCCAGGCTCTTTACCTCATTAACAGAAGGTGCTGTAGCTTTCTGCTTCAGGGAGAAGATGGTGACCAGCCATCCTTACCTCTCTTGGTTCTCCTCCCTCATTCCTCATCACTTTTCGACTTTTTCATCCATTTGGGATCATAGGATTGAGAGGTAGAAAGCACTCTAGAGATCACCCAGTTCAACACCCCTCATTTTATAATGAGGAAACCTGCCTAAATTCATACATTCACTCAGTCAATAAGCATTTATTGTCTACCATGTGTCAAATACTGTGCCAGCACTGGAAATACAAGTTATAAGTAGCAAAAAAGGCATTCAGACCCAGGTTTTCTAATTTCAGAACTGATACATTTTTCACTAAAGTCTTTCCACCCCGGTTATAAAATAAATGTTTTTTTTTTCGTTCTTTATAAAGGCCAATGCCTCTATTGATGACCTTAATACCATATTTTACTACAGACTAAACTATAAGTCTTTCTGGGTAGCTCGGTGACACAGGGGATAGAGCACTGGGTTTAGAATCAGGAAATCTCAATCTGTCTGAGTTCAAATCCAGCCTTAGACATTTACTGACTGTGTGACCCTGGGCAAGTCACTTAATCCTGTTTACCTCAGTTTCCTCATCTGTAAAATGAGCCGGAGAAGGAAATGGCAAAAGCCATTCCAGTATCTTTGCTAAAAAAAACCCAAAAAAACAAAAACCAAAAAAACAAATAAAAAACAAAAAACAAATGGGATCATGAAGAGTTGGAAACGACTGAACAACAACCACAATAACTCCAGAAAGTATCTATCCCCTCTTCATTTTCCTCTTTGGTCTCTCATTTGTAACATTGCCAGGGACCCTTTCTATCTACATAAAAATATGCTCAAACCTAGAAGGCTCCACTTGACCTTTCTCTTCAACTCTACATATCTACCTCCAGTGACTCTACTCCTATATGATTGATTCTCCTTAGCTCCAAATAGTCAGACCCAGGATCATAGATATAAAGTTGGAAGGCATCTCAGAGGTTCACTAGCCCACCCCCTCACTTTACATATGAGGAAACTGAGGTCCAAAGAGACTGTCCTATAGTCACACAGGTTGGAAGTACCATCTGGATTTAAAGCATAAGTCTGCTTAATTCTGCTCTATTAAAACCTCTCGGTAAAAAGTCACCAATGACCTCATTGCCAAACTTAACAATTTTTTTTTCTTCAGTCAGATTTTTTTTTTAAGCCTTTTAGCCCACCATTCCTACTGCCCATTGGACATCTCTAACCTTGATGTTCCACTAGCATCTCAAATTCATTATGTCCAAAATTAAGCCTCTAATCTTTTCTCCCCAAATCTATTCCTAATACTGATATCACTTTTTTCTGTCATTACTATTTACATTGTCTTCTCTGTAAATACCCTTTTGTTTAGTTCTTCATTCTCTCTTATCTCTCTTATTCAGCTAATTGCTAGTTCTTGTTTATCCACCTCTCTAGCCCAGAATAGAAATTTCTGTTCTGTTCCTATCACTGTAGAATCCCTTATTACCATCCTATGCAGTTAGGTTATTGAGTTATTAGGTTAGGTGCCTTATTGGTCATCCTAGCTCAACTTTCTCCCAATAAGATTTTCCTTATTCATAGATCTATCTGATCTTGTCACTTCATTGCTCATTTTCCCCTCAGTGGTTCCCTAATAGCCTAAGAAGTATTTTGTTCATCTCTTTGGCCTCCTCAACATAGGGCTTCCCTGCCTTTCTAGCCTTATTTCATATTTCTTCTCTCTATACACTTTCTGCTGTAGATACACTGTACTTTTTTTTTGCCACTGTGTGTTTGCATACTTCTTACTTTTTTCCTTCTACCTGAAATATCCATTTATACATTAACTGCCATATTTTGTTTGTATTCCATTTTTATCATACTATATTATACCATATCATACTTTAGCATACTACATAGTTATATTCTATATTATAGTAAAATGCATCATATGTTATATTAATTATATTGTAGCATATTGCATAATATTTTATTGTGGTATATTATAATTTGGACCTAAGATTTTACTTGTAAAAGAAAGTCTCAGTGAGAGACTCTACCAATGCAAATCACTAACTGAATTCTCTTCAACTTATGGCTTTAAAGAATTACCTGGGGCACAAAGAGGTTAAGTGATTTTTCTCAGGGTCTCATAGCCAGAATGTCCCAGCTGGGTGGGACTTGAATTCAGGTCTCTCCTGACTCAGACACTCTCTCTCCATCCTCTTTCCAATACCTGCTCTGTAAAGCTCAATTCTAATTCAACTTCAAGCCACAAAAGTCATTTTGATACTTTCCTTCAGACCTCACATAATTTCTAGTCCAACTCTCTATTGTGCTTATTACATTACTTTTTTTTTTTTTGCATCATAGCTAGCTGCATTCAAGTGTTCTTAGAGAAGTGTCTGGAGGAATTTAGAGGTTACATGGATTACCCATTGTCACATAATCAGTAGACAAATTAAACTCAGGTTTTCCTGACTCTGAAGACCATTCCCAACCACTAGCCCATACTGTCTCTTAAAAGCAAATAGCATGCAATAATATAGTACATAAAAAACCCAAATGTATCTCTTGATATAGTAAGCATTATATTAATTATACTTCTGTTAAATTGGGATTTTATTATTTTAAGTAATAGTTATTTTTTTTTAATGGGGCAGTGAGGATTAAGTGACTTGCCCAGGGTCACACAGCTAGTAAGTGTCAAGTGTCTGAGGCCGGATTTGAACTCAGGTCCTCCTGAATCCAGGGTTGGTGCTTTATCTACTGTACCTAGCTGCCCCCAGTAATAGTTATTTTTTCAAAACCATAGCCAGAACTCAATATGTGTTGATTTCCTGGGGGTTTTTATTTGAAATATTCTCTGTATTCTTCATCTTCACAATGTTTAGTGAAGCCTAATCAAGAAAGAAGAGGGAAAAAAGGACAAGGTTGAGTTTAGGGCAAGAAATAGACAAGTGGGTGAACAGGCTCTGTTGGATGCCTCTCAAGTGCTAAAATCTATCATGTTTGACTGTGTGAGCCAGAAAACTGCCAAATCAAGCTCAGCAAATGAAGTGTTTTGTCCCTGGTGCCCTCTGTGACTCAGACACAATCTCCCACAACTTACTCTATCTTTCCTCCCCTCTGAGATTCAAATCAGACCTTTTCCCCCTTTCATTTCAGTTGGCAATTCCTTGAATTTCCCCTCCTTTTCAATTATTTGGGGGATTGAGAGGATTAATTAAAAGTTTTCTCTTGAAATATTTCTAATGGTATTACAATTTTGGGTAGAGAGAGATAACTCCTACCTCTCTGCTCTCCGAAAGAAAGCTGAAATTACCAATTCCAATTTCACGCAGCCGTCATTTTCTTAAATTCTATCTTCCTAATTAAATATTTTAATTCCTGTCCTTCTGCTTGGCAGTGGCCCAGACTGGTTATCACTCAAAACCAGACTAAACTGATTTTTTTGTTCATTTAAAAAATAATTACAATGAAGTTTTTTCTTTAAGAATACTTAAACACAAATATGATTTATGTGTGTTAATGTATTTCTTGTCATTATATGGTTTAATAAGAGTACTTTAGCAACAGAAATTGTTAAAAGACACTCCAGTGAGAAAGGGGAAGATAGTGTGGCCCATCATTGGGTCATTGTGAATTCTTCTGTCTTTGAACTCTTAAAGTATTTTGTCTTCTCTCACAAAGAAATACTTTCCTTTGTGGAATCATAGGTTGTTAGAATTGGAATGTAACTCAGAGCACTTATAATGTAATAAGTAGGGACAGCTAGGTGGTGCAGTGGATAAAGCGACTGGCCCTAGATTCAGCAGGACCTGAATTCAAATCCAGCCTCAGACACTTGACACTTACTAGCTGTGTGACCTTGGGCAAGTCACTTAACCCTCAATGTCCTACAAAACACCAAAAAATAATAATGTAATAAGTACTTGAATAATAATGCCCCCTACAGCATAATACCCCCAACAAGTGGCCATCCATCCTCTGCTGAAAGACCTCTAGTGAGGGAGCACCGAGGCAGCCAAGTCTGCTTTTGGGCAGTGTTAATGATGAAGATTTGTCTCTGAATTCATCCTCAACTTTCCTCTTTTTAACTTTCACCCATATTCCCTGAGTCCAAGCAGTACAAATGTACATTTAACACAAAACAATCCCTCAAATTCTTGATAACAGCTTCCACTTCCTCTCCCAGTCCTCCTATCCCTCCAGTATCTCCAGGCTAAGCATCAATTCTAATTGTCCTTCAACATATATCATCTTTTAACTCATCCTTCACTCAATAAATCACATCCCTTGGATTATATTTATAGAAGTATGAGTCTATTCCTATAATTCTACCTGAGCAATAGAACAGTAATTCCAATGTAGACAGGTACATAGGTAAGGAGGAAGATGGATGGTTGGATGGATGGATGGACAGATGGATGGATGGATAGATGGATGGTGTATGGGTGGATAGATGCAAGCAAGCAACAATGTCTCTATGGTCAAAGAGACAACACTGCCTTCACTACTTCTCTGCCAACAAATATAAGCAAGAAATATAGCCCCTAGGGGCAGCTAGGTGCTGCAGTGGATAGTGCACCAGCCCTGGAGTCAGGAGGACCTGAGTTCAAATCTGGGCTCAGATACTTGACACTTACTAGCTATGTGACCCTGGGCAAGTTACCTAACCCCAATTGCCTCACCAAAAGAAAGAAAGAAAGAAAGAAAGAAAGAAAGAAAGAAAGAAAGAAAGAAAGAAAGAAAGAAAGAAAGAAAGAAAGAAAGAGAAAGAAAGAAATATATCCCCTAGATTCAAAGATAACGTATTTTGAAGAGGAAAGAAAATACATAAAGAACTGGCAGGTAGTGTAGGGATGAAGGGTACTATGGGGGACAAGGTGGTTTGTGAAGGGACAGAGTAGCCCAGAGATTTAAAGTTGTGAGTGAAGTAAAGCATGCCTGGGGCCCCTTCTAAAATAGTGGTCCAGGGAGGCAGTCCTTAATAGGCAAGGACAGTAGAACCTCAGGGTGGAGGTGTCTCCAAGGTCACATGAGGTGAGGGACCATCACATGTGGCGAGCTAGAAAATATATTAGGATAGGAATAAAGCAGACCAATGTACTTCTGGCTTCATTCAGATAGAACTGAGAGGTGGTGAGGGCAAGCCCCCATGAAAAGGTAAGTTAGGTCACTACTCTAAGTAGCAGGACCATAGAAGAAAGAATATATGGGACCCAATAGTTTACTCCTGGTTGTACTCTTCAGAAAGAATTATTAGAATGAAGTATAGTAAAGCCTAGACTTTGAAGGAAAAGATAGAAAAAAGAAATGAAAGAAAAAGGAGAAAACTCTAGAAAGGAACATATTTGTTTCTAACTTTCTAACATTTTTCAATATGTTCCCTTTTCTCTATACATACTGCTGCCACCCGGGCACAGACCATCATCACCACATTGTTGTTGTTCAGTTGTTTCAGTCATGTTCTATTCTTTGTGTTCCCATTTTGGGGTTTTCTATGCAAGGATACTGTGGTGGTTTGTCATTTTCTTCTCCAGCTCCTTTTAAGAAGGAGGAAACTGAGACAAACAGGGTGAAGTGACTTGCCCAGGGTCACACAGCTAGTAAGTGTTAGACCAGATTTGAACTCGGGGAGATGAGCCTTCCTGATTTCAGGTTTGAAATTCTATCCACTGTGCCAACTAACCGCCTTCATCCCCATATACTTGGACTGCTTAGGTTGCCTGTTGGTTTGTTTTCCTGCCTCAAGTCTCTCTCCACTCTAATGCACTTTACACTTAGCTGCCAAAGTGATCATATTCAAGCATAGGTCTGACTATGTCACTTGCTTACTGAGTAAACTTCAGTAGCTCCTTGTTATATCAGAGACCAAATGTAAAATCTTCCATTTGGAATTTTAAAGCCCTTTATAACCTGGCTCCTTCCTATCTTTCCTGTTTATCATTTTTTTACACTTTGCTTCCCTCCATATACTCTAAATTCTTGTGACCTTCTTAATATTCCTTGTACATAAAACTTCCATCTCATGACTACCTGCATTTTTACTGGGTGTCCTCCATTCTTGGATTGCTTTTTCTTTCCACCTCCATATCTGGGCTTATGTGGCTTCTTTCCAGACAGCTAAAATGCTACCCTCTGCAGGAGATTTTTTCCCACTCATCCTTGTCCCTCAGTGCCTTCCCTCTGAGATTGCTATGTCTATATTTTCTGACTATAGTTGTTAAAACATTAGCTCCTTCAGGTCAGAAGCTTTGTTTCTGTCTTTTGTAGTACCTCTGCCACTTATTACAGTCCAAGGAATACAGTAAGTACATACTGGGTGTTAGTTGTTGTTTGTTGATGATGATGGTGAGAATAACAATGATGATGGCACTGAAATAAAACCACCAACTCTAGAAAAGGCAGTGGATAATCAACATGCCAGTTTGATAGAAAAGCTGAAATCTCAACAGTGACTGGTTAGTTGCCCTTCTTGGCACACACAAGAGAGGCAAGGTCATTTCTTCTTTGTAGGAAGAGGAAAATAGGAGTATGAAACTTACAGAACACAATACCATTCCCAAACTAAAGGAAGGAAAACAATTGTTCTCTGGTAGACATAGCTATGGATATCCCCTCCTGTTCTCAACATCCTAAACCTGGAGAGTAAGTGCCTCTCCTCCACTGGTGTTTCACTTGGTACATCAAAGTTGGAGAAATGAATGATGAGAAGAAGAAATGTTAGAGAGGCACATGAAGGTTCTTTGTGGAAGAATCCTCCAAATCCATCAGTGAAGCATTCCCAAGTATCTTCCCTTTGCGTCTCTGTTACCTCTGGTGCTATGTGTGTCCCTGGGATAGCATCGTGTGAAAAATTATCCTATAAGTTTTCTGGGGTCTTGAGCACAGAGAAGATGAGAGGGCCAAGGAATGACAAATTTATGCCCTTGGGTCCATGTGAGCTGCATCTTCAGTGATACCTTCTGATCCCTTCCTGAAAATTTCACACAATAAGATATTTTAATTGGTAACGATTTCTGTAGGTCTTAGATGGCTTTATGTCTTGTAGAGAATGTGTGCAACAGTAAGTACCTTTTGGTTGAGGAAGTTAATACTGGCTTCCATTTTATCATAGATTTAGAGCTAGACGGGTCTGCAGAGACTCCTGGGGGTGGCATTATTTCCACTGAACCTCACTGAGTCACATAGACTAAGTATTTTTCATATACCAACATGTCCCCTAAATTCAATATGAAACAATATGAAAATACTACTACTACCATGATATCCCATCGCTCCTCAAATAGAGTACAATTTATGAGACTTCAAAGAGGATCCCCCCCACCTTTATTGACATACTGGTGTAGCTTTTGTTTTCTAAATTCAATAATGGTACTCTCAAAATAGTATACTACTATATAAAATTGAATACCAGAGGTATCTAGAATTTTCAATGGATGACATATCTTCCAGTATGTGAGCTCCCTTCATCAACACAGGTATGCAGATGGAAACCTGGATATGATTTAGTAGATGATTCCTGGTGCCAGAGACACAGAAGTTAAGTGACTTATCCAAGGTCACATAACCTGTAAATGTCTAAGGTAGGATTTGAACAGAGGTCTTTTTGAGTCCCAGCCCCATGTGCTATCCATTAATCAGTACTGTCCTTAAACATAATAAAGTCCTTCAACAATGTTTAATAACACTAGCTCTTGAGTATCTCTAATTCAATCTTTATGAAAACCATATGCTTTTAGAACTAAGGATAATCTGAGATGAGAGGTCCTAATGAAGATTTAGGCCTCTGGAGGCAACTCCTTTTCCCAAAGGACTCAGATAATTCTAAATGACTGATAACATTTCTGCAGGTGTGTTGACTACATTGGAGATGAATGTCATGCTATTTTATCTTTCGTGAAAATCGTATTTCTGCTTTGCTTTTGTGTCAAGAGTAGTCAGTGTAAAAATGATGACTTGCATGTCAGATCTCTGTTTGGGAATGAGATGACCCCTATGGTTTTCTCTCCAGGAGACCTTCTCCTGCACCTTTGGGGTGAGAGACCATTGCCAGTTTCTTCAGGATGATTGGCAGAACTGGACAGCTCTCTATACTCCAAAGAAATGAATCACAGCCTCTAGTGGGGTGGAAATGTTAAATGAACGTATCAGCACTTTGTACTTTTCAAAGTTCAGTGTGGGATGGGAATTGTATGAACATTTATTCTTAAATTTCTGCATATTAATTTTACACATTACTGTTTTTTATTCCTATTTCCATTGAAGTATCCAGAATATTGGGATACATTAAAAACAAAAACAAAAACAAAAATGCTGTGCCTTTAGTTAGAAGGGAAGTTTGGAGAAAGAAGGCTGTTAGGTCAGGCTTATTTTGAATCAAGATTGTTAAAAAGTGAGACGGAGGGCACTTCCTTTGTTGAAAACGAAGGAAAATAATACAAAAGGAGCCTATGTAGGCGCAAAGGAATGAAATTATTAGTGATATGAGTAATGCCATTTTTTTGAATTTTTTTACATCACACAATTTTTCAGTTGTTTTTCTAAATATTCTAGAAATTAAAAAAGAACAGTTATTTGCTTATATTTTCTTCTATCCAGAACTCGAAATCTCTGCAGGTTTTATTTCCATAGCTGTTTAGCATTCTGAATAAATAAAGAGCAGAGAAGTTTAGTTAGAAGAGATGGGGAAAGAAGCAGTTGAAAAGGAAAACATGTTCTCTGATCTTCAATGAAAAAGAAATCCTTTGCCTGGATAGAGAGGTAGTGATTAACCTGTTCCCATCAACCTAGCTTATTTTATTTGTGCACAAGTAAACACTTTTTGACCCCTCTGGAGAATTTTTATGTAATATTGGCACATGTAATGTGCCCCAGATTCCCTTCCATTATGGTATAGTTTATTAATTGAACAAAATTATGTCAGATTAGGAATCAGCCAAATATTTTCCCTAAAATCTGTTCAGCTTTTTAAATAAATCAAGAAAGTGAAAATTTATCATTTCAGAGACTAGGGCATAATTAACTATGTCATCTTTCCCAAATATTCACACAGACACAGACACACACACATCCACAAAACAGTCTTTTTCAGGCAGCAAATTGTTCCTCATCTTATTAAAATATAGGTCCCCCTTTATTTCTGTCTTTACTCTTACTATGTAAATGGCTTCTAACTGCTCTTTAGCCTATTCAGTCAGACAAAGAATGAGTTCTGTAACCAAAATGAAAAACCCTTGCTAACAAAAGGTTGGTCTTAATGCTGCCACTGCTGGAATTGACAAGAATTTCAATGTACAGTCAAAAGGACACTACAGGCTAAATTCTATTCTAGTGGACTAATGCATTTATGCTTAAAAGCAAATTACTGCAATGTGATAGGTCGCAGACCCATGTAATAATCAAAATAATGATGAATTCACAGTGTTCATAACACAATTGGTCCCCTTGAAATATGATGGTTTCTGGTGGTCTGCAAATTTTCTCATTATACCAAAGCTCTTTGGTGAATTTCTGAAATGTGATCAGATCCTGTTTGTTGCTGCTATTGATAGTACTGGGGGGCGGGTAGTGGTGGTGGTGGTGATTAATAAATGTTCTAGAAATCTAAATGTGAAAGATTCACTAACTTTTGAAAGAAATGTGAAGTATCATGAATATTCAACATTTCAGAGAAAATCCACTTTGTTTTCTTGGCAATCAAAGTCCCCCTCTCCCTACAGTAGACATTTTTACAAGGCTATTCTTTAAATGTTTGTGAATAAGTCTAATATTAGTTCATGCCCAAGGTGGGTTAATTCATGATCTTTTTCTTAAGGAAAAAAAAAATTCTAGGCCATCTATGTGTCATTGTTTTTAAAATCCTAATTAAATAATTGGAAAAGCTTTAGAATCTAAGACTACAAGTAATGTTTTAAATGAATCCTAATTACTTGTTTTGTGACATCCACATTTTGCTTTTCAGTTGGGGGTTCACCATGACACTTCTATTGTATTCTGAAACAGATTACTATCCTATAGACCCATTCTCCCTGTTCTCTCTTTTTTTTTTTCTGTCACCTAGACACATAATAAGGAGTTCTGTTTATTTTTCTGTCCATTGAAAATATTTGGGCTTTCCTGTCTAAATAGATGAGGAGATTTGTAGTATCTTTAGAAATCTCCACATTTCCAGGTCATGGGGAATAATTACCAGGTCACTCCTCTTCCTAGTCCAAAAATGTTTAACAAGACATGGGGAGTTCCAGTTGCTTTTTTTTTTTTTTAAGCCTGGTCTGTGATTTTATTGGTAGGGGGAACCTCTAGTGAGGAAAATTCCTTTAGTGATGTGGATCAGAATCTTTAAATTTTAGATAATTTCCTGGATGCACTGAGAGTTTAACCGGTTTATCCAGTTACAGAATCATATATTATAGCCAGACTTGAACTCGTCACTGAGGCTGGTTTTCTGTCCACTACTCCAGGCTTCCTCTACTATTTAGTAGATCAAAACTGTGCCAAAGACTCCTTTCCATCTTATTTTCCCCTGTCTTTTACTATTTCCTTCTTATTATTTTCCCATGGCTCTTTTCTCTCTATAGAACTTCTCCATCCTACTCAAAGCAATTGATTTGAAGAGGATGAGGAACAAAGGGAATGGGGGTGAGGGCAGAGTATGAAAATGGCACATGAGTAGGATTAATACATCATTAGCCCAGAAAACAGGCACATTCTCAGGAATCCTCCCAACTGATTACAAATGACAGATAAGTTGTTGAGTATAGTGGGAGAGTTGGAGACTAGAAATCAGAAAATATAGTCCTCCTCTTGGTCCTTAGGCTTGTCCTGGTTTTGTCATTTACTAACCATGAGACCTGGGCAAGTCTTTGAGCCCAAGTTTCCTTTTCTGTAAGATGGGGATAATATCTGCCCTCTCTGCTTCAAAATGCTGTGTGGCTACAATGAGACAAAGGATATCAAAGTTCTCAGTGAGTTATAAATTACTATGGAAATGTCAGTTAGTAGTATCATTGTTGTGAGTAGTAATGTGGTTCATACTACTTTGAGGTCCATTGGTGCTTACTTCCTCTGTGGTATTGTGCAAGTTATTTAATCTTTTAGTGCCTCAGTTTCTCCATTTGCAAAATGAGGGGATTGGATCATATGGTTTCTCAGGTCCCTTCCAGCTCTTGATGTAGGTTCATATGATCTTTTCCCCCCCCAAGACTGCAGTTTACCTTACTTTCAAAAATGATAGAACATTGATTAAGCACTTACTGAATGTCAGACACAATTTTAAGTGCTGAATATTTTTCACAAATATATTTGAGACTCTATTAAGTATTTGCTTTCCTCTCAAAGGATTCTTATAAATTAGAGCATGTGTAGTAACAAAACATATTAAAGATACAAATTAATATTGCCAATTACTAAATTGTACTTTATGTACAAATTACATGTATAAGTGACAGGGGGATGGATAGTGAGTTATGATACATTGCTAAAAGATGCACTTGTGAAATAATACAACTATTCTGACTTATTCCCCTGATCTTTGATATTCCACAAAGTGATTAATTTACTGTTTTACTTATGGGTCGATATTGAAGTAGTCAAGGCAGTGTGATATGTTATTTGTCCACCAGATGGCACCCCAGCTACCAAACAGAAGCCTACTCCCCCATTCCTCACCTCTTCTTGACTGGCTGGTGAGTGTAATGACCCCAAATTCATTTTAAGTCTAGCAATATAATTTGGAATAGACTCTGAAGTTCCAAAAATGCTAATCTTTCCTTAACCCATTGAACCATTCCATAGGCTGGTACCCCCACCATGTTGTCCCCCTAAAACACTTTAAATGATTCCTATTTTATGCATTAATATACATCCAGGTAGCATAGGAACCTCAATTAAGCAATTCTTCAAGTAGCAAGCTACAGTGTCATTGCAGTGTGGGCTATTGGCACTGTCCCAGGTATCTGAGCTTGTTCCAATCCTCCCACACCCTTATTCTTCTTACTGTCTCCTTCCTTGCATTCCAGTCCAGGATAGTTCCACTTCTTCTCCAGTAGTCTGATTTCTTGAATGGCTTCACAGAATTAAGCCTGTTTCCACTTTCTAATGAGATGTTATTTGCAAAGGCCTGAGCACAGTGTTTGGCACAGAGTAAGCACTTCAATGTTTGTTTCCTTCCCCTTCCCCACTCTGCTTCCCCCATACTTATAGCCACTAAGGCAGTATGCCTCTGTCTTGCTGCCTGCTACAAGACATGACAATAATGGAGTTCTGCAAACAGTTTTCCTTTCTTATTTCTCCATCTAGGTCTACAAAAAATCCAGGTGGAAATCTCTCAAAGAGCAAAAGAAATGAAAACTCAAGAGCTCTGAGAAAAGTTATATTTATAAACATCTCCCAATTTAAACAAATTTCTGTGATTCTTTTAAAAAAAACCTTTTTACCCTAATCCTCCCATGAGGTCTTAGAGTTGTGTCCGACTCTTTGTGACCCCATTTGGGGTTTTCTTGGCAAAGACACTGGAGTAATTTGCTATTTCCTTCTCCCGCTCATTTTACAGATGGGGTAACCAAGGCAAACAAGGTTAAGTGACTTGCCATGGGGCACACAGACAGGAAGTGTCTGGAGCCAGATTTGAATTCAGTCAGATGAAGCTAGCTGACTCCAGGCCTACCACTCTATCCACTGAGCCACCTAGCTGCCACCTAGCTATTCCTGGACCACCTATAAATATTAAAAAAAAAGTCAGTTCATTATTGAGCAAACCTCATCATCCAGCAAGTCCCATCAGTCTTTGTAGTCTGCCTTATCACCACCCTCTGTTGCTCTGTTTAGAGGTTGGAGGCAAGAACTTCAAAACCTCCACTTACAGAGGATGCTCGGCTTAGTCATCTCATTTCTTATCAGGTGACACTACTTTGGGATTTCTCTGAATTTTCTACTGAAGGGACTGTCTATTCTCATATTTTTATCCCTACCTCTTAGCACTGTTCCTGGCACATAGTAGGCACTCAATACATGTTTATCAAAAGCCTCAGTATATGCCTATGGAAGTATCCTAGGCACCTGATAATAGGACTGGAGGCAGTGAGACATAGATGATATAAAGTTCTAGTCTGGCAAGCAGTAAGACATATGTTCAAATCCTGTCTCATACTTATTAGATATGTGATCCTAGGAGAGTTCTTTAATCTTTCTGAGTCTTAAAATATTCTCTAAGACAATTTTGGGAATCATAGGTCCTTAACATACTGGTGTATAACAAATATATATGTGTGTGTGTTTGTATGTGTGCACGTGTGTGTGTATGTGTATAAATTTGTATTATATAACATATATGTTTATGTATACACAGATATGTATTATATAATATAAATACTTACATATGTTATATAATATAAACACATGCCCATGTACATATATATATATATAACTTATTTGAATGATTTCTGAACCATACTTAACTACCAAGAATTAACTTCATTAAAAAATAATACACCATAGTTCAGTAGAAAGAAATTTTGTTTTGTGCAGATAAAATTGGACTCAGAGGACCTGAGTTCAAATCTTGACTCTGTCTCTCACTACCTGTGTGTCCTTGAGCAAGCCACTAACCCCTTTGTGGGACTCATTCAACTGTTAACATTAGTGCCTCATCTCTGTTGATTATATATATTATATATGCACACACATGTATATGTATATATATACATACATACACATATCTCCCTTGTTTATACATAGTTATTTACATGTTATCTCCCCTACTAGACTGTGACCTCCTCATTGACTTATTAGATGATCTCTAAGGGACCTTTCCAGTTTACAGTCTTATGATCCAGTGATCATAAAAGTTCATCAGTATTCATTCCTCTTCAGTGTCTTTTTGTCCACTAGTTCAACCAATTTCTCAAGGGATAGTGTAGGTCATTGGTGTTGAACTCAAATAGAGATGGGGACCACTAAAACTCTTCATGGGCTATATATTGACTTAGAAAACCACATATTACAATCATGCATGTTTTATTATATTTTGATTTATTTTGTTAAATATTTCCCAATTACACTTTAATCTACTTGGTGTTTGACACTACTGGTATACATTATAAGTAGACTCTGAAAATGGCAGATTCCAGGGTCAGTCTTCAAGTTAACCCTATATTCATTTCACTCTAGGCTAAATGTATCTATCATCTTTCCCTTAAATAATGGAGCTGGAATACTTTACATAACATCATTGTCTGAATTCCATGAAACCAGAATGTTAGGCAAAAATCAGTCCGAGGGGGGGGGCAGTTAACTCCCTTAAAATAGGGTTTCTGTATGTTCATTGAGCAATATAAAAATAGGGAACAGAATAATTCTTAAAGGAATTAGCACTGCTGGGGTGCAATATGAGTTCAGATCCTTGCCAATGATCTGATTCATGCCATAGGGAATTACTTAACATGTTGTAGAGGTGGGTTTTTTTCTTTCTTTTTTAATGGAATTATGGTGAGATTTGGTTCTAAGACCTTAATGATGTCACTGAATATTAGAATTGTCTTCCAACTTCCCTACAGGATGGAAATGACTCCAAAAGAGTTTAAGTGTATTTTTCCAAGGTCACAAGTAGTAAGTGGTATAATTGTGATTCAAACACTGGGATCTTCTGACTACAATTTAAATCCTCTTTCTACCATGTTATGCCCCCTTTCTGTTAAAAAAAAAAAGTAACTTCAGGAAGCTGTTTTTTTTTTTTCAAAGTATGCCTTTACTCTCTTGAGCCCATGACAAGGTGCTGCCTTCCCCTCCCCCATCCCCCAAGAAAGACAGGATAAGAGTACTTATAGACCTTCCAAGATAGGAAAAACAATTTAACTTGGCTTTGCTTTTAGTTCCAATCCCCGCTACCCATAAGTTTACAGTCTAAATTAGAAAGGCTTGTTTAAGAATCTATTCTCATTTAGGTTTTGTCAGACATCCCAGGGAAAGCTTTTCCAATATGCACAGCTCCTGATGATGTAGGTTTTCCTCCTTCAGAGCTCAGAGAGATAAATAAGACTTGCCCAGAGTCCATGCTGACAGGTGTTCCATGGGAAAGTGGATTGAGATTTTGCTTGGGACCCTTGAAATCTAACCTTCCAGCCTTGGCTCAAGTTAATAGCAAAATAACAGCAGGGATTATCTTCAGTTGTTTTCCATGAAGCCGATTCAATTTCTGTCCTCCTCTCCCCTGCCCCTTTCCCCCTATCCCAGTCACCTTTGGCTCAGGCTCATCTGAAGCTAAGTGAATGATGCTTAGGGTAGTAATGACCTTATGTTTCACAGATATGTCCTAACATGGCCAGGCTGAAGGACAGCTCACATTTCCAGACATGTCACTGTCTAGACCAAATTTCCTTTGCTAAGTGATGTGAGCCTGTGGATACTCCAAGAGGAAAAAAAAATGAGGTGCCTGGCAATAGTGGTATAAAGAAAAGATTTATTTGAAAGATGGAGGGAAATCATGTTTATACAATTTTCTTTTGTAATTACTTCCTAATTCATTGTACAAACATATGAATGGGACTGATAATATTCAATATTTTCTCCCCTACGAGATCATTTCCTCCTATTTATAGTTTGCTTTTTTAAAAATTGAAATAGGAAAAAAACCCAAAACAAACAAACAAAAATTAAAATAGGTTAGTATTTTATTGTACTTTTTAACATTTTTATTTTGTGCACATAAAATAAAACTTTGTGGTTCCTGTTTTCAGTAATATAGCCTTTTCTCTTCCAATTTATATTGTTGTTGTTGATTTTTTTTTTCTTTTTCCCTCATGCAGAGGCTTACTTCTACAGGAGAATAGCCGGTTCACAGAAGCCTTGCATTACTACAAACTAGCGATTGGTAGCAGGCCTACATTAGCTTGTAAGTAATAGTAGAATACTTCAGAATACTCGTTTTCCTCTTATTTTAGGAAACTCAGTTGTGGGGTTTAAAGTTAGCATAAAATCAATAAATAAAACATCATAACTAATTTTAGAGAATTTTAATAATTCTTTAAAGTGGCTATTTTTGGGACAGCTATGTGGCACAGTGGATAGCATACTGGCCCTGGAGTCAGGAGGACCTGAGTTCAAATCTAGTCTCAGACACTTGACACTTACTAGCTGTGTCACCCCAGGCAAGTCATGTAACCCCAATTGCCTCACCAAAAAAAACAACCAACCAAACAACAACAACAAAAAAACCCCAAAACAAAAACAAAAACATAAGATGTCTATTTTTTGTAATATTTCATTAGTAAATCTCAGACCTTTTGCTCCATTATAAGTTTTTCTCATTTTTGAGTCTTGTTATGACATCCATTTTCAGATGGATACAACTATTCCTCAATTTGATTGTAAGCTCCTTGAGGATAGTTTTATGTCTCTCCTTCTTCTGGGGCCTCCAGAGAGCTCAGCACATTGCTAAACCCCTAACAACTGTCTAGTTTATTGCGATGCAATTAATTTCCTTGGGAATCCTTTGTATTTTCTTTATGTATTCAAAAATGTTCTGAAGTGGGATCTGTAGGCTCTACCAGACTGCTACAAGGGATCCGTGCCTCCCATAAAATTAGGAATCCCTGTCATAAAGTCATTCCCCAAATGGTAGAAATGTTACCCCTAACTGATAGAGTGACATTGCTTAGCTCCAATTAAACTTATATTTCCTCTTTTTTCCCCCCTAGCTGCATATTTAAATACTGGCATCATTCTCATGAACCAAGGAAAGACCGAAGAAGCCCGCCGTACATTCCTAAAGTGCTCAGAGATCCCTGACGAAAACCTGAAGGATCCCCATGCCCACAAGAGCTCTGTAACCAGCTGTCTTTATAATCTGGGAAAACTCTATCACGAACAAGGTCACTATGAGGTCAGCCCAAATGCTCATTCCTTCTCTCTGTCTCTGTCTCTCTCTCTTTCTCTCCCCTTCTCCCCCAATCCCCCCCTCTCTTTCCCTCCCTCCCCCCCTTAGCCTCCCTCTGTCTCTATTTCTATCTGTCTCTCCCTTTTCTTGATCCAGGCCTGTGATTTCGTCAGTATTGGTGATTCTTAGTGAGGAAAATTCCCTTTACAACTGAAATTGGAAAATGTTCTGCACAATTGGAGCCTAGGGAATTGCCTGGAGCACTGAGAGATTTACTGACTTACTCAGGGCTAATATCTAGTAGTGTCTGTCACAGGCAGAACTTGAATCCAGGCTGTCCTGACTTTGTCTGAATGTGTAGCCATCACAGAGAGATTGGTGCGTAGGTACATTTAGAATTCTTTAAAATACCCTCTTTCTTCTTCTTGCTCTAAGAAACCCAATTGTGGTGTTTAGCAGTAACACAGAATCAAGTAGTTAGAGCATTATTACCTATTACAACCCTCACCGAGGCTGTTTTATAGTATTTTATTACTAACACTAATATATCCTCTCATTTCATTCTATATTGTTGTGGTTCAGTCATTTTTCAGTTGTGTCTGACTCTTTGTGACAACATTTGGGGTTTTCTTGGAAAAAATACTGGAGATGTTTACCATTTCCTTCTCCAGTTCATTTTACAGATGAAGAAACTAAGGCAACCAGGGTTAAATGACTTGCTCAGGGTCACACAGCTAGAAAGTATCTGAGGCTGGATTTGACCAATGAAGATGAATCTTCCTGATTTCAAAGCCTAGTGCTCTATCTATTGTGCCACCTAGATGTCCCAATTTCTATAAATCCAGTCTTGTCCAATTTCAACACAGGTAAGTAAGGTTCAGAGCCAGGACTTGAACCCTCAGCCTAGCAGCTAGTCCTCTAGACTCCAAAGTTAAGACTCTTTGCACTGTACTATCTAGGCTGACTAAATCCAGTCTTAAATATGATATTATGTTTTTTTTACTTTCTCCAGTATTTCCTAGCCTATGGTTTTAACTCTTTTTAATTCCCTTCTTCTTTGTTAATGTCTAAGTATTAAAACACTTCATAGGATTGTTGATGAGGATCTGGGAAGGCCCTCTGATATTATATAGTTCAACTCTCTCCTTTTACAAATGAAGAAACCCAAATCCAGAAAGATTGTTATTTGCCCAAGTTCACACAGGAAGTAGAGCTCATATTTGAATCCCCTGTCTTGAAATATAGGCTTCTTCCTACTTTATTCTGGTATATTTATTTGACTTCAATGTTTCCCACCGGATTTACTTAAAAAAATAAAAAGTCAAAATTATACTGTGATAATAGCTTTAGTTCAGGTATGATGGGAACAGTTGGAATGGGAACAATGAGATCTGTGATATAGTCTGGTTCACATCCAAAAAAAAATCAAATTTACTAAAAGTTTGGGATATATAAATGGAAATATTACTATTTGAAATAATAGCTTTTGACAAATTTGTTTCATAGGAAGCCCCCATATGCTCAGTAGGTAAGAACTGATAATATTTTTGCTTTTTTTCCTTTTGCTATTACTAAATACTTAACATTTCCCCATGGTGATACTCTTGCAGGATTTGTAAAAAGAATCCTGTCTGACACTTTAGTGACATTTATTAATTTGAATAATTTTTTTCAATTGACCTGTTGGGTACCACAGGAAGGATTATGACTTTGGGGGTTGGTGTTGCTATTTCTAATTAAATAGGTTTGCATTCCTTTAAGAGTGATGTGTCCATGCATTTTTTTCTTTTTTCTTCATTGGACTTCTGCCTTTGTTCACAGTTTGCTTGGCTATTTAAAAAAGAAGCAGATGTAGATCTGTTAAGAATCCCTATGGCTAGCTTCCTTTGGTTGCAGTTATTAAAAATTATCATGTATTAGGGTGGGGTAGTGGGGGATGTGTCAGACCTTGGCTAATTAGAATAGATGGTGTTATAGTAGAGATACATAGAGTCATCTTGTTCTAGGAACCTCTTCCTGTTTAATGGGATGATCAACTAGTGGGGAAAAAGAGGGGAAAAAAGAAAAATAGAATATAAAAAAGCAGTAGGCATACTGGTTATGTGCATGTGTGTGTGTGTGTGTGTGTGTGTGAGAGAGAGAGAGAGAGAGAGATTGATTTAATTTGAATCCAAAAGAGAGGTATGAAATTAATTATTGCAGCTCTTAATTTGGACAAAACTCTAACAGCCCTTTGGCTCATGGGGAAAAACTAAAATCTGAGAGGTATAGGTGGAGGCAGCATGAGCAGACTTTCCTCTTTTCTGCAATTTAACTTGATGATTCTTGGATCTTTAAGCATCTGGAGTATGAATCTCGGAATAAATTTGAGTTCTAGTTCTGATACTGCCATTGAATCAATCAACCTACAAGAATTTCTTAAGTGTCTAATTCATTCCAGGTACTGGGGATACATAGACTAAAGGGAGAGTCCCATTAAGTTGGTACATAGGACATAGTGGTAGATTGGCCATGGAACCAGGAAGACCTGAATTTAGACCCCACCCCAAATAAAAACTGGCTGTGTGAACCTGGACAATTCAACTAACCTTAAGGAGATCTAGGCATCTTTTAAAGACTATATGGGGTGGGGGGAGGGGGGTAGCTAGGTGGTGCAGTAGATAAAGCACTGACCCTGGATTCAGGAGGATTTGAGTTCAAATCCAGTCTCAGACCCTTGACACTTACTAGCTATGTAGCTTATGTGACCCTGAGCAAGTCACTTATTCCCCATTGCCCCACAAAAAAACCAAAAACCAAAAACCAAAAACAAACAAACAAACAGACTATATAGAAGGGCAGCTAGGTGGCAGCTAGGATAAAGCACTGGCCCTGGATTCAGGAGGACCTGAGTTCAAATCCAGCCTCAGATACTTGACACTAGCTGTGTGACCCTGGTTAAGTCACTTAACCCTCATTGCCCCGCCAAAAAACAAAACAAAAAACCAAATAAACAAATGAAAAAAAAGACTATATAGAAGTTACAGAGAGGGTGCCAACCTACATTAGTAGTGGGGCCTTCCTCACCCGAGAATTCTTTATACTAGTAAACTTACAGGTTCAGTCTCTAAGTCCCTCTCTATGTCACTTGAGCTTTTGCTCATTTTAAATTCCTCTTTGCTCTTTTCTTTGTTCATGTTTAATTTCTCTGTACATTAGTTTCTAATTAGTTTTTAATTTCTTCAAAATCAGGTAGCTGAACTAAGCAAGGTTTTGTGTTGTCCTCTTTCTAAAACTGTTTGAGTCTATGCACTGTTAGTTACCTTGCTTTTATATGTAGAGCACGATCCATATTAATGCATTAACATATTTGTCTATGTAGGTTATATTATGTTATTGAAATTATAAAATGTCTCATTTTACTCAATGAAAGAATACTAGAATGTACTTGCTACATGGATATGCACACATATCAAATACTGTATATATAATATACAAATGTACATATATGTTCATATATATGTAAATATATGGCTACACTTACATGTTTATTTTCCATATTTGTCCTAAAATGTTAGACTTCAAGTACATGCTGTGTCTAAATTATATTATCAGTATTATGTAAAGTAGTATGGTGTAGTGGGAACAGCAGTGGGTTTGGAGCCAAAAGGACCATCTTCCAATTTCAGCTCATATACTTATTTGATGTGTGACCTTGGTCAGTCATTAACCTCCCTGGGTCTCAGCTTGCTCATGTATAAAGTTAGGGCTTTGACTAGATGATCTCTGAGGTCCTTTATATCTCCAAATTTCTTTATCCAATGAGTCCTATGAACAATTCTGTTAAGAGATTCAATTTTAGAATTACAAAGTTAAAATGAACCTCGGAGGCCAATTCAATCAGAACTGAATCTCAGTGAAAATCCCCTTGGGCTTGGAGTCAAGAAGATCTGAGATCAATTCCTGTCCCAGACATGAACTCTGTAGCCCTGGTCAATTCACTTAAGCGCTTTCAGACTCAGTTTCTTCATCTGTAAAATGGAGATAATGGCAGTATCTACCTCATGGTATTGTCATGAGGAACAAATAAGTTAACCTATAAAATGCTTTGCAAACATTGAAAATATGAATATATTTATATAATATTGTGAGAATTGGAGCATCACCATCCTGCTGAGAAAGACATTGCAGGGAAGCTCCACCCTGAAAAGAAAGCATGACATGACATTTCTGGGGTTTTGAAGGTCAGATTGGCATCTGGAAGTTGCCTGACATCTGGAAGTTGTACAGTATCCAGAAGTTACATCTCTAGAACCGCCTGTAGTCATGTCAGTCAAAGCTACCAGCCAATTAGCTTGGAGCTGTGTGTGTAGATGTCCTGGCTTCCTTTTTGACCGGGGCTTTCTGGGAGAAGTGGTGAAGGATCTGGGTCTTTTCATTCAGGAACTGGCTGTTGGCGGCAGGAACATACTCACTCTCTTAGATAGCTGAATGAAGGCTATTTTTCCTCTCTCTCTCTCTCTTCACTAAGTTCTAATACACTTTAATAAATACTTAAAAGCCTAAACTCTTGCTGAATTGATCAGTCAATCTTAGCTAGTTTCTCCCCCACACTGGGGTTAGGTCAGGCGATCACACATTAGATTTTAAGCATCACAGCTAGAATTTTAGGCTTTACAACATATAATTCATATATAATATACATAATTATACATGAAATAATTATAATATGTAGTATTATAGTATATCATTAAAATTATATAATTACTTATGTTGTATGAATGCTGGCTTTTATATGTCATAATCTAGCTTTTGTTTAAAGTCTTTATTTAACAACATCTGTTAAGAAAGAACTTGCTACCTTCTGCAAAGAGGAAGCGTATTCAATTTTGTCATAGCTCTAATTGTTAGTTCCTTGTTCCAGTGAAATTACAGGTGTAGTTCCTCTTGTAATTCTTAGTAATATTTTCCTTACAACATCTACCCATGTGGTATGGTCAAAAGAGCCAGGGATTTGAAGTTGGTGGACCAATTTCCCCTACTTCCTACTTTTGTGTCCTTGGACAAGTCATTAGCCTTTTTGGTCCTCAGTTTCCTCATGTGTAAAATGAAAGGTTTTATTTAGCTCCTTCATCCTTATGGTATGTTTCAACTCTAAATCTATAATTTTGTGATGATAATTTTACCCAGAAAAAATGGACAAATGATACATGGCCTTGATTTTTTTCCCCACTAAGACCAGGGTAATGAATATTTCATAGTCAGCATGGAGGTTAAAGAAAATCCAACTTTGGAATAACTGCTCTATGAGTTCTAAACTTGAAGAATTCCAGTCTCCTAGTTTCATAACTCATGTAGACTGAAAAAAAAATTCGAAAACACCACTGGTAATAGACATCTGGGTATACTAAACTTTTATATTGCTTCCTTCACTATTTGGACTGGGTACTTTCACTAATGAGGTTGATGTATACTGGAGTCAAAGTACAGCTCAATTTCTTTTCCCCCAAAGGTGCTTTAAAAAAAAAAAAGTAGCAGTATTGTTATTACTATTCTAGTAGTAACATTGTAACTTTGGTTCAGAGGGTGGTTTACATCTTCTTTTCACTGAAGTGGTTTCCCTTTATTCAGCATTTTCATTGACAACAAATCCATTCTCTTGTCTCCTACATTAGGAAGCACTTACTGTGTATAAGGAAGCCATTCAGAAAATGCCCAGGCAATTTGCTCCTCAGAGCTTGTACAACATGATGGGTAAGTACAATATTCATCTTCTTATTGACATTCAGGGACCTTGTGATGAATTTAATTATGGGCTTATATTACCTGAAGTTGAAATAAAGTATCTCATTAGTCCCCACAAACCAAGCTGATTCGTAAATGTGCCTCACCTGCAGAAGTTTAACAGCTGAACACCTGTTCAAAAGTTGCAGTAAATGAGAGAAAGTATGGAATTTTCATGAATTGGGCCATGGATCTAAATTCATTTTTGGAATTTTTTTATCCCTCAAGAAATATCATGAGACCATCTTTCCTGATATTTTACCTAACACTGCCTTCATTGAATGAATCCAATTCTCCCATCATCCAGAAAGTCTGCAAAATGTAGAATGTAAGCCCTGCAAATCTTAGACATATCAGTAGGATTGATTTCCTTTGCAATATAATGTATTTTATGTTTGTGATGTGTCTCCAAGAAGGGGTCTGTTTCTCTAGCCTGTGAAAGGGAACTATGGTGCACACACACATAAAAAATGGTTAAGTACTCCTGCTGGATGTGGTGGCACATTCCTGACATCCCTGTTGTTGAGGAGGCTGAGAAGGGAGCATTGCTTGAGTTCAAGAGTTATGAGCTGCCACATAGGATGAAAGCCAGTCAGGTATCCCCACTAAGTCTGGTGTTAATAGAGTGAGTTCCCGGGGGTGGAAAGCCCTAGGCTATTGATAGAGTGGGATACTGAATCAGATTTGAAAAATATAATATGATAAAACTCCCATCCTGATGGGAACTTTCTAGGTCTTCCTCGGGAAGATCTAGATACTCAGTCTCAAACAAACTAAAAGAATCTCTCTGTTGTATGGCATCTCGGACAAGACCAGAGTTATTCATACTCTATCTGTTTGTCATACCTAGTGAGCTGATGAGTGCCATTTGGGGAATTTATATTTCTAGAATTTGAAAGACTCAAAGAGATACCTTGACCCATCACATGACTATGGGAAGGTTCTTTTCTTTCTTTTTTCTTAAATAATAAATATTTTTATTTATAGTTTTGGGTTCCAATATTTATCCTTCTTTCCCTTCCCCCTCCCTGAGGTGGCAAGCAATCATATATGAGTTATACATGTATGATTATGTAAAACATTACCATATTCATCATTTTGTAAAGGAAACTTGATTAAAAGAAAACAAGCAAAAGAAAGTGAAAAAGAGCATGCTTCAGTCTGTTCCATCAATATCAGTACTTTCTTTGGAAGTGGATAGTATGTTTCATCTGTAGTCCTTTGGGATTGTCTTGGATCATAGTATTATTGAGAATAGTCAAGTCATTCACAGTTCTTCATCAAACAATAATGCTGTCTCTATGTACGATGTTCTCTTGGTTCTGCTCACTTCACTATACATCATTTCATACAAGTCTTTCCAGGTCTTTCTGAAGTCATCCTGCTTGTCTTTCTTATAGCACAATAATGTTCCATCACCATCATATACCATAGTTTGTTTGGCCATTCCCCAATGGATGGGCATTCCTTTGATTTCCAATTCTTAGCCACCACGAAAAGAGCTGCTAGAAATATTTTTGTACAAAAAAGGTCTTTTCCTCTTTTGGGGGATGTCTTTGGGATATAAGGAAGGTTCTTTTCTAAAGGCGAAGGGTAAGTTTGTGTTAATGAGAAACATTTTATGAAAAGTTGGTTGAGTGGGACTTCCCACTCAACCAAGTTGGTTGAGTTCAGACTTCCTGAAACAATTACTCTTTCTAGTTTTATTTGTTTGCTTGTGTTTGCTTTTTCTTTTAACCCGAATCATGAATTTTCCAGTTTGATTCTGCTTAAATCATGTATACATAGATTGAGAGCTGGAAAAGACCTTAGAGATCCTCCGTGCCAACCACCCCATTATAACAATTAGGAAACTGAGGCACAGAAAGGTTAATTGGCCTACTCAATGTAATACAGCTCATAAGTGCCTAAGGTAGGATTTAAAACTCAGGTCTTTCTGACTCCAAATCCTGCTTTCTATCTATTCCTCTGAGACTCTTGGCTTCATTTACTGTGGTATAGAGAATCACCTGTTATAACAGAGGATGATTTTCCTAAAATGTTTAGGTCTTAATGAAGAGGAGTCTGATTTTTTGCTCTCCCTTTGCCTTTCCTCCCAGTTTGAATCAAAAGTTAAGGATTTTTAAAAATGCTGAGTTATCACCACTAGTCAATCACCTTCCTACCATCTTATTTACTCTCTCAATTACAATTCATGTCATAGTGTTTTTATTCTCTCCCTCTGAAGGTTATATTCCCTCCCTTATAGGTTATAAAAAAAAAAATTAAAGTTTTGGGGCAGCTAGGTGGTGCAGGGGATAGAACACCGGCCCTGGAGTCAGGAGGACCTGAGTTCAAATGCAGCCTCAGACACTTAACACTTACTAGCTGTGTGACCCTAGGCAAGTCACTTAACCTCAATTGCCTGACCCCCCCCCAAAAAACAAAAAAACAAACAAACAAAATTAAAGTTTTAAAAACTCTCCCCTCATACTCTATACTTCTTTTTTTTCTTTCTTTCTTTTTTTTTTTGGTGAGGCAATTGGGGTTAAGTGACTTGCCCAGGGTCACACAGCTAGTGTCAAGTGACTGAGGTCAGATTTGAACTCATGTCCTTCTGACTCCAGGGCCACTGCTCTATCCACTGCACCACCTAGCTGCCCCTTTATACTTCTTTATAGGCAAATGAACAGAGATAAGAACATGATATAGACTTCAAGAGGTTTGATGAGATCTGTCATAATTAGAAGTCGTTGTTGATGCTGGCCTGATTTTTCTATAATTTCTTCATTCTTTCTTTGACACATTTCTTCAACTGCTAAATAAGAACAATGTCAAATATTTATCATTGGAGGGATGTTGGGAAGGATTATGCTTTTTTTAAGTTTGATTCTTAGATTTCAGAGAACAGAATTCCTGTAACATCTTAGATGTCAGCGTCATGTGATTGTGTCAATTATTGTTGACATTAGTGAAAATCTACAAAGTTAGTTTAAACCAATTTAACTATTTTTTGTTTGTTTTAGACACCTTTGACAATTTGGTGAAGCTTATAGATACCTCCTCAGAATAATATATAAATTAATGAGAATTCCTAAATTTATAAAGAAAACCATTTATATTGAAATAGTTATCAAAATGTTTGAAAAATTTGTAATATTGCAATGTATGTGCTTCTCTATTGATGCATTAAATAGGTCAATTAATTTAAAATGTAAGCAAATTAAAATTAAAATTTGCTTTTAAAAGTCATGTCTAGGTGAAAGCTATTGTTGATTATATCCATAGATAGTTGCAGGAAATACTAAATTTTAGTTAGAGTCTAGTTTAGATAAATATGTAATATTTTTCCCTATCCAAATTCACAGACCCAGTTGAAATCCAGGCACGGAAACCTTTGGAGGTCCTGGTCCCTAGATTAAGAACTCCTTATTTAGACAAATGTAATTTATTGATTTAGAATTGGGCTCCATATTGAGGTTGAATTCTCACTTCTGTTTTTTGGGTGCTAAGCTCATCTCCAGCCAAAAATAAGAATACTCCTGGAGATTATTGTTTATGATTTTTACTCTTTCAGAATGATTGTTTCATTCAGAGTCATTGAATGATGTTTTTAAATCTTTGGGAGAGACTCTAAAGCTTTTTTCTAAAAAATCTTAATTACATCTATCCTAATAGCAATTACCATCCATTTAAGGTTGTGTGAGAGATTGTCATCTGGCCCTGTTTGCAGTAAAAGCTGCTCACTGCAGCTCATTTTCCCATATAACAATTTCTCATCTAGTCAAATGAGTGAACTCCCCAGAGTGTTTGCTTTTACTTTTAGTATATTTTATTAGCCTACCATTTGACAAGATAAATGGCCAAGGAGATGAATTGTGTTATCAATTCATCAGTTTCATTAGGCTGTCAGCAGGCAGTGATTATTCTATCAGGATTATCAACCACCACGAACTTGTTTTCTAATTCACACATTTACATTTTATTAGCACCCTGTAGAGACCAGTAATAGGTTATGAAGTGTGTATTTGACTGTATAACCTCCCTTGCCCTTCCATGTGCATTCCCCTTTCTTCCTCTTGAAAGTAAGAAGGAAGAAAGTGGTATTTTGGGGAAAAGAAATTACTTCAGGGATAAGCTAGAACTAGAAAGTCCATGAGAGCTTAAAATGACCAAACTTTCAAATATATTAAAATCCAAATTCTTTGGTATAATGATTTTAAATGTCTGCCTCCCTCATAAAGACCACAAAAAATTTTATTGGGGCAGCTAGAAGGTGCAGTAGATTGAGCACTGGTCCTGGAGTCAGGAGACCCTGAGTTCAAATCTGGCCTCAGACACTTAGTAGCTGTGTGATCCAGGCAAGTAAATTAAACTCTGTTGCCTTAAAAAAAAAAAAAAGACATAAAAATTTTTATTATTGGGGATGGAGCCAAGATGGTGGAGTAAAGGCAGTAAACGTTCAGACTTCCTGAAACAATTACTCCCAAAAAACTCCCAACACAGCCAGAAACAAATTCTTGGAGCAGCAGAACTCACAAAAATATGGCTGAGACTATTTTCCAGTCAAAGACAGCTTGGAAGTTCTGCAGAAGGGGGAGCTGGGCTGGAAGTGGAGTCCAGCCCATGATTGCACCAACACAGAACCAGCCCCAGGCAGACTGTGCCAGAGAAATTTACCCCCGAGCCTCCAAATCAGCTGCAGTGCTGGCATCTTCTAGAACTAAGTTCACGGGCTGGTGAGAGGGCTGAATGGCTGGCTGGGGGGAGTCTACAGGGGTGTATGCATGAGCTAATGTGGGATTTGGATGTGGTACCCCAGGGGGGAATCAGGAAGAAACCTTGAGTGGTGGCAGCCCAGGTCGGGGACGGGTGCAGGCTCATCAGAGCTAGCAACCACTGTACACAAAGTTTTGCTGCCTGGTTGATTGGAAAATTGGCTTGGAGTTATCTATGGACAAGAGAAAGTGTCAGGCAAGTGAAGAAACTGCCCCTCATTAAATCAAGTGAAAGATGGTCAGGATGAGCTGGCAGAGAAAGTTGCAAACCATATAAAGCTTCTTTAGTGACAAGGAAGTTCGAGGTGCACCCTCAGAAGAGGATAGCAACATAAGAATCCTTACATCTAAAGCTTCCAAGAAAAATATGAATTGGTCTCAGACCATAGAGGTGCTCAAAAAAGACTCTGAAGATAAAGTTAGAGACAGAAAGGAAAAAAAGGAAAGAGAAATGAGAGTGATACAGGAAAGACAGGAGAAAAAAGTCAACAGCTTGAAAAGCCAAATGGAAAAGGACATACAAAAACTCTCAGAAGAAAATAATTGCCTAAGAATTAGGATTGAAAATAGAAGTTAGTGACTTTATGAGAAACCAAGACACAATAAAGCAAATCCAAATAAATAAAAAAAAAATAGAGGGCAATGTGAAATATCGTCTTGGAAAAACTGCTGACCTGGAAAATAGATCCAGGAGAGATAATTTGAAAATTATAGCACTACCTGAAAGCCATGATCAAAAAAAGGAGCAGGACATCATCTTCCAAGAAATTCTCAGGGAAAATTGCCCTGATTATTGTAGAAGCAAAAGGTACAATAGAAATTGAGGGGCAGCTAGGTGGCGCAGTGGATAGAGCACCGGCCCTGGAGTCAGGAGGACCTGAGTTCAAATCCAGCCTCAGACACTTGACACAACTAGCTGTGTAACCCTGGGCAAGTCACTTAACCCCAATTGCTTCACCAGAAAAAAAAAATAAAAAGAAAAAAAGAAAAGAAAGAAAAAAGAAAGAAAGAAAGAAATTGAAAGAATCCACTAATTACCTTCTGAAAGAGATCCCAAAAGGAAAACTTCCAGGAATATTATAGCCAAATTCCAGAACTCCCAGGTCAAGGAGAAAATATTGCAAGCAGCCAGAAAGAAGCAATTTTCAAATACTGTGGAGCCACAGTAAGGATAGCACAGGATCTAGCAGCTTCTACATTAAAGGATCTGAGGGCATTGGATATGCTATTCTGGAGGGCAAAGGAACTGGGACTACAGCCAAAAATCATCCACCCAGCAAAACTGAGTATAATCATTCGGGGGGGAAAAATGGCATATCAAGGAAATAGCAGACTTTCAGGTCTGCTACTTACTTTGCTGGGCTATTGTGAAGAAAATTCTTTGTCAAGTTTAAGGTACTATATAAAAATTATGATGAACAGGATGTTATCAGAAAACCTGGAAAGACCTGCATGAACTGAAGCAGAGTGAAATGTATTATATAGAAAATAACAGTAATAGTGTAAGATGATCTGTGGTGAAGAACATGGTAATTTTCAGCAATGCAATGATCCAATAAAACTCTGAAGGACTTATGAAAATTGCAATCCATTTACAGAGAAAGAACTGATGGTATCTGAAAACAGATTGAAACTTTTTTTTGATAGTTCCTTAATCTGAAGTTTTGCTTTTGTCCATTTTCTTTCACAACCTGGCTAATGTGGAGATTTTTTGCATGACTACTCATTTATAACTTATATTGAATTGCTTGAGTTCTGGGGAGTGGGTGGAGGGAGGAAGAGAAGTTGGAACACAAAGTTTTTAAAAATTGATGACAAAATTTGTTTTTTACATGTAATTTTGAAAATAAAATTCTAAACAGAAAATATATATATATATATATATTATTGATAGGCATCAAATAATGGTGGTAAGAACTACTATAGGTCTTACTGGCCTCAAAGTCAGTAAGACCTATGTTCCAGTCTCACCTCTGACACATACTAGTTATTACTTAACCTCTTAGTATTACTTAAACTCTTAGTATTCAAAGCAACTCTTTATAAGATTATAATTTTCAGAGAAAGAGCTGCATTGGTGAAGAGAGATTCCTAATCCAGGAGTTCCTTATAACAAGTAACATGACCATTCTCCATTCTATTTTCTCACTGAATTGAATGCTACAAGCCAGATTTATTTAGTATTTTATTGTTTACAAAGTGCTTTCCTCATGAGAACCTTATTAGGCAACAGGTAGAAGTATTAATATTCCCACTTTATGGGTAAAAAAGTAAGGGATACATAAGTTCAACAGACACTTAGTCAATGTCAATTATTTACACAAGGCACTATGCTAGGCTTTGAGGTTACAAAGAATAAAGAAGAATAGTGTTTTCCCTCATTACACTTCCATTCTGTGTTAGAGACAATATGCTCTGCCTCGCTTAAGTCCAGTTCATGTAAAAGTCAAGATATCACCCTTGTGTTATCATTGGTCCTCTTAGACAATGTAGGATGAACAACAGGTACAAGAACAGTGTACACAGATAAGTTTATATAAGCTATATACAGAATAATTTGGTGGGGTGGCAGAGGGAAGCTCTAATAGATGGGGATCAGGAATGACCTTCTAAAGATGGTAGTGAGCTTAGCTTTGCAGGAAACTAGGGATCCCAAGAGGAGGAGAAGAGCCCTGTGCAAAGTCAAAGTTTCTAGCTGTGGAGTGAAACATGTGAGGAACTGTAGGAAGGTCAGATTGGCCAAGAGACTTGCCTTTAGGAAGGAAGCAAATATCATAGCCAGAAATTAAATCCAGGTTTCCTGGGCCCAGATCTGTTGCTCTATCCACTATATTGTGCTGCCCCTACAAGAAAATTTATTTATTCTGACCACCTACTAAAAACATTTATTATTTCTTTGGCTAAGTATATATTTGCAAATGGTGGATTAGAATTTTGGGTGTGTCTTCCTTACTTTACTTTTCTGTACTTCTATATAACATCCAAAGAATTTCAACTTCTTTTAAAGGATATGACCATCTTTAAGGCATTCCATTTTCTATTTGCAGGCTTTTGTGGTAATTCTTATCTAAGCTTTTGTAAGCCTAGAAAATAATTTTATCTTAATGTCTTAGATTTCATTGCCTTAAGAAGATAGCAGAAGACTGAGGTTGTTTTGACTAAGCATCCTGGCCACTTTAGGATTTGTGTGATTCAGATGTGCAGAGACAATATAAATCAGAGCCTGAATACTTAGAAAGTACATCCACAGAATAAAGTTATTTGTGTATATGTATACGTGTATGTGTACATGTATGTGTATGTATATATATATATGTTTGGTATTTAATATATATATGTTTCTTTTTGCCTCATTTTCCTTATTTATAAGATGAGAGGGATTATTATTATTAATAATAAAAAAATGTGAGGTCTAACATGGCTTCTGATTAATATTCTCAACTGGTTTCCTTTATAGATATACTATCAAAATTATAATGTCCAATTCAAGTCAGAGTCATCTTCACTGTTCTTGATCTAACATTTCTCTCATAGCTTTAGTCAAAATTGTTTTATCATTCTCTAGCCTCCATTTGAATAGCTATTTCTTCTCAGGGCCTCCTTTTATCAGTAGCCTTGAATTTAATAAGACAGAGGTACATTAAAAGCTGTCACATGCCTTAAAGAGCATCACAACCCTATTTGTTTTTGTATCTAATGTTCAGAACAGCATCATTTTAAAAACTATCAAATGATTGGCTTAACTATACTCAATAAAAGCTCCATGATTTTTCATGGATGTGTTTCCAATCTATTCTCCAAATTTTCCGTTTCTCTATGCATTTTTTCCCTCTACATTGCCTCTACTTAAGCCTACTGTTGAGTATTCCTATGGGAATATAGCAATCTAAATTGGATTATACCTTCCAGTTATTTTAGTTGAGTGAACTTTAGGCTAATCCCAATGATCATTTTAAGCCTGTTTGGCATTTAAATTTAAAAAGCTAGCTAAAAGTTAATTGTTGAGTTTAATTATTTAGGTGATTTGGACCATTTCCCCCCTCCTGGTAACAGTCCATGAAAACAAAATTAGATTATGTTTTATGAAGTCCAGAAGTAGAGAATGGAAATAAATTTACCGGTCATTCTATTCTCATCTGTAAGTCAACATTATTTGGGTAAACCTTTCAAAGCAGGTGCTGAGGGGAGATATGATAGAGATAAAAGCCATGTTCCCAGCTCTCAAAGAAATTACCATGAGATTTATCCATTTAATTCAAATGAAGTCTCCTTATTTAATATTTCAGCTTATTTATTAGTCCAGTTCGGGATCTCCTGGGATAGAAACACAGTCACTCACTCTTTATCTCTAATTACAGGGCTTATTGATAATAGTATAGGCAAAAAAAATAAATAAAAAAGATTCAAGGTTGCACAAGCTAATTAGCTTTGCCAGTCATTCAATTTCTCATCTATTTTTCTGGTGTCTAGGAGCCAAGGAAACATGAATATATGGTGGATTCAAGAAACCTCAGCATTTTCAGAAAACTGGGGTAGGCCCCAATGTAAATTATGGTTAAAGATAATACTTGTACCCTTTTTCAAATACACTAGTCATCTTTTTGATTATAGCTGACATGTTATTGTTCTTTCTTCATTCTCAAAGAGAAACAATGACATGAGGAAGATGGTGTCTTGACTTGCAAGTGAATTGGATCTAAGTGAGGCAGTACTGTGCAGTCATCAGCCTCACTCTCTCCTCCAGTCATTGGAGTCTGGTGGCAGGAAACAGGTCAGGACAACTGACGATGGTCCTGGATGCAGTGGGAGACCTTGGCCTTTGGAAGCTAAAGTCTTTCCCAGGTCTCAGTTTGTCTGAGGCAGTGCCCACTTAGTATTTAGAGGCTAGGTTAGAATTGAGGCAAAAGATGGCCTAATTTGCCTTTCCAAAAGAATCATTCTGGGAATAGAAGATCCTTTTTCTGGTCAGAACAGAAGTAATGGCTATTCACACTCACTCTGAGCCATCAAAACCTACATGATGAGATAGTAAGGGTTGAGCTGGGTCTAATCAGTGAAAGTCCCTCAGTAAAGATGCACATAGAGGTCAGGAGAAAAGCTTTGGCATCCGAGGGCCATTGATTCATCAGTCATCTTAGATATGTCTTTCTCCCTTGTCTCTGTTCTAATTTTTAAACTTCATTTTAATTTTCTTTAATTAATCTGAATTTGGCAAACATCAACCAACATGAGCATTTCTACATACCAGAAGAATCAGGAAAAAGGTTCACAAACCACAAATCTCTATTGTGTACAAGCATGCATCTCTAATATATGTCACAAAAACCCTTCCATAGTTGTATATCACCACCTCACTATGGTTTTTAAAAGAAATTCTTCACTGTTGGGGCAGCTAGGTGATACAATGGATAAAGTACTGGCCCTGGATTCAGGAGGACCTGAGTTCAAATCTGGTCTCAGACACTTGACACTTAATAGCTGTGTGACCTTGGGCAAATGACTTAACCCTCATTGCTCCGCAAAAAAAAAAAAAAAAAATTCTTCACTGTTTCCCATCTATAATGCTTTTGGGGGTTTTCTTCCTTCCTACCTATGCCCCCACCCCCCACCCCAGTGAAATTTAATATTGTCTCACTCATTCTTTTTGTCAGAATATCAAGAGTAAAATTTTGATATTATGTCTTATTTAAATTTATGAGTAGCTATAATTACATTGGCTAAGTACATTTAAATAGTTTCTCATCTTCTCCCTGCCCCCAACCATGATAGACCCATAACAAGACTGTCCCTTGATATATCACAGTTTTACTTGAACCTCACATCTCTAAGTGTAGGAAATTTATGTTCAGACTATGTTAAGCTCTTGAGCCACATGTTTGTGCTCTGGTTTGAATTATGGTCCTTTTCTGTTGGCACTGTCTTCTGGCAAGCTGATGAACCAAGGTCCCCGACATGCCAGGATACCCATCTAACTTGTTTAGCTTGTAATTCATAGGTATCTGAAAGAAAAGCATCTGGGGCCTCTAAGATCAAACTCTACCTATTTGGCTTTGCATTCTGTCTTTAGCTGAAAAGACAAGACCAGAAGGTCAATATCAATTGTTTAGAGTTCACTAGCATGAAAAGGCAAAATCATCCATTCTTGGGTTTTAACACTAATTTATTTTGCCAGGTGTACAGCCACCAAGTTAAGGAAACCATATGTATCTTTGGCTCTCTATCAAGAAGAATATTGACTTTGTTTTCCTTTTTTTGGGGGGAAAAACAACAATAAAAACTTTTGATAGTTGCCACCCTTGAAGCTCATTCTTTAGTGCGGAGCTGACTTGGCTGAATTTTCTTTTGTGCCATTCATCTGTGATATAAATTTTAAATTACATACTACAGTTACAGATGTTAATTTGCTTGGCATTATGGCCTGCACTACAAAGGCCAAAGTCCAGCTCCACCGCATTAAATAGGTAATATTTTTTGTTTAAAGTTTCAATTAAAATCCAGGGTCAGAAGATATAATGGTCCCTGAGGGATTTTATACACTTTAATGCCAATATAAGAGTTACAGAAAGATCATGCTCGGGTCTAGATGTCTCTTGCTTTCCTGGAAATATAATATTAGGTTGTATTACGTTGCTTTTAAAACCACACAAGCCCACCTGCTGCAGTAACTCATACTTCTGCCATTCAAAAAGTAAAGACAAAGAAAAGATTGGAGGCTCAAGTCTTATTTTAAAACAGAAAACTAAGGGGAAGGATGTACTCAAATTCATAACAAATGCTTCTCTCCTGCTTCCAGAATTTGCCAAGTAGCTGTGGCGTTTTGTGGGTGATAAAGATCCTAAATATTGTTTGAAAAATAAAGAGAAAAGAATGATTAAAATGAATGAGAACTTTGCATTTCTTTAACATTTAAAGGGATCAAGCAATATACTAATCTAGCTTCTGTTGTCACTGCTGCGATCACTACTAATACTATCATTATTGCTACTACTAATATTTAAATAGTACTTCAAGGTTTGCTAGGTTCTCTTTCTCCCTCCCTCTCTCTCTCTCTCTGTGTCTCTCTCTTTCTGTCTCCACACAAATGTATATATATATATATATATATACATAAATGCACGAGTTTAGAATCAATACATGCAACACATATATGCACATGTGTATATCATATGTATCGTTTATTTGTATACAGGTATGCATATGGGTGTGCATATATGCACACACATACATATGCATTATATCTGCATGCATATATATTTGATCATTTTATTTGATGCTCACAATGCTGTTATCACTCAGTTTTACAGATGAGATCAAAGAAATTGAGGGAGGTTAAGTGATTGCCTCCATTAGTAATATTATAAACCATCACTATCTTACTGGTTTATAGACACAAAGAAAAAGGTAACAATAAGTAATAATGGGAAAATATATATTAACATAGCATCCTTGTTAGTCAATAAAAAAGCTTTCATTGTGTCTACTCCATCAAATACATTATTCTAGGCCCTGAAGATGCAAAGTCTTCTTAGGTAAGATATGGTATGATGTGATGGAAAGAGCCCAAGACCTACAAGACCTTGGTCTAGCACATAGTTTATAAATATTAGTTTCCTGAGCTATAAAATGGGGAAATACTACTTATATGCTTTAATTCACAAGGTTGTTCTGAGGAAGCTATTTCATTAACCTTAAAAGCTCACTAGAAATGTTAGCTATTGTCATTTTAATAGATAAAAGTTAAAATGAAGAATCCAATCTTCTTCATGAGGAATAGGATCTTGAGGGTTTGGGGCTTTTTATTCTGGCTAAAACTATGCCTTGTAGAACTTGTAAAGTCAAAATGGCACAAAATGAAAATTAACATCATCTTTAAAACTATTTATCTTCATGCTGATGTGGGGTAGGTATAAGGTAGGTACACCTCGTTTCAAAGTTACTTGGTGATCCATTCTTTAGTGTTATTGGATGCATTTCTGTATATACCATGTAGCTCTCTCTGTGTGTGTATGGGAAATAAAGAAAAAAATCATTTTCTACAAGTTATTAAAACATCAGACTCCTTCATGACTTTTGACCTACCCTGTATGAACTCATGGATTAGGAATGGAAGCAGGGTTGTACTGGCATTTAACCAGTCTCTGAGGAAAAAATGTAGGCATAGCACACACTTTTAAATTTAATCTGCATTATCTATTATGTTCCAGGCATTGTTCCAAGTTCTAAAGAGGTAATGTAATAATAAAATATAAAAAATAAAAATATAATAATGAATAAATAAAATATAATAAATAAAAATATAATAATAAAAGTTTAATTTTATAAAGATATAATGATACAATTTTTTGATATTTCTATTCTATCAGGGGAAAGAAATCATGTGTATACAAAAGTATATTATACGTGTGTGTGTGTGTGTGTGTGTGTGTGTGTGTGTCTATAAACATAAATGCAAGGTGAGGTTTGCAAGGGGGGGGGTTGAGGGAGAGCACCAGTAATCTTAATTACTTTCTTAAATCTTAACAATTAACATAACAATAAATCAAGGCTTTGTTTGTAGTATTTGCTGATTTCCAAGGTATAAATGGCCCATGTTTTATTTTTGTTATGTTTATTTTTTTTTCCATGTTGAAGTTTTGTTTTGTTTTTTTTTACATGAGGCAATAGGGGTTAAGTAACTTGCCCAGGGTCACACAGCTAGTAAGTGTTAAGTGTCTGAGGCCGGATTTGAACTCAGGTACTCCTGACTCCAGGGCCTGGAGTAGGACATCTGTGGAGATAGAGGTGCTTTGCTGCTAATGTTCACTCTAGATCATTTAATGAAGGGAGAATAAGTCAAGAGTGATGCGTGCTTCTTTCTTAAACTTAAACATTGTTATATCTGTCTATTCACTATTTCCTTCTGATTGGATTTAGATATATGCCAATGGGGACTGCACATAGCTTTCAGGTTGTCATTTAATCTAATGGCTACTTACCTATTAATACAGTCAGTTACTGATTCAGGCATGTGCTAGCTGTCTTTGCTGGCTTGTGTAGTGCTATACATCCTGCTTATTACATCACTTTTTTTTTTCTTTTTTTGCTGGGCAATGGGGGTTAAGTGACTTGCCCAGGGTCACACAGCTAGTAAGTGTCAAATGTCTGAGGCCAGATTTGAACTCAGGTACTCCTGAATCCAGGGCCGGTGCTTTATCCACTGTGTCACCTAGCTGCCCCATCACTTCTTGCTAACACCCACTTGAATCTCCTAAAAGGAGACTTCTTCTCATCCATCTGCTAAGCCAATTATTTCTGTGACCTCAAAACTCTTCTTAGACCCACTTCCTACTTCCCACATCTCCAAAAGCTCAGAATGCCCTAGATGTTTAGCTTAAATTTAGTTCCTTGAGCTTGGGACCCTTTGATTATTCTTCTTATTATGCTTTTCTGATTTCCCCCTCAATGTGGTGCTCTCCCTCAACCCCCCCCCCAAACCTCACCTTGCATTTATGTGTGTGTGTGTGTGTGTGTGTGTATATATATATATATATATATATATATATATATATATATGTATATATATATATATATATATATATATACACACACTTTCATGTACACATGATTTCTTTCCCCTGATAGAATAAATAGAAATATCAGGAAACCATTTCATTATATCTTTATAAAATTAAACTTTTATTATTATATATTTACCTCTTTAGAACTTGGAACAATGCCTGACACATAATAGATATTTTAAAAGCCTTATTGACTTATCAATTCCTTGGGTCTATTACTCATATTTGGTCCTCTTGTCACTGAAATTTTCTTCATTGGGCTTCCTTTCCTTTTGTTTTCTATTTAAATATATATATTTTTTAAATTAAAATTATTTTATTCTTAATTTATGGAATAAAACAAGCATTTCCATAGCATAGTATGATAAGAAAGACTATTATACATGAAACTACAAATTTACTATGCACAATTTGTTATTCCTTTCAAATATACAACAAAATTATCATGTAACTTTCTTTTTTTTCCTTTCCTTCTCCTCTTCCTCTCCCCCTCCCTCTGCTGTCCCAGAGATGGTTACCATTATACACAGTTATGTGTATGTATGTATATGTGTATATATGTATGTATATTAATGTGTGTCTATCTCTATATAGAGACAAGCACAATATATCTTGTTTACATACACACATATATGTGTATTTGTATACATATATTTATATATACATACGTCATAAATATAAATGTATAAACACAAATATAATATATAAATAAAATATATTATAAATATATTATATATAAATATAAGATTATTCCATATATACTTCTATTTATCTGTTCTTTCTCTGGGTGCAGATAACATCTTTCTTCATATGTCCTTTATAGTTCATTTGATTAATTATAAAAGACAAAATAACTCATTTGCTCAAAGTTGTTCTTAAAACAATATTTCTATTACAATATACAGTATTGTCTTATTATGCCCAAAGGGTATAGCTATTTTAATAACTCTTTGGGCATAACTCCAGATTGCTTTCCCAAATGGTTGGGTCATTTTACAATTCCACAAAAAATGAATGTGTCCCAATTTTTCTACATCCTTTCCAACACTTGTCACTTTCTCTATCATTTTACCCAATCTGATAGGTGCAAAATGATATCTCAAGATCATTTTATTACATGCAGCAACACCCATCCTCTTGATTGATCAGCTTTCTACAACTTTAGGTTGCCCCAGGCCATTTTTCTCAGAGTTTGGTCAAGTGGTCAACCTTTCAGTGTAGAACCCAGGCAAGGAGGTTCATTGATATTTAAAGGCCCTATACCTGCTATTATTGAAGGGCAAGACAATCTTTAACTGTCTTAGAAGACTTTTAGGCTAAAGTCCCTTCAAGATAGGAATGGTTATATTCAGGACTAAATGATTTTGATTTGGGGGTTTTTGGGGGTTTTTTTGGTGAGGCAATAGAGGTTAAGTGACTTGCCCAGGGTCACACAGCTAGTAAGTGTCAAGGTTCTAAGGCAGGATTTGAACTCAAGTCCTCCTGAATCCAGGGCCAGTGCTCTATCCACTGTGCCACCTAACTTCCCCAAGGACCAAATGTTTTTAAAGATGAGCAAGCTACCTATAATTATGCCATTGGAAGAGATCTTTGGAGTTCTTGACACCTTTTACCATTTTTCTGTATCAAATGATTCTTAACTTCCCCTTAGGTTGAATTTCTTTAGTTCTAGTTGTCATGCTAGGTGACTAAAGGGGTGTGCTTGTAGATGTTTAACAATCAGCACCGGGTGTGGGTGTGTACAACACACTGTTAGCATTACTTTCTCAAGTCTAAGACAAGAAACAATACATAAACCTATCATTTAAAGAGTTTGATGATTTCTGGGGTATAAATGCTCACCCTGAAAGTTGAACAGTCTTCTCTCTTCAAGCTACCTCCATTCCACCTCCCTTGTGACTATGCCATTTTCTTTCAGCAAGTAATGAGACTTAACCATTCCACTGTTTCTTCACTTCCTCTTCTTCTCTTCTGACTTGTTTTTCCCATGGACTTAGACTGTAGATGAGAACAGAGTCCTTTCACTTCTCTTTCCTTCTGCTCTCTGAAAGCAGCACATAACCATTCTTTAAGTTTCTAACAGATTTTGTCAAGTACTATAGGGAAATTATGTAGGAGCTTAAAATAACAGGTAAAATGTACAGATTTCCAGAGGCATTATCAGCCTGGTATAATGAAAAGAAACCTGAAATTATAGTCAGGAAGTCCTAGATTTGAACTTTACTTTTGCTATATATTAACTATAGAATGGTGGACTCCTCTGAACCTCATTTTCCCCATGTGTAAATTGGGGGGGAAGAGGTTTGGAGTACCTCCTGGGTCACAAAGTTATCATAAAGAATGATGTAATAGAGGGCAGCTAGGTGGTGCAGTGGATAGACCACTGGCCCTGGATTCAGGAGGACCTGAGTTCTAATCCAGCCTCAGACACTTAACACTTACTAGCTGTGTGACTCTGGCCAAGTCACTTAACCCCAATTGCCTCACCAAAAAAAAAAAAAAGAATGATGCAATAGAAAGGTGAGCTATTTATTATTTAATGAAATTAAGAAAATATAAGCACCTATTATATAAAAAAGAACTGTTACAAAGTTTAAATAAAACATATTTGGGGCAGCTAGGTGGCACAGTGGATAGAGCACCGGCCCTGGATTCAGGACTACCTGAGTTCAAATCTGGCCTCAGACACTTAACACTTACTAGCTGTGTGACCCTGGGCAAGTCACTTAACCCCAATTGCCTCACTAAAAAACAAACAAACAAAGAAACAAACAAAAAAACCTCCCAAAACCATATTTGATCCCTACCCTCATGATACATATTTTAGTGAGGGAGTATGGTGAAGATACAAATAAACATATATTTGTGTATAAATACACACACATATATGTATATATACATATATAATATATAGTAACTATTATAGATATATGTGTAGATATAAATGTATATATTGATAAATATCAATATATCATATATTAATATATACACATATAATATTACAATATAATTATATATATACACACATACACCTTTATAAATATATTCTGTATAATTGCCAGACCTATCATTTCACTGTTATAGAGGACTCTCTAACAGTGCTGGTTGTTACCTTCTCTATAATTTATAGTATAGGAGGGTTACCTAAAGCACTAAGAGATTAAGTGACTTGATCAGGGTCACAGCTAGTAGGGGTCAGACATTGGCCTTAAACCCCAGGTTTTTCTAGCTCCAAAGCCAGCTTTCTGTACAATACCCCCACACTTTCACTTTCTGTGGGGAATAATGACACAAAGAACTAGGAGACATAATACTATATAAGTGTATAAGACATGGACCAATAAACATCTGGGTCAGGAAAGGCTATTATTGGCATGGGAGAATAGAGAAGGTTTTCTTGAACAGATGTTATTTTGAGTCATGTTTTAAAGGATACATAGAAATTAAAGGAAGGAGAGGAAAGATGGAGGGATTTACAGTGGTGGTGGTGGTGGAGTTAGTCTAGGCTTAGGACACAGAATAAACATAGACATGGGTAGAGATGGGAAAGCTTGCAATGTGTTCAGGAAATAGCGATAATGACTATGAGTACAAATGGATAATCTTCAACAGCTTTTGAGAGGGAAAATAGGATGAGATTGAAAAAGTAAGCATGTCACATAATGGGAAGGTCTAGAATGACAAGTTGAGTGAAGTTACTTCTTCAATTTAGGGACTGTCCAAAGGGTGACTGGGTTGCAGAGGGTGAGGGTCCAGCACTCAGAAGATTACCCTACTCTCCCTACAAGTAGTCAGAAGCCTTAAGTTCTTTTTAGATTCAAGTAAATTCCTATTTAACCCAAATATGGGTAAATAAAGTTTTTCATAAATAAATTCCTATTAAGACCAATGAAAACATTTTCAAACATGAACCTCTTTAGTCCTATATACACACTTTAAAATGAAATACAAACTCATCTTTCAAAGTGAACAAGTTTTAGGGGCAGCTAGATGGCGCAGGGGATAGAGCACTGGCCCTGGAGTCAGGAGTACCTGAGTTCAAATCCGGCCTCAGACACTTAACACTTACTAGCTGTGTGACCCTGGGCAAGTCACTTAACCCCAATTGCCTCAATAAAACAACAACAACAACAACAACAACAACAACAACAACAACAAAGTGAACAAGTTTTTTTGTTTTTTGTTTTTTTGTTTGTTTGTTTTATTTTGTTTTTTAACTCAAAGGAAGTACTAAATCCTCGAATCAGAGTTTGGTGTTTGTTACTACACAAGAAATTGCTTGGCATCTTCATGTAGTGTTAAGATAATGATAATTTCTTATTCTGTTACTTGACATTTCAAATGGAATGAGACAGCTAGGTGAATACAGTGCTAGACCTGAAGTTAGGAAGACCTGAATTCAAATCCTGCCTCAGAAACTTTGTAGCTGTGTGATCCTGAGAAAGTCACTTAATCTCTCTCTGCCTCAGTTTCCTCATCTTTAAAATGGTACCTATAATTCCCAGGGTTGTTGTGAGGACTAAAAGGAAAAAAAAAAGTTTGTAAAATAATTTGCAAACCTTAAAACATTCTATAGATTCTAGATATTAGGAAATACTAATCAGTCTTAAACTTCCTTCTTTAGATTGAATCTAATAAGAAGAAATTTAATAAGAATAAAAGTAGGATCTTAGTCTTTAGTTTGAAAGACCAACTACACAATAAAGATTGAATGAAAGGGAATTTATTGTTCATTATGTGCCTGGTACTATGCTAATTAGGAAGGTGTGGTTCTACAGAAGTTTGTCTGGAAGAAAAAAAAAACTTGCAATGACCTGCAAGTTCATTGTGAGTCAACAGTTTGGTATTTACTAAAAGGAAGTGCCTGTGGGCAATTTACTATATGGAAGCAATCAGGAAAAGTTCACCCTTGTGATAGGAGAAGGAAATGTTTTAAAATTTGTAATGTAGAGTCTGGGTTAGAAAAGAAGAGCAAAGCACAGATGGGAGAGAAGATAAATAAAAATCCTTTATAAGTAAATAATCCACAAGAAACCTGAATAGCATTTAAATATACTTATCAGAACTTGAGGGAAAGCATGTACTTGGGATTGGTCAAATGGGCTAGACTCCAAGAGGAACTATGGCAATATGATTTGGATGGCTTAATGACAAATTCAAAGATGTGGTTACAAGAAACAAGTCATCTTTCTAACAATGAAAAGACCACCACAGGGACAAAAGCATACCAAGCAAAGTTCATTGGAGAAAGTAAATGAACCAATAAAGAATTTGAGGACCATAATGGGACATACCCAAGAACTTTCACAAAATTAAAAAAAATCATCAAATATATCAACAAAAAGTAGGAGAGGTAGCATGACTTACCAAAGAGGAGTGCTAGATTTGGACTCAGGAAGACATGAATTTAGATACTATCTCCCACATGTATAGCTGAGTTACCATGTTTTGTTATTCAGTTCTTTCCATTGTATCTGACACTTTGTGACCCCATTTTGGGTTTTCTTCGCAAAATGAATATAGTAGTTTTCCATTTCTTTTATCAACTCACTTTACAAATGAGGAAACTGAGGCAAATAGGGTTAAATTACTCACCCAGGACCACACAGCTAGGAAGTGTTGGAGAACAGATTTGAAGTCAGGAAGTTGAATCTTCCTGACTCCAGGCTTAGCATTCTATCCACTGTACCACTTAGCTGCCCAATGAATAATGTGGCCCTGGCCAAGTCATTTATCCTTGGTGCTTTTGTTTCCTCTTCTGTAAAATTAGGATAACAATGCCTGTATGTAGTTCATGTCTCATACAGTTTTTGTAAGGCTCAAATAAGCCAATGGATATGACAATGCCTAAAAACAAAACAAAACAATTTTTGAACCTTAGAGTATTATACAAAAGTTATTTTATGAGTAATAGCAGGTCATTAGAGTTAAAGCTTTAAAAAAATCTGTTGCAATAAACCAACTATTCGTCAAAAAAAAAAAAAGGAATTAAAGCTTCAAAGCCATCAAGCACAGTCTCTTCATTTGAAAGTCAAGAAATTTAAGAAAGAGAGGTTAAGAGATTTGCCAAAGATCAAATAACTGCTAATTTCCTGAGATGGGAATTGAACCCAGATCTTCCTGACTCTAAGTCCAGTGCTCTAAGTAAATCTGTATAACATCTGCTAAGATGTTAACATTTGGATAGTTTATTTATGTTAGATATTTCACTAGACAGGATGGGATAATGGGAAGAAAACAGAATTTGGATTCCAAAATCCTTAGTTCAAATCCTGGCTCAGCTATGGATTTATATCCAGAAAGGGGCTAAGGTAACTTTACCCAGGTGCCACCAAGGTTGGAGAAGGAGCTGCCACCATTCCTATACCTCACCTGGCAGTTTTTCACTGGCCTGACAGGGTGTAATCTCTCCTAGGCCTTTCTAAGAAAGAAAGAAAGAAAAAGAAATGAAGGAAGGAAGGAAGGAAGGAAGGAAGGAAGGAAGGAAGGAAGGAAGGAAGGAAGGAAGGAAGGAAGGAGAAGAGAAAGCAAGCAGGAAGAAAACAGGAAAGAAAGACAGACAAAGGAAGGAAGGAAAGAAAAAGAAAGAAGTATGAAACAAAGTAGGAGGAGTACCAAATAGGTATTAAAGTCATTAATTGCCAAAGGCGGTTAGATAAGAGATACTTTTACTGACTCTAGAGTGGTCAGGGAAACATGGAGAAGGTAGAATTTGAAGAATGGGTAGGATTTTGATAGGCAGAGAGGGGAAAGGAAGGAGTGATGGAGGGCACTCTAAGCCATAAGAGATGGTATGCAGAGAGGTGCTAGATTCAATACTGGCAAATGCACAGGCATCCCAGCTCAATCTGTCTTATCCTGAATCCTCATATCACATCAGTGCAATAAGTTCAATTGACACTTGCTCAGAGCTAGGATACTGAATCATCAGTAATTTCAACATCTTTCCCATAAGGAGGTGGCCTTTGCCTGGATTATTCAGACCTCGGGCTTTATGTGGGCTAGAAAAATAACAAAATTATCTGTATTGTATCTTAAATTCTGTCTTCTATATGCCTTAAGCTAACTATAAGCTTTAGACTTGTATTGCCTGTGAATGGTTCAGAAACAAATCTGAAGGCTGAACATGATCAAGTGAGACTCTTGAAACATGTCTCTTTCTTATGGGAAAAACCAACCAACCAGCCAGTTTCAATTCTACTATTATCTATGCAAGAAAAGGACTAATAATTACAATTTGCTACTTTATTTCTAGTAGTTATCCCCTACTACTTCCCTACCTTTGCTTATTAACCATTTAGAAAAAAGTAAGAGTCCTGGGAGGATAGATGACTTTATGAAATCCCTAGATAGATTTCCTTCTTTTCATATTGAAATTATTATCTTCTACCCTTCCTTCCTGCCTCTCTTTGGCAAATTTCCTTTGTGATTTTTATAGTTTTATTATTATTATTAATTCATTTATTGATTTATTATATTTTTCATATTTATATTTTACATTTTTAAGGTTAAGAGGTTCTAATTGGTATAATGTCTCCCCCAATGCATGCTGACATGTGACAATGCTACTTAACCTTAAGTTAAAAGTATTAATAGTATACCAGGCACTCTACAGTGATAAGTTGCAGAGGAATGAATAGTAGGTCTTTTTGAGCAGAGGCATTTTCCTTGCTGGGAGTTCCTTAACATGGATCAAATCACATATACTGATGTTCAGATTGTTTCATTCAAAGATGAAAGATGACCCATACCCCAAGCTTGAGGGGTCCATTAGTAATTCTTTTGAACACTAATTTGAACTGTTCTGGTTTTTGTAACAAAATCTTTAGCTCAAGTCTGTTAAGCGCCTTGAGGTTTACAAAATGTCCTTACAACAATTTGTTGAGGTAATTCACAAATGTATCACTACCCTCCCTCTTTTAGTTTAAAAGGCAATTGTGTAAATAGCTTGTGGGTCAAAATATTTCATCACTTAGTGGATATGAGAGCCAGGGCTTCAACCCAGATCTCTTGACCATAGGTCCATTTGCTCATTCCACAATACCATGTTGCTGCTTGATGCTCGAGCTTGTTTCTATTTTATGATCCTGATATACTGTGAAAGCAAGATCAAGTCTCCCAACCATGATCTGCCCATAGCTATTGATGTTTGTGGTTGTTTCCAGATTTCTTAATTTCTTTAGCAAAGAACATTTTGTGCCTACAGCTCTTGATTTAAAGAATAAAGTGTCATAGGCAATGCACCTCATATGCTGAGTTTTCCCATGTAAGAATTATAGTGTATTTTATATTAAAAAGCTATTTTTAAAGGCCAGCCATCTGTCATTGCTCTTTCATCTTCCTCTACCTCAATATGTATGACTGAGCAAATTAAAACTGAGGCAAATTGCAATTCTGCTTTTAACTCTACAAGCCGGGAAGAAAGGGGATTTGTTAACTTACATGTGAATCTCCAAATGAGTTGGGGAAATGTATATCAAACATGTCTTTGAAAAGCTCCTGTTTATTCTATAAACTGATTTGTTTTATACTTTCCATATGTTCCAGTAGAACTATGATTTCATCAATGTGAGTATTTCCTCCAGGGATTCAACTAACAATCCATCAATGATAGCACGTAATATGCAACCCTTTTCTAAATCTTCCCCAAAGGTTATTTTTAGTTATTATTATTTTTTTTATTTGTTAGTAGTAGTAAATATGGAAAGTGAATTGACATGGTGAAATTATACTTTTCACATCTAATGACATTAGATATTCATATAGAGTTTTAGGGTTTTAAAAATAATTTACATAAATCTTATTTTTTTTTCAGGGCAATGGGGGTTAGGTGACTTGCCCAGGGTCACACAGCTAGTAAGTGTCAAGTGTCTGAGGCTGTACCTAGATGCACCCCATACATCTTATTTTTACAGCTTATTTTTATAGTTGTTAATCTCAATTTTATAGATGAATGAATCAGTGAATGAAATCAGTGAATGAATGAATGTATATCAAATCCTCCTGGTCTCATTGTTTTAGAAGCAGACTGCTCCATCTGTCCCTCAGAATTCTAGGATATCCTGAGGAGTTTGTGGAGTATCTTCTCATTGCTATCAGATTAAGCCCCCACTGGTTGTGTTTGTCACATTATTAGATGCCAGCAGATATCACCCCCATTTCATTTAATCACTTAATAGTGTTGAGCTTTTACAGAGGGATATTTATTTTAAAGATATATCAAGGTCAAGAGTATAAACATTAAAAAAAAAAGAGTATAAACATTTACTCCCAATACACTGGGGACATACTCTTTACTTTACCTCTGTTGTCACTTCAGTATGTTGAGAAAATAGGTTCACTTTTAGCTTTGTTCCTAAATAAATCTGACTCTATCAAATTCAAGTCCTTTTCTGAGTCCTGAAGACCACTCCCAAAGGTGACTCCATGCTCCTCTGAGCATAATGGCTATATAATCCAGACTCTGGAATGCCAGGATACAGGGCTCCTTCCTGATTTTCAAAACTCATAAGATTGGAGGCTCAAATACCATTATCTAAAACAGAAAGAAAAATGTGAAGACCAAGGACTAAGTTTCTTTCATAATGTTACAAGGCTTCAAAGGGGAGATGTGGCCTCAGGGTTTCTCTCCTTCCAGCATTGCCTCTTTTCAGAGCCTGTAATTGAAGGAGTCAATGAGATTTCTCAAGAGTGTGACTCGAGAGAATTAGATGAAGACCTAAGTCCAAAGGTGAATCAAGCCTTTTCTGAAGATTCCTTGATTTCCTAGTAGGAAGCTGAAAAGAAAAAGAAAAAAAAACCAAACAAAGAACTCCTGCAGAGCAGAACTAGGAGACCAAAGTTTAGGATTCTGGAACTAGCTGCAGAATGTCTATGCATGTGTCAATGTTTCTACAAGTTACTCTCATTTTATGTCGTTTATTCTTGATTCAGTTCTTCTGGGAGTAAATTCTTTGGCAGCTCTACATTCATTCATTCATTCAATAAATATTTATTAAGCATTTACTATAAGGTGTCTTCATGAAGGGACAACATCAGAGGTGCTCTGCCCATGTACCAAACCCCTTTACAAATGAAAAAACAAACAAACAACAAAACACAAAACACTTCCCTAGCCCATACTACATACTATGAACTGCACTTAGCACTGGAGATGCAAATATATATGCAATGATAATGTTCCGAAAGGGTCAAACATTCCAAATGAGAAGATAATGCCATAGAGGCATTGTTGCCATGGAGGAGAAGACACATTATCAAACTTTATAGGTTTTTCCATCTTAGGTATATTGCTAATTAATGAGTTACACACTAGTACTGACTGAAATAAATGGGCCAGGAAGTAGTCAGCAAAAATGACTAAGTAGAACTGGATCAGAAATCATGTCAATGAGAATTTGATATGATTTAAGTAGCACTGCATTTGTGCTATGAGGAAAAATATAGTGTAATCAGTTCATTTTTTTTTGTTTTAGGGATTATAAACATATCTAACATAACTTTGAGAATCTAATCTTTTTTTCCCATTCATCTTCAGATACACACACACCCATATACAATACTGGTAATGGTGAACAAAATATTTTCTGATTTTTGAAAAAATCAAATAATAAAGAAAAATCATATTAAACTGAAATATTTTATAAAATCATAAAAATCCAAATTATAGCTAGGTGATGCAATGTCATAAGAAGGGCGCCAAATTAGTATCAGGAATCAGAAAAGTGTGCTTTATTATTGCTGTTTGACTTTGGTCAACTCAATCCTCCACTCTGGGCCTTTGATTCTCCTTCTCTAAAGGGAGACTGCTTAGCTGTAATGACCTCAAAAGATTATTCCAACTCGAATCCTGATGGTGGTATACTTGTAAGCATGCTGTAGAATTTCAACCTTAAAAAGTTAAAAGACAACTGCAAATGTAGATCGTTTTAGCTGTTGTGCTATGTTATGGCACTTAGAATTGAGTTTATGAACTGGTGCTTAGCAATGATTTATCATGAATGACTTCACTAAGTTAAAGTAAAATTTTAGGGGAAACAGAAAGTATCTCTCCCTCACTAATGCTATTGTATAAATTATGTCCAATATAAATTCAGGGATAGAGAGCTGACTGTGAAGTCATTGCAACACCTACACACAGATATGTAGGTTTATAAGAAGAAGGGATATAGGGGTCATCTAGGCCAAACCTCCTCATTTTGTAGATGGGGAAACTGAGGCCCAGAGAGATTAAGGGATTTACTCAAGGTTACACAACATTGTTGTTGATCATCCTTCATTCTTGCAGAGGACCAATGCCATCAGGAGAGTGATGTCTTGACTTGCAAGTCAATTGGATTTAAGTGAGGCAGAGCTGTTCAGAGTCACCACTCACTCTCTCCTCCAGAGTCATCAGAATCCAGTAGCAAGATGTAAGTCAAGATGACTGCCAATGGCCCAGCAGGTTACATAACTGATGAGTGGAAGAGCCAGGATGTTCTTTGGGATATTATCTTCTTAAGTGCTACCACTATGAGAGAGTCTAAATGGCTTGGTTGTTATCTTATCTACAATGCCATCAGATACTATTAAAAACAAATTAGGGGGCAGCTAGGTGGTGCAGTGGATAAAGCACTGGCCTTGGATTCAGGAGGACCTGAGTTCAAATACAGCCTCAGACACTTGACACTTACTAGCTGTGTGACCCTGGGCAAGTCACTTAACCCCCATTGCCCCGCAAAAAAAAAAAAAATGGCAGATCTGTTTCATTTTGCATCTAATTGTTGACATCCAGCTTCACATACAAATTTTCTTGGGACAGTCTTAGTATCTCACTTTTGGAAATCTTGTTTTCCCTTCCTCTGATTTCATTCTTCTTTGAGGTAACACTTAACACTCATAACCCTGTTCCATAGGATTTTGTTTTTTTGTTTTGTTTGCAGGGCAGTGAGGGTTAAGTGACTTGCCTAGGATCACACAGCTAGTAAGTGTCAAGTGTCTGAGGTTGGATTTGAACTCAGGTCCTCCTGAGAGGAATGGACTATTAAGTGGTAAGATTATGAGTATCTTGTGACTCTTAATGCATCTCTTTCCAGGTGAAGCCTATCTAAGGCTGAGCAAACTTCCAGAGGCAGAACATTGGTATGTGGAGTCCTTGAGATCCAAGACTGACCACATCCCTGCTCATCTGACCTATGGGAAACTCTTGGCCTTAACAGTGAGTATCCAACATCCCCATTAGACAAATACTAGGACTCTCAGCATGAACCAGTATCAAGAAATCTAGAGCAACCTTCCCACATCTTGTCTAGGTAGCCTAGGTAGCCCATGGGTCTAGAGCACCATTGTGAGTATTGGCAGATTTTTTTCATTACGTGGGTCTTCTGGGATGGGTCCAGTCTCTAGCATAACTGCAACCGTTTTACAGATACACACCGTGACTTGCAAGAGGGACCCAGAATGAGTCTTTGGATAGTTCAGAGCAACTTGGAACTACCCCAGAGTGGTGTTGGGGAGGGGGAACTGTTTGTTTGGACAATGAACATTTGTATTTAAAGTTTTGAGTTCCGAGTTCTATCCCTCCTTCCTTCCCTCCCTTCCCCCATCCCTAAGGCAGTAAGAATCAGATTTAGGCTATACATGTAAAGCACATGTTTTATTGTCTGTCAGCACATCAAGGAGATTTTACCCTTGAAGAAGCTCATTGTAAGTGTGGGGAAAAGTATCTGGCTTATATTTTGAATATATTGAGTAACTTCAGCAGTAGCATTTACATAAAGAAGATATTTTAAAGGCAAGGATTGGTTGAAACTTCATAGACTATTGTCTGAACTTTGCATATATTTTTCTTTTATGTTGTTTCATTTTCTGATTTAATTATTGTCTCTTTTGGTAAAGTTTGTAATGAATCCTTGCTATTAAACACTTTAACCTAATAGATATTAATGAAGCGCCTACCATGTGCAATGTGTTTAGGATGTGAGATATTAACCATAATGAGTGATAATCATATAACAGTTTAAGGTTTGCAAAGCACTAGGGAAGAGCTTTGTGACAGAGGAGAGACATGAGCTACGTCTTTAAGGAGGATAACTATCTCAACATGCATGGATGAATGTATGTGGGTTCAAGTTATGATCTTTTGGTGGAGAAGGGAAAGGAATGAGCATTTATATAGAGCTTATGATGTGCCAGGCACCATGCAAAGTAGTTTGCAAATATTATCTCATTTGATCCTCACAAAAATGCTGTGAGTTAGGTGCTATTATTCCCCTTTTATAGTTAAGGAAACTGATAGGAATAAGAGAATAACTCAACAGAGGAGTTAAGTGATAGAGGTCAAGTGATTTTCCCAGGGTAACATGGCTAGTACATGTTTGAGTTCTGATTTGAACTCAGATCTTCCTGATTCCAAGCTGAATATTCTATCCTCTGTACCTAGCTGTCTCATTACTCTTCATTTCTTCAAATTACTTGCTATGACTCTATGATATATGTGGATCATTTCAGACTCTAGAATAATTAATCCTCAGTGAAGTATTTCATTTTTATATGTTTTGTGACCAATAAAATTTCTAAGCAAATATATTTATTTCAAGTCTTAAGGTGAAGTATGCTAGTTTTACCTTTCATGCGATCGGAGTTTGTCTAGTTTAACCCTTCACGAAAGGTTTTGTTCAGATCTGAAAATGAGTACACAGGAGTCTTGCCAATGCTACCCCACTGTGGAAATGTTTTTTAGTTGAAAATGGATTGAAGCAGAATTTTTACATTTTCAGTTGGATTGATAAAGTGCTGTCTGCAAATCTCTCTCAAAAGGCATTTTGTAGGTTTTCAAATCCATTTTTTCCCCCTTGATGTCCAGGAGACAAAAAAGGTTATCTCGAGAAGATAAATCGAGAGCATTCACACACATATAATTTGCAAAATGCCTCAACTTTGACAAATATGCTGGATGCAAGATCCCCAAGAGCCCTTATTTCTCTTCTTGAGGCTTTTTTTTTTTAATTTTATGTTTCCTGCATCTAAGACATAATTTGGAAAGGCTGCTTTCTTCTCCTTTTTTTTTTTTCAGGAGGAATTCTTTATGAGACTCAGAAGCTTTATTTTACTGGAACATATGTAGGGGAAGGAAAGGCTACACATACTACAATCCAAATTTTAATTTTTTCCCCCAATGCTACTTAGGACTCTTTTTTATAGTTTCCAAGTTGCTGATTAGATGAAATAGAAACCTTAGTATGGGATGGTTTAGATTCATGGTGTGAAAATCCCACAACCATCTTTAACAGATTTTTTTTCGAAATTATGAGAATTGGCAAATTCTTTGATCCCCGAGGACTGCCTTGGTCTCATTTTGGATTTCTCCACTTGATATTATGCCATTGATTCAGCAGGGGATTGGCATAGTGAAAAATGCCACACATTTTGACTTCCGAATACTTTAAATGTAAAACAGTGTAAAAACAATTGGCTATTAGTCTCAGCAGAAGGCACAGTTTTAGTTGGAGTGGAGACTGGTGTTTTTAATTCTGTTAGCACTTACCCCAACCTACTTTTCATTAAGAATAAGTGAAATAACTCTATGTAGGAGTGACTACAACTGTGTTACTTATTCTGAGTATGATTACATAAAGTCAGGATGTCATATCAGAATTACATTTTCAAATTGAATTAAAATGAAATATAATGTTAGAACCGAAAAGAACCTTAGAGTTTATATAATCATTTTCTAGATGAGGAAATTGAGGCCCAGAGTAGAAGGCCTGACTTAAGGTCATCAAGGTCATGACAGATCCAGAGCTGGAAACTAAATAGCCAGAATTCTAATCTGGGGATTCATCATTTCAAATAAGTACAATTTGAGAAATAATGCTTTCATAAATACATTCGTTCTGTTATATTTAGTTTATTGATTAATCCTACACTCAATTAATGGAAGTAAATGGAATATATTTTTATTTTTATGTAATGATTTTTAAAATATTCCCTGATTTTACCTAAAAGATTTGTCTTAATTATAATCCTCATGACATTTTTTAAAGGCTCTTTCTTATACTTTCCAGAATATCATAAAGCACCTGTGTTTGTCAAGGAGGTATGTATGGTGTGGGGATTTTTGTGACTAGAGGACACATAAAATAATTGTAATGACTCAACACTGTGAATACCAGTTTATATAGAACATGTATTTTGTGAGAGGCCATGGTCATCAAGCTCTGTCCTGTTGTATTTTCACTTTGGTGCATTATATAGACACATAGGGTAGGTTTATGTCCCAGCGTTTAAGTCTTCCTCTTTGAACACCGTTATACTCAACCCCGTAAGCCAACCTCTATTTTGATATGACAGTCAATGAAAACACTAACCATTACTTGAGTTTGAATTTCTTTGCCAAAAGCTGTGATTTTTCTTTCTTCTTATGAACTCTGTTACCTAAGGTTGGTGCCATGAGTTTAGAATGGGGCATTCATTACTAGGGGAGATGGAGATGGAAGGCAAGAGGATACATTTTCCATTTTATGGGAAAGGCAAAGATGATAAACATTTGTTAAGTGCCTGTTAAGGCACTGTACTAAGACCTTTTGTAGTTGCTTTCTCATTTGATTCTCTCAACAACCCTGCAAAGTAGGCAGTATTATTAACCCCATTTTACACTTGAGGAAACTGAGGCAAACAGAGGTTAAGTAAATTCTTTCCAGTACTATGGGTCATTTTTCCCCATGCTCCCTTCACCAATTTTTTAAAAAATCATATAGTTCTTTATCATAGTTAATTTACGTAGACTATTCTTTTTGTCATTTTTGCAGGCCAACATAATGAATGCTGACATAAATTGCTTATAAAAATTCTATTTGCCCCTTAACTTGTTTACAAAATTTGGGTGGCATATTGGAGAAAGGAGTTGAATCTCTAGCAATGATTCTTTTTTAATTCTTTAATTTATTCTTTTTTGTTTTGTTTTGTTTTGTTTTTTGTTGTTTTTTTTTTTTGCGGGGTGATGGGGGTTAAGTGACTTGCCCAAGGTCACACAGCCAGTAAGTGTCAAGTGTCTGAGGCCGGATTTGAACTCAGGAACTCCTGAATCCAGGGCCGGTGCTTTATCCACTGCGCCACCTAGCCACCCCTTAATTTATTCTTGAAGAAAACATTGAGGCTAAATAGGTATAAAGCTTTTTAAACAGTCTTTTTAAAGCTTTTTTTGATACTAAATATTTTTACTTAAAGTCTTGAGTTCCAAATTTTATCCCTCCTTCACTTCCTCCCCTCCCCTTCCCTAAGGCAGTAAGCAATCAGATATAGTTTATACATGTAAATTTACGTAACACAAGACTGTATTAGACATTTTGTACATGATAAGTTGAATAAAAGAAAGAAATGAAAGAAAGAAAGTAAAAAACAGCATGCTTTAGTTTGTATTCAATCAATATCAGCTCTTTCTTTAGAGGTGGATAGTGTGCTTCATCATTAATCCTTTGGGATTGTCTTGGATTATTGTATTGCTAAAATTAGTGAAATCATTCACTGTGACTAACAGTGATTCTTGATACAGAAAAAAAAAAACCAAGTTTATTTTGACTACTAAACAGGAACATTTAGCCAACCTTCATTGTGCAAGGTACTGTGCTACTTCCAGAAACACAAAAGGCAGAAAGAAACCTATTCCTGCCCTCAAGAAAGCTTTATAAGCTATTTGGGGAAATAATAGAGAGACATCAATAAATACAAAATAAATACAAAGTCCAAGCAAAGTCATTTCTAGGAAGGAAGGCACTAGCACCTGGGGTGAAAAGAATAGCTTGCTATAGAATATGACACTGAATTTAATTTAGTAGAAAGTTAGGGAATCTATGAGACAAAGACAAGGAGAGATTGTGTCCTAGGCATAGATATAGGGCATGGAATATTGTGAACCAAGAATAGTACACAGTGCAGTTTGTCTAAAATGTGGACAATATAAAGGAGAGTGGGATGCAGCAAGATAGAAAGGTAGATTGGAATCATTGTGAAAGGTTTTAAATATTAAGAAATTACATTTGCCTTTTTTCCTAGTGAAAACAACCATTGGAATTCTTTTAACAGGGAGTTAAATGGTCAAACCTGTGCTTTAGGAATATAACCTTTTAAATTATTTAGTAATATTTTATTTTCCCCCCAGTTACATGTAAAAACAAATGTTAACATTCATTATTTTTCTTTTTAAGTTTGAGTTCCAAATTCTATCACTCCCTCCCTTCTCTACCCCTCCCTGAGATAGTAAGCAATCTGATATAGGTTTTACATATGCAATTATGCAAAAAAATTCCATTTTAGTCCTTTGTACAAGAAAACTCAAGAAGGAAGGAAGGAAAGTAGGAAGGAAGGAAGGAAGGAAGGAAGGAAGGAAGGAAGGAAGGAAGGAAGGAAGGAAGGGAGAGAGGAAGGGAGGGAAAAATAGTATGTCCTATCTGTATTCAAACATCAGTTCTTTCTCTGGAGGTGGATAGCATTTTTCACCATAAGTGTTTTGGGATTGTCTTGGATCATTGTATTGCTGAGAAGAATAGCTAAGCCATTCACAGCTGTTCATTATACAATGTTGCTGTTACTATTTACAATGTTCCCTTCCACTTCACATTGCATTAGTTCATGTAAGACTTTTCAGGTTTTTCTGGTCATCCTGCTTGACATTTCTTTAACACAATAATAGGACTATAATTTCAGATGCTATGTAGCAAAGGGATTGGAGAAAAGAGATGGAAGCAATAAAGTGATCCTCGAGTTCAGAAAAAATGAAAAATTAGATTAAAGAGCTAGGAATGTTTATCCCAGATAATAAGTGACTTAGGAGGGCACAGTAGCAGTGGGGGAAAAAAAGGGATTAGACTTCTTTTGTTTTGCTTCACAGGGCTGAACCAGTGCAGAAATAAGGGGAAGTTTCAGAGATAAATCAACATGGGAGTTGGAGTGGGGAATAAAACATTTTTTCTAATATTTAGAGCAAAAATTAATAGGTTGTATCTAAAGGCGGCAGATTTCCCTTCCATGGATCCATTCTTGTAAAGCTATAAGACCATTTATTCTGTATCTTGTAAGGGAAATTATTTTTTTCATATATAGGTTAGATCTGATGGTTGATGAGGTACCTTGCAACTCTGAAATTCTGAGATTCTGGGACTTCTGGTTTGTATTTCTATTATTTTGTTTTGTTGGAATTGAGATCTGACCTAGAAACTGCGATGCTTTGCAATATGGGCTCTAAGTAGCTATTTCAGGAGTAGGTAGTCCTAATCATATCTACTTTTGAATCTATTGGTTCTGGGCACACCATAAATATTATCCACCTAGTCTACTAAATTGGTACCTTTTGTTCCTTACCTTCTTCCTATTCCTAATAGCCATCTGTCTCTATGAGAGATCTCTTGCTTTGATAAGTGGGAAGGTAGATAAGATAACCTCCAAGATACCTCCAAGATAAGACTGGATAATCTGTGATTTAGTGAATAGATTTCAAATTGAGCTCATAATAAGGTGGAGAATTTGTTTAAATTTTTTTGAGATACATTTTTACAATGTCATAAGATGTAACAAAGCATGAAGATCTTTTTAATATAATTAAGCTTTTAAAATTTACATACATTTTCATATTTTTCTTCCTTAGTTGCTTTCTTTGACAATGAATTAGGTAAAGGAGAAGTTAAAAGGTTTTTGTCTAGTATAAAATGACATACTTCTCTAAATACCCAGTCGTCACCATGAAAGGTAGAATAAAGCCCACAACTTTTTTAAAAGATTGAAAGAAAGAACTATTTTCCCCTTAAAATCTGGGAGACACAAATAGTTTTCATAAGAAATATGCTTGAATTTTTTTTTTAAATTGGGGTACCTGTTTGGATTTAGTTATATAGCTTGGTGTGATTTTCAGCAGTGGAATTTTGAAAGGAAGCCACAAATCCCACAGGATGCCAGGGTTTGCATTTCTGTAGTCCTGTGGATGGGCTCAAAGATCTATTCACCTACAGTTTCACAACTCACTTTCCCCTCCCCACTGCCCTCAAATTTCCATCATCTTTTTTTTATGTTCCCCATGGTGCATCTGGTGCACAGACCTCCCTGGCCGAAAACAGCGTGAAAGAGGGCCAAAACTTTAGGGCTCAGAATTAGAGTATCCTAAAAGCGTAAAGAATTTCAGAGGCCATCTCTCCTCACCCATACCTGAATAAGTCTCCTCAATACACATGGGCCAAAATACTATGGCCTTCAGGCCTTTGATTGAAGACTTCAAGAGAGGAAGAAATCACAGTCTCCCAGGGCAGCCTATTTCACATTTGACTGGTTCGAATTTTTTTTAAGATCCTTGCTTTCTGCAAATCTTATTTATTCTAGGCCCTAATTTTTTTTTTGCATCCCCTGCAACTCTAAATGGACCTGCCTAATTGTCATAATCATTCTGTTATTCCTTAACATAAATATATATGAGACAATTCTTCTATACCTTTATAACAACCTTCCAAAACCATTTTGCCCAGCCATTATCTTCTTCCTCCTCTTTCATGTTTCTTTTTATTTGACAATAGTGCTAAATATATGAATGCACACACAATGAGATCCTTTCATACACCAGTCTTACTGACATGTTTATTTTAAAAAAATACACATATGTAAATGCCCATTTAAAATAATTTTATAAAGTTTTTTTTTTATAATCAATAGTGATGGAAAAATTTCTGAAAAGAACAATGCCTAGCTTATGTGGGTATTCAAAACGGATAAGGAACAGAGCAAATGCCTAATTTTTCAAGAATTCAAATTTCTAGGGTTGCATTCACTGGAAAATGGCCAGTTGACTTGCATTTAAATTTGTAGTGTTGTATCTCTCTCTTTGCTGTTGTTCAGAAAAGATGATTTTGCAGCATTATTTTGGTCTAGCATACATACTATTTTCTCTTTAGACTTCACGGTATCCAGAACTAGCAAAAAGCCCTTTAGAAATAGGCCTAGGTGAAAGTGACATCCACATTTACCTTAGTCAACTAGTAAAACATTGGGCTGAAGCCAGAGCACCTGAGCTCCAGGCTTGCCTCGGAAATTTATTTCTTGCTCACAAAGAAAGCATAATTCTTGTAAAAGCCTTTCAAATTGCAGGTCTCTCATTTCTAAGGTATAATTGAGGCTCTTTGTCAAAAGTGGCAGGGCCAGGTGTAGCCTTGAGCATATACTGTAATTCAGTTTGCATTGTATGAACAATACTTTTAGATGGAAGACAGCGGCACAAAAGAGAATTCCCACCTAAATAGGACACTTTGGTCTGGTTTGACATTTGACATGAGGCAGTTGGCTGAAGACAGGCAACAGCCATTCTATCAGGCTACTGGCTATAATGGCATGTAATCGAGGACATGGAAGCATGACCATTGGTTGTAATAATCAGAACTTTACGAGTACAGTTTAAATATATTTTAGAGAAGAGAGTCCACTCAATTTTCCCTTTCACAGGTTAGAATAATATACCCTGCAAAGGGGACTAAGGTCTCTTTGAAGCAGACATTGTTCATGTTGAATAGAAAAATATTGACCATATTTGGCATGTTTGAATAAGGTGCTTACAAAAGTTACAGAGAACCAAGTTAAGGTTTCGTGCTCTGATTCCCATGGCTTGATAGTACCAAAGATCTAAAGCTGAAAGAGACTTCAGAGGTGATCTTGTCACCCCCCCTCATTTTGTGGATGGGGAAACTGAGGCCCATGGAGTTTAAGTGACTTGCCCAAGGTTACACAGGTAGTAAGTCAAAGAAGTAAAATTTGAACCCATGGCCTCTATTTCCAGAGATAAGATTTATTCTACTGTACCATATATTCTGTCTCCTTTTGAAAAGAATAAACCTGGGAGAGTAAAGCCAACCTGCAGAAGACTCTTTCAACTCCATGTAGGTGAATGGGAATCACTCTTGAACTTCTCTGCACCCTCCCAGGTAAACCCAAGGAGGTTTTCTTCTGTAAGTTTCTGATACCATAGGCTCAAGTATGAAAGTCAATGAATTAGATTCAGTCTGAAAAAAATTTGCATCAATCAATCAACAAGCATTTTTTAAGAGTTTACTATAAGCCAGGGACTATGCTGAGTGATGAGGATACAAAAATAAAATACATAAACAAAGTTGTCTCACACATGAAGTGGGAGTTACCCCTGTGGTGTGTGGTTTGAGGGATGTCATGAGTGCCCCCAACCTAAGAAATATTACCCCTATGAATGCCTAACATTCTCTTACTAATTTCTTTGTTCCTTTCTCTTAAACATTGCCTTCTCTCCAGCAAAGTTCTCAATGGAAACAGACACACTGATTAGAAGTTCTTAATATAGGATGCATGGGGCTCCCCTACTGACCCCTTCTTCCTCAAGGGGATTATGGGATAGATTTCTGTGTGTCCATGAACTTGGAAAAGAAAAAAAAATATGCATGTTCATTAACTTCTAATTGAAATTTAACATTTTTTCAATTATTTAAAAATATTTTGTGAAGCTATCCATAGGCATCATGAGACTGCCAAGAGTCCAAGATACACATTTCTTCTTAACTTTTTCCAAAGAACCCTTGACCTCTATTTTGTTCAATGTTCAAATCTCTCATACTATAACAATTCAGTTTTCCTTAGGGTTTCTGAATCTATAAAAAAAAAATTCTGAACTGAAGGGGATTTTTGAAATCATGGTAGGAAAATATACAAGTATTTTGTAGTCTCTAAATATCAATAGTAGAAAGTAATTCTGTTTTCCCAATTAGCTAATTTCAACCACAATTTTAAAAGAGCATATTAACTACCACATAATTTGTAAGGAAAAACATTATCACTTCCCAATAAATACATTGTAATCACAGAGGGCATGGTGTTATATTTGATGTTTCTAACTCTTGAAATAATGATGATTATTTGAATATTAAATTGCTTCAACTCGTTTTGTTCTATGCCTATGTATAGAACTGTTTTTTATACCTTAGATGAAATTATACATACCTCAGAGCAGAGATAACACAGATGTACTAAATTACAGAGTAGTAAAACAATTCATTCTTTTTTTTAACCTTTAAATAGATTTTAATTTACTCCATGCTTTTTATAGGCAATTAATTGTAAAATTATAGGGCCTTACAGATTGATGATGATAATGATAGTAATGTCATTATTAAAGAAAATTAAACATTTGTATACCTGTCCATGGAATTGATGTAATTTTCATTAATGTAGTACTTCCTTCAAAAAAACTTATAGTCTATTGGGTCAAGGAAGGGATAAAGAAAAAAATAATCACATCATAACAATTTAATATTCTTCTTTATTCAATATATTCATTTCTTCCATTTAGTGCCAGGTATTTCAAAGATATGATCTCTGTCATAGAGTTTCTTACTTGTTTAATATTTTATGACTTCTACCCTATAAACTCCATCCTCAGTAATTCCCACTGTCATACTTCTTTGCCCTTGCTCCTGGATGGTAGAGGGAATCACAAAATCATGAGAAGGGAGTCTACTATAGATTTACATTTTCTCACTCAATTAAGCTTTCATTGATAGGTAGAATAGTTGATAGAATTCTGGACTTCAAGTCAAGATGTTTTTAATTCTATTTATCCTTCAGGTACTAGCTATATGGCCTTGGCCAAGAAATTTAACTTCTCTCATCCTCAGTTCCTTCATCTGCAAAATGTGAATCTTAATAACTTCTCCCATATAGGTTGTTGTGAGGATCAACAGAGGGTTTTATTAGCCTTCAAACTCAGTATGAGACAATAGCATAACATATATTTAAAAGCTAAAAATATTGCAGAATGCATTAGTAAGAGCATAACATTCCTTTTTGCATAGGTGGGATACTACAGGTGTAGAAATTGCATGTGTAAACATTAGATTGGTGGGGGAAGGGATATATTGAGAAATGAAGATAATATAAAAACCAAGAAATATGCATGTGTTTTATATCATGATATATTATCTCATATTGATTATATTATGATGCATCAAAGAGAATTGATAGTCCTTCTCTATTCTTTCTTGGTAAGAACATAACCAGAATGTTTGTGTTCAGTTCTGTATACCACATTTCAAAATGGAAATCAACAAACTGGAGTGCATACAGCAGAAAGTGATCAAGAGGGTTAGTGAGTCTGGAGCTGCTGGGTTTTTGGGGTTTTTTTAATTGGCTGACGGAATACGGGGCCACTAGTCCATAGAAGAAAAGTCTTAGGAAAATACGATAGCTGTCTTCAAGTACTTGAGTGATTGTTATGCGGTAAAAGAAAGGTTTAGACATTCTTTGCTGGATCCCAGAGGACAAGGCTATAATGGAAGCCATGGTTGGAAGTTGCAAAGTAGCAGACGTTGTTTGCCATAAATTAAAATGTCTCAACAATTGAAGGTGTTCAAAAGTCTAATGGGTTGTTGTAATTAGTTGTGAGATTCTGTCACTGGAAACCTTCAAGTTCTGTCTGGATAATCACTTGGAGATATTGTTTTGAGGACTTTTATTCAGAAACAGATTTTCCTAGATTAAATAAGAGATTCTTTTCAACTTCAATATTATTGTGATTCTATGACTGGCTATTTTACCTGTTGATACTGCAGAAAGAAACAAAGATAAATAGATAAGCTCACTGACCTCATGTCTGCCGAAGAGTAGTACAAAGAACTAAGAATTCTGAGGAGAGAAGTAAATATAATCAAGGAAAAGGGGAAAGGAAAGGAACCAAAAATGACCAAAAATGACCAAGCACCAACTGCCTTTCAAATATCATCTCATTCAAAGGATAGTTGCCTTCAGAGAACTTATAGTCTAATGGAGGATAGCAACAACAGCCAAAAGAAAGAGAACTTTCTAGGGAAAGTGGGGTGAAGAGGAGAGGGTGCACACATTCCAATATGGTTTGGAAATAACCAGAAAGTGGCACGGTGGTCAGGTTCCTAGCAAGATTAACATTATATCATATGAACAAGGTGAATTACATGATCAGAGCCTGGGGGTTCAGGGGGCAGGAGTATAAATTCTAGTGGAAGAGCTGAGAATGGTCAGAGTGAAGTAAAACGGTTTGAAAATGGAAAGAAAAAGTCTGAAAAATACCCAAATTCAAAGTACTTTTTGCTTCCTTTGGCAGTAGGATAGAAGATGAGTCTCTAGTGACCTGTTGTCCACTGATAGTCATGGCAGCATTTTGATTGTCATTCAATTCAAAGGAAACTTTGGGAACTCTTTGAGTACTACACAAAGAGCTGATAAATTTGCATTAGGTTGACAGGGGTAATGGAGCACAGATAATGACTCACACCTCACTTCATTAAATATAATAATATCTATTGTGAAGTAGTTAGGAACAAAACTACCAGATATGGGAATTAACTGAATGCATCTGCATTTTACCTGAGGGATTAGCTCTGTATGAAAGTATATGAGTTTGGCCTACACCATCATGCAGTGTTTTTCATGAAGGGTAAAAGTATTTTACAAATTTTAAACTAAATGTTTCAAGAGCCATCATGTGGTAAAGGGCTTCTTAAACTTTTTCCACTTGCAACCCCTTTTTACAGGTGAAAATTTTATACCACCCCAGGTATATAAAATAGATAGACATAAGCTTTTACTGTTGCCAGATTTTTTGCAACCCCCACATTCACTTATAAGACCCCATATGGGGTGGCGACCCACATTTTAAGAAGCTAGGATGTAGTAGATAGAGATGCAGGTGCTAGGTGGCGCCATAGTACATAGAGCGCCAGGCATGGAGTAAGGAAAACTCATCTTCCTGGGTTCAAATTCAGCCTTTGATACTTACTAGCTATGTGACCCCGAGCAAGTCATTTAACCTTGTTTGCGTAAGTTTCCCTATCTCTAAAATGAGTTGGAGAAGGAAATGGCAAATCACTCCGCACTCAGTCATCCAGTCATGTCCAATTCTTTGTGAACCCATGGACCATCTAAGAAACTCACGAGAGAGGCTAATGGACAATGGATACCAAACCTGATTTCAGCATTTTTTCTAGCAACATCAGTTCTTTTGGGGGCATATATGACTCCCACACCCCTTCTCCTTCTCTAGAAAGTGGATAACAAAGGTGAAGCCTATATTGAGAAAATATTTTAAAATTGAGGATCCATATTAAAGGAACTTCCTTACCTTTGCTCAAAACCTTCATCCCTTTCCAGCAATACATAGGAGTAGAGCCTGGAGACAGGAATTTAAACATAAATCAGATCTGAAAAAAACTGCACTTAGAATAGGGTAAGTTTTTTTGTTTGTTTTCTTTTGTTTTTTATTTAACGTTGAACAAACATATACGTTAGCTATGCATGAGACACTGTGCTAGACTCGATGCAATCAGTCTCTGCCCTCAATGTGTCTACAGTATATGGATTATATTATTGTACTTTTTCATGTAACAGTGACTGAGAGTTATTTTTCGTGTTGTAGAGATATGATCTTACATGATATGTTTTTGTTGTTTATAAGCAGTAGATAGATACACATACACATACACACACATGCACTTACACACAATCTTTGAAATATTTAGAGACACGAGCATAATTTTGGACCTCAGTTTCATCAGATTTGTATCAATTTGAAGCATGTTAAAATACTAAACTGGACTTGGCAGATCATATCAGTGATCCAGTGAGAAGATGGCCCCTGTGGAAACCTTAGCATATCAGGAGAGGGGAAAGGTTATTTAAATTCTCCCCTCCCATTTTAAAAATAAAAATCTTCTCCACAGTCATAAAAAATTCCCAAGTTTCTTTTAACCGATTTCAGTTAAAACGCAAGTTTGATCATTGGAATTCTTTTCCTCTTTCCTCCTCCAGTAAATTTCATGGTCTCCAGATGTTTCAATGTCTTTGAAACCAGTCTGAAAACTCTAGAACAAGTGGCAATAGGATAAAAAACAACTGTATAGTTATAGGTCCTGTGGCTCTCCATATAGATATAGTAAAATAATACTGTAAAATATTTTTAGAAGTGGTAACTTCATGCTAGCACATCTTAGACACATTAATTTTAATATAATTCATTTAAGTAAATATTGATAAGAACTCTCCAATCAGTGCTATATTCTTGTAAACAACATATTGTTGGATTCTGATTTTTAAAGAAAGTATCTAAGGGGAAGGGCATAAACCTCCTTATAAAATGCTTTACATACACACAAAAAAATAAAATGCTTTACAAATCCATAAAAACGTTGTCTTATGATTCCTCTAAAAACTGCCTCACTATTATATATGTTTTGGATAAAATGTTTGTAAGACTGGGAATATCAGTTCAGTGTATAGAAATTATTCAGTGTACAAGTACTTAGATCTCTCTGCTAAGCCTGCCAACTCCATTGTCAGCTAAGCATCATGATGCCAAGTTAACATTTTAGGAAGTTGAATTTTAAGGAGTACTCTTTGGTTCCATGAATATAATCTTCTTGCTGAGGTCCAGTAATCTTCTGTGAAGTTAACTTTGAATTGGACTAGTAAAAAATTGTTTATTTGGAACCCAAGATATTGAAACTTTCTGTTCTCCATAACCATTGAGTTCTTAAATATTTTTCATTTCTTCCTTAAGAAATGCAAACACAACACATTTTCCTACACAAAAGCACATTTTCTGTTTGTTTTGGAGAGACAGTGTGTGTTTGTTTTGTATTGTAGTGGTACCACAGCATACGTGTGTGTATCAATTGCATACTTGACTGCTCAAAACTGGGAAACTTCTCCTGCCAATATGCTTGTCATGTGCATATACAAAGTCACTATACTGCTAAGGAGCCAGGATATGCCCATTTGTCTCAGTGTGTATTCTTTCCCTTTTCCGTCCTGTTATCTTCTAGATAACTACCTAAGAATCATGTTTGCCTCAAGAAGAGAAAGTAAAGGAGTTTTGCCTAGCCTCTCCATTTGTAATAGCCTTTTCTTTGTTTGCATATCTTGGGAAATCAATATTCACAGGATGGGACTGAAAAAAATCTGTTGCTTGAAGGAAGGAAGGAAGAAATTTGATTAAGTTTAATTGTAAAAACCCTGATTCCAACAAGTACATGCATCTTGAGCTGGTTGCCACCCAATCATCATTTGCAAACCACAGGCCTATTTATTGATGTTAACACCAAACAAATTGTACAGTAGAGAAATTTTTTCCATATCTGTGATATATATATATATATATATATATATATATATATATATTTCTTCAGACTGTTAAACTTGCTAATTTTTTTTTTAATTTGGATCTAAAAAGAGATAGCTCAGTGCAATGGATCTTTCCATTTTTGTGAAGAAAGTATTTTTTTTTTTTTTGCAGGGCAATGAGAGTTAAGTGACTTGCCCAGGGTCACACAGCTAGTATGTGTCAAGTGTCTGAGGCCGGATTTGAACTCAGGTCCTCCTGAATCCAGGGCTGGTGCTTTATCCACTGCATCACCTAGCTGCCCCGAAAATATTTGTTTTAAACTCTGGGATAATATATTTTAAAACAAATATTAAATATAAAACGTAATATATTTTACAAGTTACTATTGCTGTGTCTCCCTCCATCCTATTCACTCCCCATGATATTTACTCTATTTTCTATCTTCTTTTACCCTTTCCCTCTTCAAAAGTGTTTTGGTTCTGACTGCCCCATCCCCAATCTGCCCTCCCTTCCTTCACCCCTCCTCCTTATTCCCTTCCCCTCCTGCTTCTACACAGGGCAAGATATATTGCTATACCCACTTTAGTGTGTAGGTTATTCCCTCTTTGAACCAATTCTGATGAGAGTAAGGCTCATTCACTCCCCCATCTTCTCCTCCACTCCATTAGGTTTTTCTTGCTTCTTTTATGTGAGATACGTTACTCCATTCCACCTCTACCTTTCCTTTTCTCCCAGTGCAATTCTTTCACCCCTTAATTTTATTTTTAAAATGTCATCCTGGGGCAGCTAGGTGACACAGTGGACAAAGCACCTACCCTGGATGCAGGAGGACCTGAGCCCAAATCTGGCCACAGACACAAGACACTCACCAGCTGCTCGACTTTAGGCATGCCACCCCACCCTGACTGCCCTGAAAAAAAAAAAAGACCCGATAAACAAAAATTAAATGCTTTACAGATATCATCCCTTCATAATCAATTCCCACCTGTGCCCTTTGTCTAAATTTATTCCATTCAGCTGCCCTAATACTGAGAAAGTTCTTTTGAGTTAAAAGTATTATCTTCCCATGTAGGAATGTAAACAGTTTAACCTTTTAACCTTCCTAATGATTTCTTTTTTCCTATTTACCTTTTTATGCTTCTCTAAGGTCTTGAATTTGAAAATCAAATTTTCTATTCTATTCAGGTCTTTTCATCACAAATGCCTGAAAGTCCTCTTTTTCATTGAAGTTCCATTTTTCCCCCTGAAAGATTATACACAGTTTTGCTGAGTAGTTGATTCTTGGTTGTAATCCCACTTCCTTTGTCCTCTGGAATATCATATTCCATGCCCTCTGATCCTTTAATGTAGAAGTTGCTGGATCTTGTGTTTTCTTGATTGTGGCTTCACAGCACTTAAATTTTTGATTTCTCACTGCTTGCAGTATTTTCCCCTTGACCTGGGAACTCTGGAATTTGGCTATAATATTCCTGGAAATTTTCCTTTTGGGATCTCTTTCAAGAGGTGACTGGTGGATTCTTTCAATTTCTATTTTACCTTCTTCTTCTAGAATATCGGGGCAATTTTTGTTGACAATCTCTTGGAAGATGATGTCTAAGCTCTTTTTTTGTTCATGGTTTTCAGGTAGTCCAATGATTTCCACCTATTTTTCTAAGGAGATATTTCACATTGCCCTATATATTTTTTTTCATTTAGATTTGTTTTATTGTGTCTTGATTTCTCATGAAGTCATTACCTTCCATTTGTTCAATCCTAATTCTTAAGCAATTATTTTCTTCAGGGAGTTTTTCCATTTGATTTTTCAAGCTATTGACTTTTTTCATAACTTTTCAGCATCACTCTTATTTCTCTTTCCATTTTTTCCTCTACCTGTCTTACTTTTTCCTCTACTTCTCTTTATCTTCAAAGTCCTTTCTGAGTGCTTCTATGGCCTGAGACCAATTCATATTGGAAGCTTTGGATGTAGGAGATTTGACTTTGTTATGTACTTTTGAGGGTGTAATTTGATGTGCCTTGTCACCAAAGAAACTTTCTATGGTCGGCATCCTTTTCTGTCTGTTCATTTTGGTAGCTTATATCTTGACTTTTAACTCTTTTTTAAAGTGGGGCACTGCTTCCAGGGCACACTGTCCCAGGCTTCAGGGTGTCCCAGGTGGTACGATTTAAGGAGAGGCACATTCTTCACTTGTCTGGCCTGCACTCTGGTCTGTAAATAACCCCAGGCCTACTTGTTCTTTAACTTGGATACAAAAAAAAATCTGTTTTGCTGTGGTTGCCAGCTCTAGTGATCCTGAGCTCCTCCACCACCTGGGCCACAACTCAAGATTTCTTCCTGATTTCCAGCACTGGTAAAACAACCAAGCTCCACCTCAGTCCCAGCAGAGACCCCTGTAATCTCCCCCCAGCCAGCCGCTCAGCCCTTTCACCAGACTGTGAGCTTAGTTCCAGAAGAAGCCACCACTGCAGCTGCTTCAGTGTCTCCAGGGGTCTGTTTCTCTGGCATGGTTTGCCCGGGTCTGTATCTCTGTTGGCGCCTGTGAGGCTGGATCTGCATGGCTTAGCTGCAGGACTGGGCTCCACTCCCATCCTGTTACAACAGACCTTTCCCTCTCACCTTCTAAGCCATCTTCATCTGGAAAGTGATCTCACGCCATCCTTTTGTGGATTCTGCTTCTGCACAAATTGTCTTATGGCATTATTTGGAGGATTTTTGTTGTTGTTGTTATTGTTGTTTTTCGTGATTGTGTGGGTAGCTTGGAGAAGTTACTACCTTTCCTTGGCCATCTTGGCTCTGTCTCCCATAACATATTTTAAAAGCTGTATTCAGGGTAAAATAAAGGCAATCTCAGAGGGAAGATACTAGCAATTGGGGGAACACGGAAAAGTGAAATATATGTATTTTTTGTTATTTATGAGTGATGTAGTTCACATGCTTATAGAAGCATATAAAGTATGAACTTTCCAGCCTCTCTCTCTCTTCCTCCTATTTCTCTCCTCTCTATCTTCCTTTCTCCCATCTCTTCTCTCTTTCTAACATATAAAAATATATAAAGACATACATATGTGTCTGTCTATATCTAGAGGTATTTTAAATCAAACCCTTCTCCTTATTCTCACTTTTAAAATGAGCACATACAGTTAGTGTTTTAATTGTGTAAATACTGGCACCTGTATATGTTAAGTACAGTGAAGACCCTTTAAATCAGATGCAGAAGATAATGTTATGAAATGAAAAACAGAATGTCGAGAAAATATATTTTAGATGATTAGAGAATATTAGTTAAAATTTAATTATCAGGGCAGCTAGGTAGTGCAGTGGATAGAGCACCGGCCCTGGAGTCAGGAGTACCTGAGTTCAAATCCAGCCTCAGACACTCAACACTTACTATCTCTGTGACCCTGGGCAAGTCACTTAACCCCAATTGCCTCACTAAAAAAAACAAAAACCAAAACAAAAAAACCCCTTAATTATCTCCACAAATGCTTGCAGGCTCATAGCACTTCTAAGTGTGAAGGGTTATATTTTTTCTACAGTCTGCACTAGTTTCTCCAGAAGAAGGAAGAAGGAAGAGAGACATATTGTACCCAAAGTGACTAGCTTTACATTATGCCAATGCTGCCAGGATTGCCGCAAGGTCTACATCAGCTCTTTTCATTTACCTGACATTGGAAATATTTGATTACAAAGATAAGCTTGAGAGAAATTGATGGTAAGATTGAATGATGATGGTAGTAAGGCCTAGAATTGTGTTTTATTTAGCAATGTTAGGTGGGAGGGAGGCAGCGTGGAGCAGTAGATAAAACACCAACCATGGTTCCCTGAAATCCAAATCCAAATCCTAGCTCTGACATTTATTATAATTGTGACCTCAGACAAGTCACTTAACCTCTGTGGGTCTCTGTTTCTTTCTGTGAGATAAGAGAGACACAGCATGATCTCTTAAGTCCCTTCTAGTCTAGAGCCTCTGATTCAATGATATACACAGGTTAATTTGGTTAATTCAGCAAGCAATGGTCAAGCATTTACTATATGCAGTCTGCTAAGCTCTGAGGTTACAAAGGAGACATAAAAACAGTCCTTGCCCTCAAGAGGAATGTACTCTAATGGGGAAGATAGCATGCAAACAACTATGGAAAACCTTCCCTCTTATCCCCTCTGATTCTACCTATTGAATTCAAACAAATAATTTAAAGACAAATTCAAGTGCTTCTTGTTCCTTGAAGCCTTTCCTGATCCCCCAAACTGTAGTGACATTTCCCCATTAGACCTCCCATAGTACTTGAATATATTTATTATTCACTGTATTCTGTTGTCATTTTTTATGTATGGCTATATTCCCTAGGCCAAGTTCCAAAGAAGGTGGGCCCAGTGGCTTACTGAAATAGAAAAAATGCTTGTTGGGTTGAATTGAATTTTTATTCCCAGCACAGTGCTCTGCACACAGAGTTTTTTGGTCTTGGAACTTATCTATAAACCACTAATCTCTTTACTGCTTGGCTGGCTTCTGGGACTTAGGCACTAATTATTTCCTTCTTCAGTGGTGGTCTTTCCCTTTCAGGTATTGAGAAAGAAAGAGGAGAGAGAGACAGAGAGAGACAGAGAAAGAGAGCACACAGTAGACTCAAGATAGAAACCATGGAATTTCTAATTAAGTGGGGAAGACTGAGGGAAGGAAAAAGAATAAGCATTTATGTAGTGCCTATTGGACCAGTCCTTGTGGTAGGTGTTTTACTAGTATCTCATTTGATCCTCACATCAACCCTGTGAAGTAGGTGCTGTTATTATCCTCATTTTATAATTAAGGAAACTGAGGCAAAGTTTAAGTGACTTGCCTACAGTCACACAGCTAGTATGTGTCTGAAACTGAATTTGAAATCATCTTGCTCCTCTTTCTTCTCCCCAAGTTCCCAAAGATTCATTCAATTCCTCTCACACACTGGCAATGGAGAATTTCTACTGAACATTTTGAGATGTGGTTAAAAAATACTCTAATAGGTAGATAATTTCCAAGACTGAACTTCCTTGCTAATTTGTAAAAGTTTTAGTTACTTTGATTTTCCTACCACTTTTTAAATTGGGTTAGACAAAAGTTTGTCGATATTATTTATGTTTTCAAAGAAATAGCTCTTGGTTTTATCACCTCTCTAGAAAGGCAGCATGGTTTAGTGGACAAAGAATTAACCTCAAAGCCAGGAAGACTTGGGTTCAAGTCTCACCTCTGACACATAAGAAATGGTTGAACCTAGACATTACACTTAAGCTCTCAGCGTTCTCAGCAGTTCTGTAAGGCATAAGTTCTAGAGAAAAGATGTTGACTTCCCTTAGGAAGTTTCTTCACCTGGGAGTTCCTTGTTATCAATGAAACACAAGTCCATCTTGTATCCCTTATCTATTTATTGCTATATTTTCTATTTGTCTATTTCTGTTCAAATTTTCACTAATATTTCCTTTGTAATTAATTTTGGTTTGTTGAGTTTCTAGTTTCTAAAATTATATATTCCCTTCATTACTATGTATCGTCTCATCCATTAGAATGTGAGCTTCTTTAGAGCAGGGACTGTTTCTAATTTTCTATTTCTAACCTCAATATTTTGCACATAGTAAGCACTTACTAAATGCTTGTTTTGTTTATTGTCTCTTCTTCTGTCTTATTAATATATATTCTCTGGGGCAGCTAGGTGGCACAGTGGATAGAGCACTGGCCCTGGAGTCAGGAGTACCTGAGTTCATATCTGGTCTCAGACACTTACTAGCTGTGTGACCCTAGGCAAGTCACTTAACCCCAATTGCCTCAACCCCCCCCCCAAAAAAAAATGGATCAATACATTTTGGGGCAGCTAGGTGGCACAGTGGATAAAGCACCAGCCCTGGACTCAGGAGGACCTGAGTTCAAATCCGATCTCAGACACTTGACACTAGCTGTGTGACCCTGGGCAAGTCACTTAACCCTCATTGCCCTGAAAAAAATATATATGTAAGTAAATATATATATATATATATATATATTCTCAGAGTCCAGTTTTCACCCCCAATATGTACTGGCTATGTGACTTTGGGCAACCGCTCAGTGCTATAGTCAACTCTGTAATACCATAAGTTGTAGAAAAAATTATCACCTGATTATTATCTATTTACTCTTTTGATAATTGGTTCCATTCATATTGTCATCATATTGTTGTTGTTGTTGTTGTTAACTTGTTTCAGTCATGCCTGATTCTTTGTGATTCTATTTGTGGTTTTCTTGGCAAAGATACTGGAGTGTTTTGCCATTTCCTTTTCCAGCTCATTTTACAGATGAGAAAACTGAGGCCAACAGAATCAAGTGACTTGCCCAGGGTCACACAGCTAGTAAGCGTCTGAGACCAGATTTAAATTCACAAAGATAAGTCTTGCTGAGTCCATATATGGCACCCTATCTACCTAGCTGCCAATATCATCATTAAATTTCCCTTTAGGTCTATATCTTTTTTGTTTATTTGTAAAGATGGGTCTTAATATCTAGAACTACAGAGCAAGAAATGATTTTATAGATAAACTCATCCAGCACTTTCACTTTATAGATGAGGAAATCAAGGCTCAAGAATGTTAAATGAGGGACAGCTAGGTGGCACAGTGGATAGAGCACCAGCCCTGGATTCAGGAGGACCTGAGTTCAAATCCTGCCTCAGACACTTAACACTTACTAGCTGTGTGACCCTAGGCAAGTCACTTAACCCCAATTGCCTCACCAAAAAAAAAAGAAAAAGAGAGAGAATGTTAAATGACTTCCCTAGCTTAGATAGCTAGTTAAGGATGGAATCTGAATTAAAGCCTGGTTTCAAGCTAGTGCTATTTCCATGATTTGATGGCTTACCCAAAGGAACGGTGCTTCTTTTTTTCATCTAATAAAAGCAAATGTGAAAGGGAATGTGCTATAATGTATAAAGGGGCAAGCCAGCCTTGGAGTTAAACATACCTGGCTTCAAGTCCTGTATTTGACACATCCTATGTGACCAAAGGCAAGAAGTCACCTTAACCTCTCAGTACCCCAGGCAACTTTCAACCCATCTGTGGTTCTGTAAATTACACATGAGTTACTGATCTGTACTGCTGGAGTGCTTTTCCACACTGAGAGATCCTCACAACCATGAAATCATAGGTCAATACCCCCTTCAACACCACCCCCCCTAAAAAAGGCAACAAGTAAATGCACATTGCATATATTGTGTACAGTTAGCGAATTATTTACATCTGGCTTTGTCCTCTATCAAGTACATCTGGATTCAAGTTTTGTGGCCTTCTGCCAAGAACACACAGAGGCCGCCAGCTTGCCTTCTCATCGTGTCCGCCGCCTTTTATGGTACTGAGTAACATCTTGCTCTCTGTTGTGACACAGCTGCACGCCAGCTGTCCTCTAGGACTCAATTTTTTTTTAAACCCTTGAATAGTACTTTCCTGGTTATCATCACTGTACTTGACTTCCGCAGAATGAGAGTGTCAGTTCCAGTACATTATAAGCCTGGGCTGGCCCTGTGGCAAACCTCCACCATGATTCTTTTCTGTACAGTTGCCAAAGAGTTTGGGATCAAATGATCTTGCGAATGTTCAGGACTTTTCCATGCCCAAAAGGAAATGCCCGATCGATACACATTTTAAATGAAAAGTTGGAAGCCATTCTGGCTTTCTGAGGTGACTCTCAGCAACCCAATTTGTGTATTGACCTATTTAGGGAACACATGTCTCCCACCTCCCACAAAAATATCTGCAGATATAGTCTTTTTGTTTTGTTTTGTTTTTGTTTTTGTTTTAGTGAGGCAATTGGGGTTAAGTGACTTGCCCAGGGTCACACAGCTAGTAGGTGTTAAGTGTCTGAGGCTGGATTTGAACTCAGGTCCTCCTGACTCCAGGGCTGGTGCTTTATCCACTGCGCCACCTAGCTGCCCCCAGATATAGTCTTAATATTAAAAGTTGACATTTATATAATACTTCAAAGTTAATATCATTTTCCATTTGAAATGATCCTGCTCTTCTTCTCTCTCCCCAAATCCCCAAAGATTCACTCGATTCCTCTCATCCCCTGGGAACAGAGAATTTTTTGTTATAGTTATAGTTATGAGTTATAGTTGCAAAGTCCCCTAATAGTTCGTCTCCAAGACTGATCTTCCTTGCTAATTTGTAAAAGTTTTAGTTATTTTGATTTTCCTTTCTCTTTTTAAATTGGGTTAGACAAAAGTTTATCAATATTATTTATGTTTTCAAAGAAATAGCTTTTGATTTTATTTATAACCTCTGTAGAAAGGCAACATGGCTTAGTGGACAAAGAATGAGCCTCAATGCCAGGAAGACCTGAGGAATTTGAGGTAGAGAGATGTGAACTATCTTGCCCACTGTCACGTATCTGATAATGACTGAGGCAGGCTCTTCCTGATCTATTAGGTTAGGACATTCTGTTGTGCATGAAAGGAAATCCAAGACACAACTCAATATTTTGTTTTTATAGTCATTCTTCATAAGGTTATGATACTGTAATGATTGGAATGACACCACCTGCTGGAGACTTACTGTAGAAGAGTTCCACCCATGAAGCGAAGGTCTTTGAGGGCAAGACCAGGAGTCTTTTCTTTGGCATCAGGAAGTGACGTGGGCGAGTGGGAGGAGGAAGGAAGAGACTGGCGCTCGCTCTGGGGCTCTTTCCTGAGGACGCTGCTGGAGAGCAGAGCTAGGAATGTGCTCTCCCTTTAATAGATAGGAATCTAGGCCTTTCTTTTCTCTTTACCAAATTCTTATTCTCCTTAATAAATGCTTAAAAGTCTAACTCTTGCTAAAGCTTACAATTTATTGGCGACCACTCATTAGATATTTTAGACAGACTAGCTAGAATTTTAACCCTTAACAATACCATGATTGATTTTTTTTTTTTGTCTTGACTTATAATTTCAATGGTATAGGGAATTCAATATGGTGTCGTGCAAGGGACACTAGCTTTGGAGTTGGAAGACCAGTGTTCACATCCTGCCTAGGATATTTACTACTTATGGGCCTTGGAGAAGTCACAACCTCCCTGGGCCGTAGGTTCCTCCTCTTTGAATTGTAGCACTTGGACTAAACCATGGCTTCTTAAACTTTTCTGACTCATCATCCCTTTTTGCCTGACAAATTTTTTTTTTTTTTTTTTTAGTGAGGCAATTGGGGTTAAGTGACTTGCCCAGGGTCACACAGCTAGTAAGTATCATGTGTCTGAGGGCAGATTTGAACTCAAGAAGATGAGTCTTACTGATCCCAAACTCACTGGTCTATCCACTGCACCACCTAGCTGCCCCAGTGTCAAACACACTGGTACATAATTACGGGTAGAAAAGAAAAAAGAATAAAAAGAGAAATGGGAGGAAAAGAATCTTGGTACAGTGGATAGAATGCTGGATTTGGAATCAACAAGCTTGAATTCAAATTCTACCTTTGTTATTTACTACCGATGTGATATTTAGTTCAGTTTCCGTTTCCAGATGTGAGAGGGGAACTATACAGAAAGGTCCCGGTTCATGGGAATGATGAATCCCCTGAAGGGTAGTGGATGTCATTATTTAAATTTGCGCTTCATATTTCCTTTGGGCTAGAACTAATTATTATCATGTTTTATGTAATTAGAACTTCCCAAAGTGTGATTTTGAATACATGTGACCACTTCAGGGGATGCATCATGTGTACTAATTGGTACCTGGTATAATCAGTCCTACTGGGGGGACTGCAACATGCTCACAATTGGACAGAAGATATATGCATCATAATTGTGAGGATCACTAAAATTGTGAGTATGAGGAAAGGCTTCTTTTAGGAGCTTGTATTTGAGTTGAGCCTTACCAACCTTAGGAAATCAGAAGGAGAATATTCTAGACATGGAAAATATACATTGACTTAAAAGCAGAGATGGAGTGTCATTAATAGAGAATAGCGAGTAAGCCTGTTGGGCTGGAAATTACAATTGGAGAATAGTATGTAATTAGCCTGAAAAAAAAACTAGATTTTTTTTGAAGGTTTTTAAATGCCAAATTGATGAGATTCTGTATCATAGAGGTGATAATCACCAAAGATTCTTGAATAAAGCAGTTAAAGACCTTTGCTTTAGGAAAATCACTTTGATGGCTATTGTAAGATTAATTGGAGAAGAGAGAGTGGATACGGTGAGACAAATGTTAAAACTTTTTCATTTAAGGGGTGATGAAATGGGGGCAGCTAGGTGACACAGTGGATAGAGCACCAGCCCAGGAGTCAGGAGGATCTGAGTTCAAATGCGGCCTCAGATACTTTACACTTACTAGCTGTGTGACCTTGAGCAAGTTGCTTAACCTTCATTGCCCAAACAAAACAAAACAGACAAAAAACTGTGTAATTTAAGATTCTAAATGTGGATTCTAATGTGTTCCCCCAGTTTGGGGAAACTGACTAAAAATCACTGATAAAACGAGTTTAGGTTTTTAAGGGTTTATTGGAAAATAGAAAGAAAAAGATTGAGAACAGAATTCTAACAGCCTGGCATTCCTATCTTTCCTCAAATTTCCTGTGAAGTCTTCTGCCGCCACCACCATCAAGTTCGGAAGCCAAAAAGGCCAGCGCTCTCTGCGCAGGCTCCCTTTCCTCCTTCCTGTCTCCTCCCAGACCGTAGGAGTCTCCTCCAGTTGATTGGCTGGTAGACTTGATAGACAGCACCCATGAGCAAACGTCATTTCCTGACGCCAAGGAAAAGCCACAATGCCTCTGAGGCATTTTCCTCATGGTGGAGCTCTCCACAGCAAGTCTCCAGTAGGTGGCGTCTTTCCAATCATTACTAAATTTGGCTTTGATCCAGACACATGGTGGTAAAAAGTGTTACTGATTGCAAAACTACCTCAACCCTCTATTGGAAGTCTAAGGATATAAAGAAGGGAATGTAATGGAATTTACTAATTTGATCATTGACAATGCTATGCTAAGGTTTAGTAAAAATACAGCAATTCAAACAGTTAAAGAAGAGAATCCAGCTTTCCAGACCAGAGTCCAGAATCCAGAATCCAGACCAGAGTCCAGAATCCAGTTTTCCAGACCAGAATTCAGTTTCCTCCTGATGACATCTTACCACTTCAAGAAGACAAGAGAACTCAGAGACTTTATATGAACTGTTTTGCTTTGTTAGTTTTTACTATCTCCTTTCTGTTATAATATACATCATCTGTAACATGTACCCTATGCAGAGGCCCTCCCTTTGCAAGACTAATGTCAAAGCGTCGGTTCATGAGGAAAAAAAAAAATCGCCCCTCTGGACAAAACTTTCCTCTCTTCCTTTTCTATATTGTTGTTCACATATTATTAGTTAGCATTAGTTATTATATTCTTTTTACTGTTCCGTCAAGGGAACATTTTGTTTCTTGAGGAACAAAAGGGGGGGACTGTAATGATTGGAATGACGCCACCTACTGGAGACTTGCTGTGGAGAGCTCCACCATGAGGAAAATGCCTCAGAGGCATTGTGGCTTTTCCTTGGCGTCAGGAAATGACATTTGCTCATGGGTGCTGTCTATCAAGGCTACCAGCCAATCAACTGGAGGAGCCTCCTATGGTCTGGGAGGAGACAGGAAGGAGGAAAGGGAGCCTGCGCAGAGAGCGCTGGCCTTTTTGGCTTCCGGACTTGATGGTGGTGGCGGCAGAGGACTTCACAGGAAATTTGAGGAAAGATAGGAATGCCAGGCTGTTAGAATTCTGTTCTCAATCTTTTTCTTTCTATTTTCCAATAAACCCTTAAAAACCTAAACTCGTTTTATCAGTGATTTTTAGTCAGTTTCCCCAAACTGGGGGAACACATTAGAATCCACATTTAGAATCTTAAATTACACAAAACAAACAATAAGGGGTGATGAGAGTCTGATATAGGGTGGTGGCAATGTTAGTGAAGGGAATGGGTGGGAGAGGTGTTGTAAAGGAATAATCAACAAGAACTGAGTTCCTGATTGGATAGAAGGGTGACTAATAATGATGAGTCAATTATGCCTTATTTAGGTGACATACCTGGATGACTTGAAAAATGATGGTACTCTTTGTGGAAATAGGGTAATTAAGAGAAGAGCAACATTTAAGGAAGAAGAGAAAATTCTGTTTTAGATATGCTGATTTTGAGATAACTATTTAACATCTAGGTGAAGATATTTATCAGCTATTTGGAAATATATGGCTGGAGCTCAGGAGAGAGTTAATGTTGGATGTATACATCTGGAAGTCATCTACTGATATTTAAACCAGAAGATCAGATAACACCACAGAGAGTGAAAGTCATACATACATACATACACAAGAAAGGAAGAAAGAAAGAAAGAAAGAAAGAAAGAAAGAAAGAAAGAAAGAAAGAAAGAAAGAAAGAAAGAAAGAAAGAAAGAAGGGCAGAGAGAGTGGGGGAGAGAGAGACAGAGGTAGAGAGAGAAGTAGGGAGGGAGAGAGAAATACTGAAAGACATATAGAGAGGAGGGAGAAAAGGAGGGAGGGAGAGAGAGAGAGAGAGAGAGAGAGAGAGAGAGAGAGAGAGAGAGAAGGAGGGAGAGAGAAGGAGGGAGAGAGAAGGAGGGAGAGAGAAGGAGGGAGAGAGAAGGAGGGAGAGAGAAGGAGGGAGAGAGAGAGTGAGCCAAAATACAAAAATAGAGCTAGAGTGCTGGATTATACTCATTAACTTGAGAATTGTGTCTCTCCCAAGCCTAGAATAGTACTTTAGGAAAGAAGGGTTACTGAATCAATGTGAACTAAATTGAACTGAATTGAGTCAACTAGAATGCTTAGTGATTATATGGGTTGCATATGTGGAAGTAACTCAGACAGTTGTATTTCAATAAAAATTATTTCCTACCTGGATAATTCCATAACTAAACACGGGCAAGACTTGCTACAAAAGTAATACTTCATGTTCTGCTATTACTTCAAGTGTTATCCTGATAAAAAAGAAAGTGATATAATAGTTGGTTTAATTAATACAGTAGAATTTTTTCCACTTGCAGGATCACTAAACCAAAGCTCATGGTATGAATTCCAAAGTGACTTTGGCAATAAGACATTAGTTGGTTACCCACTGGCTCCTTCTGATGAGTTCTTTGCCCTCTCACTTAGTTGGCAGATAACCAGCTAATTAATGACCACAGAGGAAAAACAAATGGGGGTTTGCAGGAGGGTCCAGTGTTTCCTTTGGGAAAGAGTGTTTTGGCTTTCGATGTGTTTCTTCTGGCATGAGGCAGATGATGGGCCTCATTGAATTTTATGACTTGGTCTACTGAGCCATCACAGAGGACACTACTCTGCTTGTTTTCTGATGAGCTGTATATGTCTTTGTTATTGCTGTTCAATCTATTGTTTTGCTAAGGCAGCACACACAACTCTTTATTACCTCTCATCCTGTTGCTTTAGTTGTGGCAGTACCCTTCAGACATCCTTAAAAACAGGAAAGCAACATACATAAAGATTGCTCTCCCGTCCCTTTATTCCTTAATATTTTCAAACATAATACATATTAGGGTTTTCACTTTATATGGTTCATATCATATTTTTCATCGAGGATCTCAAAATATTATGGTACAGTGAAAGAGGCCCTGTAGTAGTATCCAGGAAAGACTGGTTTCTAGCTCCAACTCCACTGTGACCAAGCTTCGTTACCTCAAGCAAGTCAACTAATTTCTCTGGAGGTAGTTTGGAGGTGGGGCCAGTGGGAGTGTGCTCAGTTTATTCATCTGTCAAATGAAAGTTTTGGATCATTGGAGGGGAAATGATTTCCAGAGACTTTTCCAGGTTGTAATGAATTTGCCTTTACTCAAGTGAATTCCCTGGTAGCTTGGATCCAAAACTAAAGCAAAATGATATACTGGTAATCCATCTATCTGTTAACAACAGGAGGTTTCCTTAGACTCAGCAGGGGAATGATATTCAGAACAAGGAAGGGATGTTTATCCAGGATAAAGCATTGATTCGATTGAACCAAACTTCCAGTGTGGTTCAAGCGGCTGATCTTTGGTCACGAGCTGAAGGGCAAAAACTCTGGGCCCTCTTGGACTGGCTGTTTTATACCCAGGAAGTGAAAATGAGCCAGGCCTGAACCAATTAAATCTTGAAGAAAGTTTCAGTAATTTAAAAAGAAAATCTATCCTAATTTCAGCATAGAGGCGTTGATCTTGGTTGGCGAAACATTTTTGCCCTTAAATAAGTCTCCAAATGTCATGTTGTATCATGCATATGACAGAGTTCTTCTTAGATCCTTGCAGACAATATGGAGGGATGTGGGTTAGATAATAATATGGTTTATTGGATTTGAAATTGGATAAATAAGCAAACCCAATGCCCAATTAATAATTAAAGGAATAATATTACTTTGGAAGGAGGTCTCTAATAGAGTGCTACAATAGCCCATTTTTGCTCTGTTCTGCTAGATAATCTAATTAATGATTGGGATAACAAGCTTTTCAAATTTTCAGATGATAAAAAAAAACTGAGAAACATGGATGATAGATCCCATTTTTAGAGTTAGAAAGGACCTGAGAGTTTTGCCCTCTCATTTCACAGATGAAGAAAATAAGACCAATGGTTAATATGCTCATGATAGCCAGAATCCAAAAAAAGGTCTTGAAGGGCAAAGATGTTGCACAGAGGCTAACATGAAGAAATTAATAGGGGCAAAAATAAAGGCACAGAATTGGATTCAAGAAATGAACTTCATAAGTACAAAATGGGAAAGAGTTGTCTGGAGATCTTGGGATCTTAGCAGACTACAGGTTGAATAGGAATCAGCAGAGTAATTTAAGAACAAGGTTAATGACTGCAATTAGAGAGGCATGATATCCAGAATGACAGAAGTTATAGTCCTGCTGGACATCTGGTACCTTGTCCTTACTTCTGGTTGCCACATTTTGGGGGGATAAATGGATGGGTTAGTATTGTTAGCTGCCATTGCCTATTTGAAGGCTCTTTCTTGGATGAGAGATTAGCTTTTTTCTGTTTTCTTCTGTAGGGAAAACCTGGAAACACTGACAGAAGTTGTGGAGAGGAAGATTTTTATTTTATATAGGAGGAAAATAACTTTAATAATTAAAATTGTCCCAAATTAGATTGCACTGCCTTGGGAGGTAGGAGGTTCCAAATCACTGGAGGTATTCACCTCATTAATGAACACTAATTACAGATGTTCTAGAACAGATTTTTGCTTTGACCAGGAGATCTCAGGTCTTCTTACCTCTTAGTTTCTGGAATTTTGTGATTTATATGGTTAGTCATTTACTCAAAACTAGCATCAATATTATTCATTTTATTTTCCAAGTAAAAAAGTCAAGGTAACAAATAGCTAATCAACCAGTTAATAATTAAAATATAAGTTAAAGTAACAAACTATCAATCACTTAAGGATTAAGATGTAAGGCACTAGCAATAAAACCAAAGTTTCTAGAAGCATCATTTTAATCCACATGCTATAAGATTATGTAGATTTTTTAACCATATGAAATATCAACAAATGGTTGAAACTCTTCCACATCCATATGAAAGTTGGAAATTAGTAACTAGAACATTAGATATTTCTTTTAATCATTAGAAATTAAGGGTAGAATAATTTGAGGCAGGAGGTAGGTAATGACTTATGAGCCATAAAGGGTGACTGACTATATATATATTTGGTCATCTACTTTCTCCCTTTCCCTTTTTAAGGGCCGTAAGAGTGAGGCTGAGAAATTCTTCTTGAAGGCTATTCAGCTCGATCCTACAAGAGGCAACTGTTACATGCATTATGGTGAGTAGTTGCTGACTTGAAAGTTTCACTTTTTTTCTTCTTCTTCTTCAATCTTGGCTCAGCAATTTAATACCTGAGGAATTGTGTCTCCTGTCTGGAGTCTAGTTTTCTCAAGTGTGGAAGGAGAGATGAAGACTATGATTAGAGATTCTGAGCTGGAATAGATGTGAGAAGCCATCTTACCCAACCTCCTCATTTTATAGATGAGAACTGAAGGCAAGAGAAGTGACCTTGCCCAAGATCACATAAATAACAGACCCCCTTCCCCATTCATTTGTATTTATACTGTACTCCTTGACCTCTGAGGTCCCTTCTAGCTCCAGTTCTGTGATCCCTTCTCTTGTTTTCTTCAATCCTTTTTCTGTCTGTCTGTCTCTTGTCTCTGTCTGCCTCTGCCTCTCTATCTCTGTCCCTCTTGCTCTTTCCATTTCTCTGTCTCTGTCTCTTTCCCAATCCCTCTCTTCCTCTTCCTTTCCCTCTCTTTTCCTCTCTGTCTCTCTGCTTCTGTCTTTCTGCTTCTCTCTCTTGCTCTTTTTTGTCTTTGTCACTCTGGTTCTTTATTTCTCTCTATCACTGTCTGTCTGTCTCTCCTTTTCTCCCTTTCTGTGTCTATGTCTTTCTGTCTCCCTCCCTCACCATCTCTCTTTCTTTTCTCTTCTCACCTCTCCTTCCTTCCATCCTTCCATTCCCTTGTGAACTTCCTTCATCTTTCAGCCATTCACTCCCTCTCTTTCTGTTGAGTATATGCGTAACTAAGAGCCACAATTGTTGACATTGATTACATTTTAAGATTTTTAAATGATGGCTAACAAAATAATTTAATACTAAAACTACCCAAAGGGCAGCTACGTGGCACAGTACATAGAGTGCCAGGTCTGGAGTGGGAAGATTCATCTTTCTGGGTTCAAATCTCACCTCAGACATTTCCTAGCTGTGTGACCCTGGGTAAGTCACTTAACCCTATCTGCCTCAGTTTCCCCATCTATAAAATGAGCTGGAGAAGGAAATGACAAACACCTCCAGTATCTTTGCCAAGAAAATCCCAAACAGGGACATGAATGAAAATACAAAACTACCCAGAAAACTTCTCCTTTTTAAGGTAACTGATCATCTCAAAGAAGACTTAATTTTTTGTGTTCACTTTGAATGTTTGCAAAGCACTATGAGAAATTTGCTTATTTCTTTCTGGGGAAAAAAAGGGAAAGTATCATAGAGAACTGGAAAGCTTGCTTGTTATTTCAAACAGCACTAGATGACATTGGAATCTTCCTGTGAGTGGTTGGCCTAAGTTTAGTGGTTCCCTTCCACTGACCTCTAACAGCTGAGCTTGTGCTCAGCTCTTCCCAATAAAGATGCCTGGCAGAATTCAAGTAGTCATTCCTTTCAGTTTAGCCTATAGCTTTTCCAGATTGGGTTTGTGTAACAGTGCTGTCACATGTGGCTGTTTCCTTAACAGTGACTCATATATTAAAGTGGGGTACTTAACTGCTTTGGTGTTGGTTAAGTTTTGTTTATTTCTACCAGATTTGCAGCTGTAATAGTTTTCCAGAAGCCAAAAAAAAAATAGCATTTAATTTTGCTGATCTTTTGCAAAAGGTGTTCTGATATTCTTCAAACTTTGCTATCTTCCTTATTCTCAGGTGGAAAACCTGAAGGTGGAAGGAAATTAAATTTAGGGAAAATACAACCAATATACTCATATATTGCTTAATCCTTTCCCCTGGTTCCAGCTGGTAAAAATAAATCAGTGACAGGCCGTCAGTGGGGAAGAATGGAAATAATAAAATAGAGGATACACTTAACCAGCCACAAGTCCATTTGTTTATTTACATGTCTGTGTGAGTGTTTATAAATTGAGGGTAGTGACGTGTTATCTTTCCAGTGAAATGCAGCATGTAATTTTTCACATTCTGTTGCATAACAGCTTCCAATTTCTTTTTGCATTGCAGTCTTATTAGTGTGCATACGTGTGTGGATGTGTTAAGGGCCACTTATAGCCTCAGTTCTTCATGTAAAGCAAAAATGTGTTACTTTTATAAAATATTTCCAACCAGCATTTCTTTGGGCTCATTATTTTCACTCTTGCTACTATCAATAGTGGGCAATGTATCCATATTTTTTTTTTCTTACTGCTGGAGTACCAGTGGATATGCAAAATGTTATTCTCATTCAGCCTCGACTTAATGCCCCATACCACATGTTCTAAGCTTGTTTCCAATAGTTTAATTACATGTTTTGGCTTTTTCAGAATCTTTTCCTATAGATTCCTATAGATTCACTCCCTTCTTTGCTCCATTTGAAGATGGAAAAGATTTCTGGACTTAAATGGGTCTCAGTATCCTCTTCTGTAAGATTAAGGGTTGGCACCAGATACCTTTTAAGGCTCCATTAAATTTGTGAGTCTTAGGACTTTCATGAGTAGATTCACTAACTCTCATGCACATTGACTCTGTGTCTATTCCACCATTATTTATGGTCATTCTCTGGGGTGTAAATGGTTCTGGGTTTGGAGTCAGAAGGTTCGAAGCCTAGCTTTTCTTATTTCTAGTGCAATTTTAGATAAATCATCTTGTCTCTCTGACCCTCAGTTTCCCCATATGTTAAATAAATGTTAGACCAAGCAATTTCTTAGGGTCTCTTCCAGCTCTAAATACTATGACACCTCTAAGAATCATTTTTCTTTATATTCCTTAAAGCATTCAAACCAAGCAAGCTTTCCATAAGAAACTCTCTGCTTTATTTCTGCTCCAAAATACAGCTGCCATTCTTAATAGTATATGTAGTTTCAGGTAACAAGAATAGCATATACTTTAAAAAACAGGGTTTTAAATATGCATGTTTCATGAAAATGAAACATAATAATGCAGAAATATCAAACAAATAAATAACATAGTCATTAATTATTGTTGGTAGAAGTACCTTGGACAGAGGTCTAGGCTTGGTGTAAGCAAGTTTCCAATGGTTCTAAATGCTGAGTCTAACATAAACTATGAGATTCTGGGTAAATCACATAATCTCTTAGTCTCTCCTTCACCTAAGAAACTCTATGAGACTACAAGCTTCTAACCAACAGAGGTGGAGGGACTTTCCACACGGGGAATTCTCTACATTGAAGAATGGGAAGGGTACAAGCATTTAAGTGACAACTATGTGCCAGGTAATGTGCTGTCTAACAACATTACCTCATTTCTTTCTGTATGTCACTTATTTGTGTTGTTGTTGAATTGTTTTTTAGTCATATCTAACTCTTTGTGACCCCATTTGGAGATTTCTTGGCCAAGATACTAGACAGATTTGCCATTTCCTTCTCCAACTTATTTTACAGATGAGGAAACTGTGGCAAACAGGGTTAAGTGACTTACCCAAGGTCATACAGCTCAGAAGTTTCAATGGCCAGATTTGAACTCAGAAAGATAAGTCTTCCTGACTCCAGGCCCAGGACTTTATTCACAGTGCCACACAGCTGCTCTGTGTATTTGTATTTTTTGTCTGTGTTAAGCAAGCCATGCTTTTATTTACTGAAACAACATTTCAATAAATACTTGCATCATTTTTCTCTTTAATGACAGTAGTAATAATCAAGGAAGTAGCCCAAAAAGAGAACACAGAAAGAGGAAGAAAAACTAAGGGATTAGATGATATTGAGCTGATCTATTTTCAGAATCAGCAAAAGCCTGCTTTTTCATTTTAAGTTAGCCAATAGATAACTGTCAAATCTTATTCATTCAAAATGGTAGCTAAGCAGCATAATGGATAGAAAACCAGACCTGGAGTCAGGAAGAGTTGTGTTCAATCTTGCTTCATATACTTATTAGCTGTGTGATCCTGTGTAAAGTCACTTAATCCCTCCCAGCCTCTGTTTATTCATTTGTAAAATGGTCATAATAATAGTGTCTAGTTCACAGGATTCTTGTGAGATCAAGTGAAATAATTTTATACACATATATGCATATATATCATATATGTGTGCATTTATATATATGTATACCTACAAACACATATGTAAGTTTGTATTTATATACATACCTCTACACAAATATATATTTACACATGTGTATGTGAGTGTGTATATGTATATACGTAAACAGATTTATGTATATACTCATAAATATGCAGCTTTGCATACTTGAAAATGCAATTTAAATGTTTATTAGATAAACTATTGTCTATGTTACTACTATTATTAAATCATAGGGGAAAAGAAAAATGCAAAGCTGTGTTTAGAACAATAGAATTTCACATTTGCAAATGGACCTTAGGGATGCTCTAGTCTACCCTCATTATTCTTTAGACAAACTGAGACCCTAAGAAGTAATTTCTCCAAGGTGACAGAGTAATTTAATGGCAGAACAAAGACCAACATCCATGTTTTCTGAGTATTGGATAGATCGCTTTTCCTAGATTATATAATCTACCTTTAGATAAGTAATTTTGGAAACTTTGGGGGGTCTTGAGTAATAGTACCATTTAAAACATAAGGGTGTAGTAGGTGGGACAGTGGATAGAGTACCAGTCCTGGAGTCAGGAGACCCTGTGTTCAAATTTGGCCTCAGACACTGATTAGTTGTGTGACCCTGGGAAAGTCACTTAATCCCCATTGCCTCCAAAAGAGACAGAGACCTGAGACACAGAGAGACAGACAGAGAGACAGAAAGAGACAGAGAAACAGAGACAGACAGATAAAGAAAGAAAGGAGGGAGGGAAGAAGGAAGGAAGGAAGGAAGGAAGGAAGGAAGGAAGGAAGGAAGGAAGGAAGGAAGGAAGGAAGGAAGGAAGGAAGGAAGGAAGGAAGGAAGGAAGGAAGGAAGGAAAGAAAGAATGAAAGGAAGGCAGAAAGAATGAAAGGAAAAAAAGATGATTTATTGCTATGTTTTGTTTTTACATCACAGACCGACAGTGAGCTCCTTTCAGTGGAGAGACTTTTAGTTTTCTTTTATATCAGCACTTAGCACAGGGCCTGAGACACAGCAGGAACGTAACAAAGCTAATCAAAAACAACCAATAACTGCCCCCAATTTGCCAGCTTCTACTAGGTTCTTCCCATGTAGTTTCCCTCCTGTCACTAGAAAGGAGGGAGGTGTGTTTCGTTACTTATGCATATAATTCTAAGGAAGCTATGACTAACCCAAAATTTCTTGGGGGATTTGTGTTTGAAACATGTGTTTACCTTCTCATAAAGGAATACTGAGCACCCACATCCATCTGAACATGTTAAACACAGAGTATGCCTTCATGTCCTAATTGGATTGTTTCAGTATGTGCTAGGTGTGACTGTACACTCAATCAAAGCTCATTAGAAACGTCTCTCCAAAGAGAGGATGTAGTCCAACCGGGAAGGGGCCTGTAATCTAAATGCCACATTAGCAAATACTCATCTATCCTGGTTCTTCATTATAATTACATTTCAATGGATTAATTTTGATTCTGAAGACTTATTAAAGTTGAATTGGAATGCCTTTATATCCATCATATTCATTCATTCATTTGACGAACATTAATTAAGCACATGCAGAATAGGAACTGAGGGAAATAGAAGATTCAATTATATCATGTCCCTGTTCTTAAGGAACTTACAGCCTAGTTGGGGTAATGTGAACAGAGAGGGGCATGAGAAAAGTAACATGTGCCATGGTATGAGATGTGTATTCAGCCAACATTTCTTAAGTATCTCTATGTATAAATCATTATTTTCAGCAATTGGGGAGGTAGTTTATATAAGCTATTGTCTCTAGTCTTAGAAAACTAATGGCTTACTAGCTATGTGACCCTGGGCAAGTCACTTAACCCTCATTGCCCTGCAAAAAATTTTTAATTTAATTTAATTTAAAAACTAATGGTTGGGGCAGCTAGGTGGCCCAGTGGATAAAGCAACGTCCCTGGATTCAGGAGGACCCGAGTTCAAATCCAGCCTCAGACACTTGACACTTACTACCTGTGTGACCCTGGGCAAGTCACTTAACCCCAGTTGCCTCACCAAAACAAAACAAAACAAAAAAACTAATGGCTTAGTAGGTTATGTGAAGCATAGGGGAAAAAAAATAGGAGGTTAGTCTGAACATGGAGTTTTCCATGGTCATTGTTGGTGAGGGGAATTATGGAAGGCTTCATGAAGAGGTGGTATGGAACTGAGGTTTAAAGAACAGGTTGGGCAGCTGGGTGGATAGTGCACTCACCCTGTAGTTGGGAGGAGCTGAGTTCAAATCTCACCTCAGACACTTACTAGCTGTGACTTACTAGGCAAATGACTTAACCCCAGTTCCCTTAAACATTTGGGGCCATGTCCAGTCATCCTGATGTATATCTTGTCACTGGACTAAGATGGCTCTCGAGGAGAGTAAGGTTGGTGACCTTTCACCCTCACTTAAATCCATTTCACTGCAAGTCATGACATCAGCCCAATGTCATTGTCCTCTTTAGGAGCAAAGGACAAACAAATAACAACAACAACAATAGAGAATAGGTCGGGACTGAATAGGCAAAAAGAAGAGAGAAAATTACTTAGGAGTTGCATGATTAAATGTGCAAAGGGGAGAAAATGCTAGGAGTAGTATGGGGATCATGAAGAATTCTTCAGTTTGACAGAGAATAGAGGAAATAGAAATGATCAGACAGGTAATAAGTGTGAGGCTGGATCTGTAAGGCAGTTGAAAGCTAGGCAAAGGAATTTACACCTCATTCTATAAATTTAGTTCATCCCTTCTTTATTTGTGAGGTCGGTGAGTAAGCATTGAGTACAAGATCATACAAAATATTGGGTACAAACTTAATCCTCTTTTAATCTGACTAAAGTTAAAAGGGGTATTTTTTTCTTAGTTGTAGCAAGTTCCATTCTAGAATGGGTTACAAAGCTTATTGCAAGATGATTTAGACCACATGATATTTTATCTTGTATATGAAAATAAACAATATGGTAATACCAATATTTTTCATATTTGGGTAATAGTGGACAGAGTGCTGGACCTAAAATCAGGAAGACTCACCTTCCTGACTTCAAATCTGGCCTCAGACACATACTAGTTGTGTGACCCTGGGCAAGCCACTTCACCCTGTTTGCCTCAGTTTCCTCATCTGTAAAATGAGCTGGAAAGGAAATGGTAAGTATTTTGGCCAAGAAAACCCCAAATGGGGTCACAGAGTTGGACAGGACTGAAATGACTGAACATGTTGTGAACATGATAGTATTAGTTCACACTTGATAAAGTGCTTGAACCTGGAGTCAGAAAGTGCCTCAAACATTTGCTAGCTATAACTGTCCCTGGGCAGGTCACTTAACTTCTGTCTACCTTAGTTTCCTGATGGGCAAAATGGAGATAATAATAGAACCTACCTTCTAACATTGTGAAGATAAAATGAGATAATAGTAAAAATGCATTGCAAACCTGAAAGTATTATATAAATGCTATAATTAGCTAGTATTATTAGCTACTATTTTATGTGTGCTCTGAGATTTTTTAAAATGGTGACCCACTTGAATAGACTTAGGCAAATGTAAATACATGGGCAACCGTACCATGTGGCATTGTGTTTTTGTGTTACTTTGGGGAGATGATGAGTAAAATACTAGTATGATTCTGTATTCCAATGAAAGCTCAGCCTCCTGGGTGAATTTGTGATTTAGACCCTTGACTGTAACTGTTATATATTATGGACATTTGAAAAACACGTCCCAGATGGCACATGACAATAGGGATTTCCGGAATTCACAACAGCATTTAATGGCCCTTGGAAATGGAATACCAGATTGTTCGTTGCCACCCCAGGTTTGTAACTGTAAAAATTTTGGGAGCTACACCATGATTGTCCTCTTCTTAAGGGACTTATCATTGCAAAGGGTTGATCTCAGGCTCTCTAAGGCCAAGCCAGCAAAACTCAATGATCCCAAGTAGTTTGAATAATGAATCCCATGAAGTGGTCACATTATTTGAATTAGTACTACATAATTTCCATTGGGCTGGAACCAATTACCATATTTTACATAATAGTAACTTCAAATAGTGAAAATTTGAATACATGCAGCTGCTTCCTGGGATTCATTATTAGCAATAATCAAGACCCAGCTGGAGAGAAACCTTGAGTAAGGGCCTAGTGGCCTATTTGTTTTGTATGCAGTACAAGGAGCAGTTCATTTCAGAGAGACAGGTGACCAGAAGTTTGGCCAGCAAGCACCGAGTGGTGATTTTTCATGGTCCCAGAAACCCTGAAGGATGATCCACTGGGGTATGGGGAGACTTTGATCTGCTTCAATGGTGAAGGTGACCTCAGGGATCAAAGATAAAATCAAGGATATTTTCGAGTTTCAAAGCTTGCAATGATCCATTGGTTTTCTCATTGAGAAAGAAAGAGGCACTTACAGTAGAGACTGTTTCTTCTCTAACTCTGTTACTTATTCCCATGAAAGATAGGTAAGTACAGTTATTGACCTAGTTTATGAAACACTTCGATTTGGGGAGAAATGTCATTCTTCTCTTTGACATTTTATAACCTTTTCATGCAAAATGACAATGTGCTTCAGCCAAAAAAAAAAAAAAGATCAATGGATGAGAGCTCAGCATCCCTCATTCTTGGCCTGGCTATATGACCTTGTATGAGTTTTCTGAGGGTCTTCATTTCCTCCCTAAAACAAAGGGCTTGGCTTTGCTGTTCTTTATGAGCACAGGAGCATAGATTGAGAGCTTGAAGGAATCAGAGGCCTACTACAGATGAGGAAACTGAGGCACAGTGATATGAAATGATTTGTCCAGGTTCACATGCCTGGTTAGTATCTGAGGCAGAATTTGAACTCAGGGCTCTCTGACTCCAAGTGCACTGCCTTATTCAGTGCCTAGATGCAGCTAGGTAGAATAGTGGACAGAAATGTTGTTCCTGGTGTCTGGAGGACCTGGCTCAAATCTGGCCTCAGTTACTAGCTGTACTACCCAGGGCAAATCACTTAATTTTTCTCTGCCTCAGTTTCCTCACCTGTAAAATAAGCATGATAGTACCTACCCCACAGGGCTATTGTATGAAACAAATAAGGTAATATTTATAAAGCACATAGCAAAATTCCTGGCACATATTAGGCACTTAATAAATGCTTTTTTTCTCCCTTTTCCCATCTACCCCACACAGCTGCTTTTCCAGTACCATCCTATAATTTAGTTTGAGTACAAATGAAATAGGGTGGAGTCAGTGAATTTGTATACTTAATTTCCCTTCATTCTCTTCCTAGAAGTTGAAGCCACATTTGGAAAACAGACAATCTGTGGGAGAAAGGAACTAATTCCTTGTCAGATGTGCAGTAAGGGAGATACTTGTTTAGCTAAGGATTGGCCCAACGAGGTCACTTTCAGCTCTAAACATTCTGTGGTTCTGTGGGATCTCTAAATATCCTCTGGACACCTGAGGCAATGGGAAGTCTTAACGGAAGTTTATATATTTTTCAAGAGAGGACTTGAGATCCTATTCTGAGCCTGTGATTCAGAGAATTCAATATTGAGTCAAAGTAGCTGTTGCAATGACCCTGACAAGAGAATGAAAACAAAACAAAACAGAACATGGCTGTGAACAGGATTGTTCATGGATTGTAAATCACTACAGTCCTCAGAAAGGCAATGCTGCTGTGTGGAGGACAGAGAACTGGCCTTGAAGCTCCTAAGAGCCAGATTCAAATCCTGCCTCCGACATTTACTAGCTGTGACTTTGGGCAAGCCTCTCTCTAAGCAACTCTGTAATGCAGGGATGGTGCTACCTGCCTTGGGGAGGGAGCTTGTTATCAGTATCCATAAAATCACAGTTCTAATACCTACTGGTATCACTACTAAAATGCACACTAGAGTCAAGATTGGATACTAGGTGTCTGTGAGTTCTTACAGACAGGAAGCAACATGGCTTCCTGTACAATGTAGTGATCTGAGAAACAGGTAGGGCTGGGTTCTATCCCACCTTTGTTACATATAGGCTTTATAATTCTAGTCTCCTCTAGTCTCCTCATGAAATCCTCTAGGATTGTAAATTGAAAAAAAAAATGTAGATCTGCAATAGGAGGAGAAGTTCCTTACCTATTGGTGAGATCTCTCTTGAAAAACCACCCTGATTTTTAAAATCTCCTTTGATTTCAAAAGCTATGCAAGTTTGTTGTTGGTATCTGCTTAGATGAGAGACTACCTAGTAATAGTTTATAGAGGCAATGTGGAGTAGTGGATAGAGTGGTGGACGTGAAGTCAGGAAGACTTGGGTTCAAATCCCACCCAGAGACTCTGTGACCATGGGTGAGTCATTTACCTGCTCCATGACTCAAGTTCCTCATCTGTTAAAATGAAAGGTCTGGGGACAGCTAGGTGGCGCAGTGGATAGAGTACCAGCCCTGGAGTCAGGAGTACCTGAGTTCAAATCTGGCCTCAGACACTTAACACTTACTAGCTGTGTGACCCTGGGCAAGTCACTTAACCCCAATTGCCTCACTAAAAAAAAAAAAAAAAAGAAAGGTCTGGACTTGTTGGTTTTTAACATCCCTTCTGTCCCTAAATCTATGATTCTAGGAACACTGTACATCATTGAAATCAAATATCAAGTAAATCTATTTACGTGTGTGTGTGTGTGTGTGTGTATAGAAGTGTGCATATATACTAAGCATATATAAACACATACATACGTACAGTGTTGACAATTTAGTCATCATATCAAACAATGATGCTTTAGGATCAGGTTTCAGATTTAGAAGGGAATGGCACTGCTACCTAATCCAGCCTGTATATGTGCAAGCCTTCCCACTAGAACTTACCTTACCAAAAATGGGCCATTAGTCTTTACTTAAAGCTCTTCAAATAAGGGAGAATCTATTATGTCTTGAGGCAGCCCATTTTCCTGTTGGATTGCTTTTATTGTAAGATAGTTTTGCTTTATAGTAAGCCTCTTTGTAACTCCTATGCATTGCTTGTGTTTTTGCTCTTGGAGGCCAGAAAACACATTTAATCAATTTTCCAGGTGACAGTCATCCAAATGTTTGAAGGAAGCCATCTCAACTTCCTTCTTTAAGTCTTCTAGTCTTCAAGCTAAGCATCACCCTTCTTCCTTCCATGGATCCTCATGCCATGAGCTCAAGGACTCTCACCAACCACTCTGTGCTCCAACTTGCCAATGTCATTGCTAAAGTGTGGTATCCAGAACTGAACACAATGCTTCATATGGGGCTCAATCAGGGCAGAGCGTAATGGGATTATCAGCTTCATAGTTTGGAAGTTACACTTCCCTTATGCAGTATAAGGCAGCATTATCGTTTTTGTTCTATAATTGTGAAGTTGTGTTGTTTTGTTTTCAATTTATGGAATAAAACAATCATTTCCATAACATAGTACAATAAAAAGATGACTGCACGTGAAACAGCAAGTCTATTATGTACAATTTGATATTCCTTTTAAATATATAATAAAATTATCTTGTAAATTTCCTTTTTTTCTCCCCCCTTTCCAATGATGGCTACTGTTAGACACAAATAGGCGTGTGTGTGTGTGTGTAATTATTCTGAAATGTTTTTCTCTAAATGAAGAAAGCATCTTTTTTCATATGTCCTTTTAGTTAATTTGGGTATTTACAATAGTCAAGATGACAATTGTTCAAAGTCATTCTTAAAACAAAATTGCTATTACAATATACAATGTTCTCTTGGTCCTTCTTTTATTCCTCATTATTTCATACAAGTCTTTCTGTGTTTTTTGAAGATCACTGAGTAGTATTCCATCACAATCATAGACCACAACTTGTTCAGCCATTCCCCAATTGATGGGCATGGGAGCAATTTCCATATCTTTGACACCAAAAAGAAAGCTGCTATAAACTTTTTAGATCATATAGGTTCTTTTTTATTTTTCCCTAATTATCTTTGGAAATAGACCTAGTAGTGGTATTTCTGGGTCAAAGGGTACAGAAAGTCTTTGGGCATAATTCCACATTGCTCTCCAAAATGTTTGGATCAGTTCATAATTGCAAGTTGATTTTAAACACAAGTATACTTTTTCGGGGAGAGGTCCTGTAATTTTTTAAGCGTGATAAGCTCCTGGTGGGGAAAACTTCATCCACTGATGCTAACTGACCACTCATCTATAATTTAGTGTCTTACAAAGTTGTCCCAGGGTTGTTGAGAGACATAATCCTTGTTGTGCAGCTGTTATGAGTTACAGAAAGCACTTGAGCCAACATCTTTCTAATTCTAGAGCTAGCTGCCTGTCTAACTGGCCCACTCATTTTACATTTATCACCACTAAATTTCATCTTAATTATGCCCTAACATTGCAGAATCCTAGAATTGGAAGAAGCATGAGACTATCTAGTACCATTTATACCTGAAGACACATACCCCTCAAGACCATTGCCAGAAAATGGCCATGCATCCCTTATTTGAAGAAAGCAGTCTTCAGCTTTTGAGTAATTCTATCTATAGAGAAGTTTTTCCTAACATAAAACCTAAATGTTGCTTTACAGCTTCCATCCATTACTCCTGGTTGCCCTCTATCACCAATTAGAACAAATCTAATTATTCTTCCTTGTAGCTTTTCACATATTTGAAAACAGCTACTATGCCCTGCCCCCTAAGTCTTTTCTTCTTGAGCTAGGTTAAATCTCTCGAGTCATTTCAGACAATTCCCAGGATTCAGGTCAGTGTTTTAGCTAGTCAAGAATTTTTGAATACTCACCCTGTAACCCAGTGTGCTAATTTATCTTCAATATTTAGAGATAGAGCTGCAATCTCAGTCACATGGACATTTATTCCTTTCATGCAATCTTTTGCATCCTTGGTAGTTTTTATTTTCTTTATGTATCTCTGTAAAATGTTCATAGTCCATTCACTTAACATGCTAAAGTCCTTTCTCAGTCTCTGTGTCTGTCTTTCTCTGTGTCTCTGTGTCTCTTTCTCTGTCTCTCTGTCTGTCTCTGTCTCTCTGTTTCTCTCTTTGTCTTTGTGTCTCTCTCTCTTAAACATCTTAAGAGTTCCAATGTGGCACTTAGACTGTTTACCAGAAAGTAGTATATTGAATAGAATCTTTGGAATCTGTGTGACTCTGGGCACATACCTTAACCCATATAGGCTTCAGTTTCTTCATCTTTAAAATGAGATTATTGAACTCAAGGGTGTTGATCATCCTATATTGCTCTAAATCTATGATCCCATGGCCCAGTATAATGACCTTTCAACATCCTGTTTCAGTTCTACCTTTTCTCAATGATGTCTTTTACTCAGTTCTTTTGTGTGAGCCATCCTTGGCAATACTCTGCAAACTGTTTAACTCTAAGTGTCTTTTCATTAAATTCATAAATTACTTCTAACTTTATTCCTTCTAGATCACTGTGTGCCATGACTCAGAGACATGTAGATTAGCTAAAAGGACGTCAGTTTTAAAACAATGAGCTCTTGCAGCAGGGAGCAACTTTAAAGTATTTACATAATTTCCCAATGTGACTCAGCTGTATCTCTTTCTAATTCGTCATTCTTCCCCAATATCATTATTAATTTGTAACATAGGCTCTAAGGAATCTGCACGTGTGTGTGTGTGTGTGTGTGTGTGTGTGTGTGTGTGTGTGTGTGTGTGAATATAAAATTCATTGGGACTTTATTGTCTGGACAACATGCAATTTCATCCATGTTGCTTTGCCAATTTGGTTGGTTACACCAATATCTTTTATATTTTCCATTACACCAAAGAAACTTTGTAGTGTTCTGGACATAATGCAATGAATTCAGTGTTATTCACAAATATGAACTTTTAAAGAACCTGACCATCAAGAGGAATCCTTGTATTAAAACTCTATCCATGCAAGAACACCTTTGACTTTGGCAACAATCTTAGGTGAGCATCTGTTTCCATTTGTTAGTACCTCACTTGATGTCAATATCCAAGGCTCATTAAACAAATTTATCTTTGGAATTCTGTCTGTCAGCATCTTGCAGAATTTTAGCATATATAAAATAACTACTTTTTTGAGGAAGGCCTTCAGATAGATGGTGGATAGTGTGCTGAACCTGAGTTCAAATCTACCCTCAGATAATTATTAGTTGTACAACTCAGTAAGTCAGCTAAACCTTCTCTGTTTCAGCTTCCTCAAATGCAAAATGATGTTAATAATAGTACCTACCTTCCAGGTTAATATGAAGATTAAAATAAGATAATATTTGTAAAGGGTTTTGAAAGTGCCATATAAATTATTATTGTTATTGTTATTATTAAAGACTACATTTTGTTCCATAGAGTCAAATTTTTTTTTAGAATTAACAAACAACAGACATGGTGAGGTCTTGTGACTGCAAGGCCCTCACTTATTCCTCTATGCATATAATACCTCTAATATTGAAAATAATACATACTATCACAGGTGGTAAAGAATATCATCTCTGATCTCGTACATTCTTTTTGGATTTTCTTCCCTTTTCACTAGTACTAATAAGCTTGCTAATAACCCATATAACCCTATTAGCTCTCAACTCATAAGTGCTCTCAAGGGTCTTGGTCTAGATTTTAATAGTTGACTTAAGATATTATTGAGCTTTTATGGCCTTGGAAGTAGGGTGGTATTGGGGAAAGAGTACTGGGTTTTAACTTAGGGCACCTAAAATTGAGTCCTTTCTCTGCCTCTTACCATCCATGTGACCTTGGGCATCTGACTTCCATTCTCAGTTATTTCATCTGTAAATAAAATAATAAAATGAAACTCTTATACTCAGTACACTATAAGGTCTCTCATCTCTAGGTCTATGATCCCAAGAATAGCATAATTGCAAGACAAACTTTGAGATGGAAGGAGTTGTGTCCCATAGCTTCTTCTAAGAGTGTTTACATACAATTTGACATCAATTACATTAAAAGAGTGGGCCAGATTAGGGGATGGGGGAAGAGAACTTTGTTAAAATCTTCCAGGTTCTCATAACTGATGTATTTCCTCTATAAATATTGAGAGGAAAAGCTAGCCAATATGTTTCTCATTGGTCTTGGGTTAAGGCCTATAGTTCCATTTATTTCCCTTAATTAAAGCCAGCAAGTCTAGAGATGGGTTGAAGCTCCCTGTGATACACTGTTTCATTTTTAATCTTCTTCAGAAACAGCAGTAATGACTTTTTTTAATTAAACAAATACCATTACTGTCTTAATTGAGAAGAAAAATACATTTTTAAGTAGATCTTTGTTAAAAAAAATTAAAAGTGTTGAGACCAGAATTATGTTTTAATACAGAGGAACAAAATGTCCTTGATTCTATACTTAGGAATAGACTACTTTTTAAAAAAAATGCCCATATTAAGTGTATCCCTCCATTCCTTCCCACCCCACTCCCCAGATGTGCTATGTGGGTCTGGGAGAAATTGAAGCTTCAAAGTGCACTAGAACTTTTGGGATATCTTGTACAAAAGCGAGCCTCCTACACGTAATTAGAATGATAATGTTCTCAAGCAAGAAGTTCAAACTGATTTCTTCTGTTTACCTGAGATTTTTAAATGAAATTTTGTATCACTAAAATGTCTAACAGTTCTCAAGTATTCCACAATTTGGTTCCAACCCCGTGAGCTCCCTATGAGATATGACCCCAGACATTTTAGAATGGCAATGGACCTAATGGTCAAATGTTTGTGAAGATGATGGCTTCTGTCAATCTGGGACTAGGGAGTTTAGCAAGTGCTGGAACTCACTAAACAAATTATCTACAGGTAAGAATTGTGTCTAGCTCACCACATCTTCCATCACAATGCCTTTACATCATGCCTGGAATGGACTCTCTCCTCATCGCCACCACCTAAGGGCCACATCCTGTATGAGGCCTTTTGTCCCCCCTCCAGCTTTCAAGGCTTCTCTGGCTTCCCTCTGAAAATTACCTTGTTAGTTTCTTTGCATACATTTTTGTTGGTTTATACCTACAATATACATGTTATTTTCCCAGATAGCATATAAACTCCTTGAGGGGAATGGCTGGGGGTTTTTTTGTTGTTGTTTGTTTTTATCCAGCATTATGTCTGTTACATAGAAGGTCCTTAATAGACCTTTATTGATTAAGAAAGGGTCGATCTGTGAGTTAAAGACTTTTATATGATCAATAAAGAGGTGTAATTCTTGAGTAAAGCAGATAGAAAACTATGAGCAAACATATGAGACTGAAATGTTATTCACATTTATGAAGACCCTTCTTACTAATCACTAAATACAGGAGGTCTTTGGGGGGAAGCCAGAGACTGCTTATCTATATTTCCATAGGTATCTGGGAACTGTTATCAGTGTCCATGATTACATCAGTGTAGAAAACTCCCACAATTCAAAGCCCAATTATGACTTAGAGGGGAAGTCCCAAGGAGTTTCCTGAAGGCTGTAGAGGTTAAGTGATTTCTTTGAGGTCACATTGCTGGTAAGTATGAAAGGAAGGAAGGAAAGAAGGAGGGAAGGAAGGAAGGAAAGGAAGGAGGGAGGGAGAGAGGAAGGAAGGAAGAAACGGATAGAGGGAGGGTGGGAGAGAGGAAGGGGAAGAAAGGGAAGGAGCATTTATTAAGTGCCTGTGCTAATCACTTTATAAATATTATTTCATTTGATTCTCAAAACAACCCTAGGAGGTAGGTGCTATTATTACTCCCATTTTACAGATGAAGAATTTAAGTAAGACAGAGTGATTTGCCTGGGGTCACATAGCTGGTAAGTGTCTGAGTCTGGATTTGATTTAAGGGCTTCCTGACTTAAAGACCAGTATGTGGTCTATCCACTGCCCATGTAGCTGTCTCAGAGAGGCTAGAATTCAACACACTTGACTCCAGTCCCAATGTAATATCCAGTGTTGAACTGCATCCTCAATCATGCCAAAGGTCTATTCAGAAGCAACCGAAAGACCTTCTTTTTATCTCCCATATGTGTTACTGAACATTTATACAAAGTCCTCTGCCTATCAAATGATAAGACTGTTAGTCTAAAATTTATCACCTTTTCCCCAGAGGAGAGGGTGGGGGGAACTAAACATTTATTGGGGTAATTGAATTCAAGGAAACTTCTCAGTTTATCCTTCTTTAAGCGATTCCTTTTTATTATTATTATTTTTTACTTATTACTTAATTTACTTATTAAACAAATTGTAATTGATCAAAAACCAAATGAGAGTCATGATGAATACATTTTCAAGGATTCCTTTTTATTATTAATCTTTTTGTGAATGTTGAATAAGCATTTTATGGCATAATAATTACTTACATTGATTATAGTGCCTCAAGGTTTACAAAGCCCTTTATATACATTATCCCTTTGATCCTCTTAATAGTGTGAGTTATTTTACAAATGAGGAGTGTGAGTTTCAGAGATGTTAAATTAAACAACATTCCCTGGTCTGCCAACAAATTTTGGAGGCAAATTTGGAATCCAGATCTCTAGTTCCTTTAGGTCCAGTATTTTCTTTTTTCTTTTCTTCCTTTTCTCTTCTCTTCCTTTTCTTTTCTTTTTTCTCTTTTCCTTTCTTTTCCTTCCTTCCCTCCCTCCCTCCCTCCCTCCCTTCCTTCCTTCCTTCCTTCCTTCCTTCCTTCCTTCCTTCCTTCCTTCCTTCCTTCCTTCCTTCCTTCCTTCCTTCCTTCCTTCCTTCCTTCCTTCCTTCCTTCCTTCCTTCCTCCCTCCCTCCCTCCCTCCCTCCCTCCCTCCCTCCCTCCCTCCCTCCCTTCCTTCCTTCCTTCCTTCCTTCCTTCCTTCCTTCCTTCCTTCCTTCCTTCCTTCCTTCCTTCCTTCCTTCCTTCCTTCCTTCCTTCCTTCCTTCGTTTCTTTCTCAAACATCCAGTGCTTCTATATTCTGTCAGCTCTTTTTCTCTGCCTCCCAGTCCCTCCCTCCTTTCCTCTCCTTCCCTCTCTCATCCTCCTCCTTATTCTTTTCCTATTACTCTTCCTTCATCTTCTTTATATTCACATATATACATTTATAATATATTATGCATATTTGCATACTACTGTGTGCTTCTCATTCTATATACATATAATGGTCTATTTTAAAATATGCCTATATATAACAGTATTTTCCACTATGAATTAATAGAGATACATTTCACATTTAGAATATCATTGAAAATTCTTTAATTTTCTGCACTAGTCTTTGGCCAAAGCCCCTAATGTTCTCACCAGGTAATAAAATTAGATTAATATTATTAATAACAATGTTTTGTATTTATATTATGCTATAGCATTTTTATACGACATTTCTCTAATTCTAATTTAACTTATACAACATGCTGAAAAGTGGGCAGGCATTTTGTTTATGTATGAAGACACTGACTACATAGTTGGTGATTTCCCCAAGGTTATACAGCTAGTGGAGAAACTAGGATTAGAAAACCTACTCTGGCTAGTTGCCAAAGAAGAATTCTCTCTAGTCCAGAGATTCAGTGCAATATTCCACAGTGAGAAAGCATTCCTCAGCGGCCAAACATCATCTGCCTCCCCAGCCTCAGAGCTATAGGCCAGAGAGGTTTGTGGGATGAAAAAGAAAGTGATGATGGAGGGATTTGTAGAATTAGGTGCTTAGAGGCACTGCTTAGGGATTGAGGTGACTGGGTGACATCAAACCCCATGGGCAGAGTCTTCAAGTTGGGAAATGGGAGATGCTTTAACTATGGAATTTCACTGGATGCACAGGGCTAAGACGAAACCAGGCCTGGGATAATGGAAAAGGTTGCTGCTGTAGATTTTTCTTTCCTCCTTAGAATCATGAATTTAGCACTGGCAGGGACCCCGTGGGTAATCCAGCCCATTTATTTCATTTTAAAGTTGAGGAAAATGAGGGTGAGGAAGGTTATATGACCAATAAGACACAGGTAATTATCCTTGGCAAAATTTGAACCCAATCCCCTGATTCCAACATGAGTTCTTCAATATACTATCGTGATCTGTTTTATTTTCAGCTGCTCCTAGGGATATCAAGGTATCTCATTTTAAACTGTCCACCATTTGGTTATATTTTACTGAGAGAGGTAAAGTGGAACAAGGCAGACAGGAGGAAAGGAAGCACATTAAGTAGGATTTCAGGATATCTTCTTTTAGAAGCACACAGTTCTGTAAATTTCTACATGATTAATTAAATAACATATGTAAGAATATGAGAAAATACAAGGATTTCAGAAAGGAGATAAAAGTTGTGTGAAGAAATCTAGGTTATTGAAAAGTATGTCTCTATATTCTGTAGAAAGGTATAAATATGGGATGAGAAAAATAAATTGGGGATTAGTTGAGTAGGAGGCAGAATAAGAAGCTAGAGTTCAGGAAACTAGAAAATCTGAGATTTAATAGAGAAAAGGGATGCTCGCAGACTTTCAGGCAAAATGCACTGGAGAGAGACAATTAATTGCATGTAGGAAGAATGAGGATTAGCAGTAACATCAAATGTAAGGAAATAGACATTATGCTTAACAGCCCAGAGGGCTGTTTAAGGTAAGCAATGGATTATTCTCATTACATTAATTACACAGTCACTTAACTGGGTAAATCACAGCTGCTTTTCTGTATAGTTGAACTTGTGTATGTAAATACCTTCTATGAATTCCACCACAGCATAAAGTTGACGTATACAATTAGTTTTCTGAAACCATTGATCTTTGTGGTTTTTAAAAAAAGAATTCTACTAGTAAATGAAATGATTGAATTCATGTTCAGTGTTAGCATGTATCCTTTGATTCTGTTTTTGAGGTTCATCCATGTTTCTTCTCCCACTTATGTAAATCATTAGACAATATAATCTAATCAGAAGAGTTCTAAAATCATAGTCATGAGGTGTTAAGTCTATCATGTATCTTTGAATATGTGGTAATTCTAATGTGAAGAAATGGCATACCACCCCAGTATCTTTGCCAAGAAAATGCCATGGTCCATGGAGTCACTTAGACTCATATATGACTGAATTGTTGTCGTTGTTGTTGTTTCTCCTTCATTCTCAAAAAAGATCATGTGATGTCATGACTTGCCATGAATTGGATTTAAGTGAGAGAGGGCCGTGCAAGGTCACCAAGCTCACTTTCTCCTCTACAGCCATGTGAGTCCAGTGGCAAGATATATATCAGGATGACTGGAGATGGCCTTGCATGTTTAAGGCAATTGGGGTTAAGTGACTTGCCCAGGGTCACACAACTACTAAATGACCTGAGACTTCTAGATGGCAGTTTGACTGTGATGATCCATAACTCAGATAATGAACAATACAGAGAGATTTCTATCTTCCTCACCTCTCTCCTTCCCTCTCAAAAGGGCACTGAATTTATGGAGACCTAAATGACCAATTTACACATTGCTAGTGATAAAGAAATAGATGACACCTTAATTTCTCTTTAAGTAGATCTGAAAGCTACTTTTCATTATAGTTAAAGTTGTCACAATATTTTATGTTGATTTGGGAGTCCTGCTTTTTTTCTTCCCCCTTCTCTTCTCTATTCTCCTTCCTCCGATTCCTCCCTCCTCCTCCCTTCCCCCTTCCTTTCCCTTCTCCTACCATGATCACCACATTCCTCTTCATCTTCTGTCTACCACTATTACAGTTCCTCCTCCTCCTCCTCCTCCTCCTCCTCTCCCTCCTTCTCTTACTACTACCATTGTTGCTACTGCTGCTGCTGCTGCTACTGCTACTACTACTACTACTATTACTACTACTACAGGGTGGGCCAAAAGTCATGAATATTTAATAACACCTTATTTCTTTTGTTTTGAACTTACAATACCAGCATAGCATATATAGTATATGTATAGAAATTGATTTTACATTACATGTGAAAAAGCAAATCTCAGAAATGGCAATAAATAAAGAAAAAATAATTTAAAATTTTTTTGTTTGTTTTTTGTTTTTTGGTGAGGCAATTGGGGTTAAGTGACTTGCCTAGGGTCACACAGCTAGTAAGTGATAAGTGTCTGAGGCCGGATTTGAACTCAGGTCCTCCTGAATCCAGGGCCGGTGCTTTATCCACTGCGCCACCTAGCTGCCCCTATTTTAAAAATTATTAAAACATTGGACCTCTTCATGACTTTTTGTCTACCTTCTACTACTGATACTACCACCACCACCACCACCACCACCACCACCACCACCACTACTACTACTACCACCACCACTATTACTACCACTACTAGCACTACCACTGCTGCTACTACTACTACTACTACTACTACTACTGTTACTACTACCAATGTGTAGTAGTCTGTGTGACCTTGATCAAATTATTTAACTTCTCAGGACCCCAGACAACTCTCTAGACTATAAGTTACAGATAAGTTGTGTGAAAGGAGTCTCCATACTGAAGTGCCAACCTGATGAAATCCAATGGCTGATTTAAAAAATAATAATATAGCATTGTAAGGGCATTTAAAATTTTCTATTCACTTTCTTCACAGCACCTTTGTAATATAGGGTGTGATGGTTTGTTTCGACCAGACCCATGAAAACTTGGCTCAGATGAAAATTCGGTACCTCATCCTGGGGTGGTAAAGACCCTTGCCTATGAGTATGTAGATATCATGTGTCCAAGGCAGAGTGTGAGCCCAGGTGCTGGCTCTAAGTTTGCCATGGTAAGGGAGGCAGCACAAGTAATTTGATGGTGATGTTCTTTTTATAGCATTTTAGTAATCCATCAGCCCCAACTTTTCTAGCAATTTTGTATATAATTTTCACAGCAAAGTTTGTGCCCAAAGTAAAAGACTGACTTCATTTTTCTTGAAATCCTGCCATGTAGACGTCACATTTTAAATATAGAAATTGCTGACCCATTGATCTTCATGGTGCTACTGAAATGTGATAATCTCCCAAGGAAATTGAATATGTCCAATTAGAGACATATTCTATGTGTTCCCAAGAAATGCTATAGCCCTTGATAGGAATCATTTTACAAAGGAACATGCCTTTTCATTTCTTTTACCAGGAAGGCGACTCGTTGACAATTCTGAAAAAAAAATATATTTCTTTCTTCTTACTTCCTCTTCCCCTTTCTAACCTTAAAGTGAAATTCCATCCTTCCATCTAGGCTTGTTCAATCAAGTGTTCTAAATTTCTTGTTAGACACAATATCCTGGGTGTCTCACAAGAATTTTCTATTGCTTTTTCCTCTTTTTTCCTTTATTTTACATGAAGTGACTGCTCCACTGGCTTTTAAAATCATTTGAGTCTTGTGTTAGGCATACATGCAAATTTTGGACTAAGAGAATGACATTCTCTAGATCAATAGTTCTCTCAACCCTTTTGGTCTCAGGACCCCTTTATGCTCTTAATTATTGAAGACCACAAAAAGCTTTTGTGTAAATGGGTTGTATCTATCAATATTTTCCTTATTAGAAATGAAAACATTTTAACTTTATTATGAAAACAGTTTTGGCATTGGAACAACCTGAAAGGGGCTAGGAATCTCCAGACCCCACTTTGAGAGGCCCTAGTCTAGGTGGCTCATAAGGAAGATTAATCAGACAGCAATTTGAAGAGTAGATGACAGAGGAAAGGCTGGAAAAAGGAAGGCAATTAGGACAATATTATACTAAGTACAGGCTAGAAGATACAAGGGTCTGATGTAGGATGATTAGAACAGGGGAGGAGAAGAGAAGATAAATGTGAATGTTATTGTGGATATGTTCAATATTTTTGAAATCACTTTTTTCTTCCTTTCTGAGATATTGGGTTGTTGTTAAATCCTTTTTTGTTTTCAGTCAAGACCAACTCTACATGACCCTCTGAGATTTTTTTGGCAAAGACATTGGAGTGGTTTGCCATTTCCTTCTCCAACTCACTCTACAGATTAAGAAACTGAGGCAAACAATTTGCCCAGGGTCATACAGCTAGTAAGTGTCTGAGGCCAGATTTGAGCTGAAGGAGATTAGTCTTTCTGACTCCAAGCTCAGCACTCTATCCAGACTGCACCACTTATGAAAGTAGTAAGTATGAGAGAGAGACTGTTATTCCAGGAAAATGTGAGTTTCTTTTCATTTCTTTTTTTTTAAAAAAATAGTATTTTATTTTTCTAATCACATATAAAGACAATTTTTAACATTTATTTTTTTAGAAAAATTGAGTTCCAAACTTTCTTTCTCCTTTTCTTCCCCTATACCTTCCCTAAGACAGTAAGCAATTTGATATATTATATATGTGTAGCCATGTAAAACATATTTCCATATTAGTTTCTTGAGTTTCTTATTTCTTGAGTTTATGAATTTTTGAATTTGTCTTTTTATCACTAGAGTGCAACATGGTACCTTGAACTAAAGTGGATACTTAATGTTGTTGCTTGTCCTTTGTTCTCAAAGAGGACCATGACATCAGGGTGATGTCATGACTTTACTGAATAAGATTTAGGTGAAAGAGGGCTGTGCAAGGTCACCAACTTCACTCTCTCCTCCAAAGCTATCTACATCTAGAGGCAAATATATTTCAGGATGATTGGAGATAGCCAAAGATTTTTTTTAAAGCCAATTGGGGTTAAGTGACTTTCCCAGGTTCACACAGATAGTGTCTGAGGTGAGATTTGAACTCAGGTCCTCCTGACTCTAGGGCCAGTGCTCTATCCACTGCACCATCTAGCTGCCCCTTGGATATTTAATAGACACTTCTTCAAAGAATGGATGGATGGAAGGATGGGCTGGTTGATGAGTGGATAAATGTATAGTAGAGGGTACCATCTTGATATTTATACCAAAGAAGTAATGGTAGGATATAGAATCAAAATTCATATTTAAGCATCAAATTTATTTCTCTTAAGTTTATTGTGATTTATTTTGGGAGTAGGGAGGAAGGGAACTAGTCAAATGGCAAAACCAAAGAATATATTCCTTCTATCCCTATGATTAAGAAACATATCTTTATTTTAATGATTAGGAAAGAAAGAATTTCACTGATTTTCAGTCAGAGTAGCTTTGATTTAAAACTCATTCTAACATATTTAGATATATTCTTTTTTCCTCCTTTATTCATTTTTATACTCAGGAAAAAAGTTAGAGTATATTTCTTGAGTAGTTTTGATCTATTATTTTCTCCAGTGTATAATACAACTTGCTTATACTGGCATTCAATGCTCTTCACAACTTGAATCCCTCGTTCACAACTTCAATTCTTCCTCTCCTCATCACTCCCAGATCCAGTTGTCAAACCCTATTGCTTATAGGTCCACAGCCTCCATCACATTCATGCCCTCTTTTCCACTCACAGAGCTGCCCTGGTTTAGAACCTGATCACTTTCTTGTCTCACCTGTTGCAAATAGCTTTCCAGCTGGAATCAGTTTGTCAGTGAGACAGCTGATTTAGATTTAGGTGAAAGCCTGCCAAAAGGGCCCAACTGACACCTTCCAGATTCTCCCTCCTTAACTTTACATAAGCTGTCCCATCATTCCACGAGTCCTCTTTCTCCTTTGCCTTTGCCTCATGCCCACAGTCTATTGCACTAAATTGCAGGCACTAAATAAATATTTGTGGAATGCATTGTTCTTACATGAAAGAAGACTTGATCCATTTTTTCTTCCTCTTTCTTTCTTTCTTTCTTTCTTTCTTTCTTTCTTTCTTCCTTCCTTCCTTCCTTCCTTCCTTCCTTCCTTCCTTCCTTCCTTCCTTCCTTCCTTCCTTCCTTCCTTCCTTCCTTCCTTCCTTCCTTCCTTCCTTCCTTCCCTCCCTCCCTCCCCCCTTCCTTCCTTCTTTTCTATTTATATATGTCTTGAATCCTCCAGTAAATTATTAACCTCTATAGAACAAGGGCCATTCAATTCTTTTTGCTCTATCAATGGCTATTCATTAGCCATTAACCATTTCTGCATTAGCTTTTAGTTGTTTTTCAGGTAACTGTATATACCATTATCCTCACAAGATATTTCTTGAGCACCCACGATGTGCAAGGTATTGTTCAGGATCCTGGAAATACTGGATAGGATAATATAGCCCTTGTTCTATAGAGGTTAATAATTTACTGGAGGATTCAAGACATATATAAATAGAAAAGAAGGAAGGAAGGGGGGAAGGAACGGGGGGAAGGAAGGAAGGAAGGAGGGAAGGAAGGAAGGAAGGAAGGAAGGAAGGAAGAAAGAAAGAAAGAAAGAAAGAAAGAAAGAAAGAAAGAAAGAAAGAAAGAAAGAAAGAAAGAAAGAAAGAAAGAAAGAAAGAAAGAGAAAGGAAGGGAGGAAGGAAGGTGAGAAGGAGGAAAGAAGGGAGAGAGGAAGGTATGAAGGAAAGAGAAGGAAGAAAGTAGAAGGAAGGAGGGAGGGAGTAAAGGAAGAAGGAAGGAGGAAGGGAGGGAAGAAAAAAGGGAAAGAAGAAAGGAAGGAAGGAAAAAAAGGACTTATTAAATGCCTAATATATGCCAAGCACCGTGCTAAACACTTTAAAAAATATATTATCTCATTTGATTCTTGCAACAACCTGCAAATTAGGTGCTATAATAATCCTTATTTTTATAATTGAGGAAACTGAGGTGGACAATGGTTAAATAACTTTCCCAGGGTCACATGGCTAGTAGTAAGTGCCTTAGGCTGCATTTGAACTCAAATCATTCTAACTGCAGGGTCAGTGCTCTATGTGTTAGGTCACCTAACTGCCTCTCAATAGCAACATGGGATCACGAATCTAAGGCTGGGAGGGAAGTCAAAGGTCATCTAATCCAACCCCCTCATTGTACAGAGGTCCTCAAATGTTCTGTGACTTTGGTGTAGGTCACAAAGGTATGAAATGACAGAGCCAGGAAATTAAAGGATTTTTTACAATTCTCTGCCCCCCAGAGCCACTGTTCTTTCTACAATCGCCTGCTGCTTACATAAAAAAGATAAATAGCAATACATGGAAACTAAGCGTATGACCAACCTTGTTAACCATGGATGTGACAACATTTTGAGACAGAGAAGGAAATGCGTCTTTGTGTTGGACCTCTCCATGTAAAATAAACCAGTGCCATGTTTTAAATGTATAATGAGATTGAGAAAAAGTCTAGGCAATTGGTTTGAATGAATTCAACTCCATTTCTTCCTCCTTCCCCCTGCCCCCCAACTTGATGCCATGAAGTTTGATTGAAATTTCTAGCTCTCATGTGGTCATCTGACTCTGCTGGCATTGTCACAGTCTAGGCCAAATTTAGTTCTGTACCTTATCGCTCCATCCCAAAGCCATATAAGTTTGTGAGTCATTGATAAGAGAACAGCTAGTACTACTTTCCATATTTATGATATTTTCAAGTCCTTGGACGCCATCCTACAAAAGCATATTTCCAGTATATGTTTTATTGGGCTGTTACAAAATAAATAAAAATACTGCTGCTTCATATTGGAATAACAATTGACTCTCCCATCCAATTCAAATTGTAAAACCTGCTTAACAAAACAAAACAAGAAATGAGACTAGACAGCCAACATCGCAAGAAAATAATGTTTTACTCTAGTGAAATAACAGCTCCTCACTCTGGTCTGTTGGTCTGGAGAAACAAAGAAAGAATTATGGCATCATTTATTAATTTTATGAAATAATTCTTACAAAAGGATAACATAGCTTGCCATCTTTATAGTCTTTTTTTCTCTCTCTCTCTTTCCCCAAATAAACATGATAGAAGCTAGAACATTTGCACTTAAAATAGACATGAAAGTCATAGCATCATAGATTTGAAGCTGCAAGGGACCTTAGAGGTCACCTAATCCAACTCTCATTTGAGAGAATGAGGAAATTTAAGGGGCTGCTACTTATCCAACCTGACACAAGAAGCAGCAGCAGCAGCAATCACATTTATATGACACTCTAAGATTTACAAAGCACTGAACAAATGCTATATCATTTTTCTCCTCATGATGACCCTGGGAGGTCAGTACTATTATTATACCCATTTTATTGAGGAGGAAACTGAGGCAGACAGAGGTTAAATGTCTTGCCAAGCTAGTAAATGTTAGAGGATGATTTGAACTCAAATACCCTAGACTCCAATTCTTGCTTTCCATCTACTGTACCACCCAGTAATAAGGGAGGCCAGGATTTTAACTCAGGTCCTTTGACCCTGAACACAGTGTTCATTTTACTGTGCCAAGTTTTCCTTTCTTGACTTTACAACTAATTAATCTACATATATATGATGTGTCATGACAATGCTTTTAAAAGACTGGTAGAGTAGATAGAACACTTAATTTGGAATCAAAGAAATTGAGCTCAGGCTCTGCTTTCTGACATTTATTAGCCGAATGATTATAGGCAACTCATTTATAGCATTTGTTAAAATGCTATAAATTGTATAAAAATTTGTAAAAATAAAGTTTATACAAATTTTTTTGTTTATGGTTTTTTTTTAATTTTACAAAAATAAAGGTTTAGAATAAATGTTCTTTTCCTTCTTAGAGCCATCCTACAAAGATAACCAACTGAAATACAGGGCAGCTAGTTTGCACAGTGGATAAAGTGATGATCCTGGAGACAGGAAGACTCATCTTCATGAGTTCAAACCTAGCCTTAGATACTTATTAGCTGTGTGTCCCTAGGTAAATCACTTAATGCTCTTTGCCTCAGTTTCCCCATCTGTAAAATAAACTGAAGAAGGAAATGGCAAACTGCTTCAGTATCTCTGCCAAGAAAACCCCAGATGGGGTAAGGAAGAGTCAGACATGACTGAAAAAAATCTAAAAAGCTGAAGTACAGCCAAGCAAAGAATTGTTTTAACTTGATATTCTTGAAGTGAATGAGATTAAGGAAAACTTTTTAAAAATAATAAATATTCCAACTTTTGGCTTTCTGCTTATTTTTATTTGTATCAATGTACTCTTTAATTTGGAGCACCGTAACCATGTGGTTGGGCTATGCAAATATGCAATTTCTTTTTTTCCCACAATTTTTTCCATTTCTTTCTGTGCAACTGTTTTCCTGTGCATGTTTTCTGACCTCTAGAATCCTGGATGTAAGAATTGCTAGAAGAATAGCCTGGGGGTCCCCAAATCCTTGGGTGTCCCTTAGTTGATGCCTGAAGATAAAAGGTTGTAGCTCAATTTGAGAAGGTCTCTGCTTAGCTTTATTTCCTGTTCTACTAATCAAAGTTTAAGAGTATTCAGGATGGTTGTAGTTTGGGGATCAATCTTTTAAACAGGGTTTTGTTTTGTTTTTACCTTCTCTTTCTCATTTTAAAAACTCAACAAATAAGATGGTGGGGAAAGGAGACAAATTTTCATGAGTCATTTTGTGTAGGAAGAATAGTTAGTAATTGGGTTTCTGTAGTTAGTAAGACTTCACCCTTGTAAAGAGCAAACAAGTCTCCTTCCCCAACTCCCAATGATACCACTGTATCATTATAATCACCATTTTTGGTATGGTTAAAATATTATAGAATAATGAAAGGAAGGCAATGGTTGTCAGAAAATAAAAGGACTTTTGAAGTCCATGCAGACAGCACCTGGTGGGGATGATTTGGATTTGAAATTTATTTTAATATGAATGGTAGATAATGCCAAAAATTGATACTCTTTCTGTTAGCTCCAACTATAGAAACAAGTGCTTCATGGGAGTTAATATTTCATCTATTTTCTTCATTTATTCATTAATGCCACTGATATAGTTTTTAAAAAATCATGTAGTTCAATACAGAATTGTAGTTTACTCTAAGTGACAAAATCCAGGAAAGTTAAACTAATCTCAGTTCTTTAATACCACATTGTATCTCTAGTAGTAAATGGGTTGAAATTGGAAAACAGAGTCAAAATCCAAAGTTCTTTCTCCCTCAGCATATTGCTTCTCAAACCTATAGCACTCAATATTTCCCAATAATCTCCCATTCAAGCACCCACTGGACCTTACCTACTAAGCTGTCAAGATCAAATGAGATCTAGCATTTGGAGACTGGCATCACCTGGTTTGAGTTATCACTTTCAAGCCTACTTTTCCTCAGTCTTTTATTATTTGTATCCTCAGCTCTTAGTACAATGCCTGACCCATAATTTGGATAGGGATAGAGAAACTGGACCTGAACTTTCTTTAGTCTAGGAAACTCTCAAATGGGGTACCCCCAAACAGGTTAGCACCTTCCTTGAAACTTACAGTCTTAAGAGAGTTGTCTGTTTCAGAGGTGTCCAAACATTCCCTAGGGCTGTCCAATCCAGATTAAAATGTAATTGAGAAATATTTAATGAAATAGAATATAATGGAGATAATGTTAATGTGTGGTTTTATAAGTCAATGTGCATCCCTCAGAGATCTTTATGCACAGTTTAGTGGGGTCCATTTCTGTTTGTGTTGGACACCATTGGTCTGGAGTATTGAGACATTAAGAGACTAGTACAGGGGCAGCTAGGTGGTGCAGTGGATAGAGCACCAGCCTTGGAGTCAGGAAGACCTGAGTTCAAATCCGGCCTCAGACACTTGACACTTACTAGCTGTGTGACCTTGGGCAAGTCACTTAACCCCAATTGACTCACCAAAAGCAACAAAAAAGTGGTAATTAAAGAGACTAGTACAGTATCCCCATAGCAAGGAAATGTCAGAGATGTAACTTGAACCTCAGTCTTCATGATCTAGAAGCCAGCTCTCCTGGTCCATTATGGCATAGAACCTTTTGGTCAATCAGCCAGAGAACGAGCATTTATAGCAAATACTAGGCACTTAATAAATACTTATTGTTTGGTTGATTTCTGCTTTCACTTGTGCATGTATCAGTAGCAGCTTTCAGAAATTATTCATGACAAGGGATCAGTAGTAATGAAAGTCAATACCTTTTATATTTGTCATACATTTAGGAAGAGATGTTCGATTTCTTTTTCTGGATTGCATTGCCTAGGGAGGGCATAGTTTAAAAAGATGTCAAGTGTATTTCCATGTTAATCATGAATGTAATGGTCAATTAATTTTGATCACATTATCAATGTCTATAGGTAGTTTATAATCTGCCAGGACCATGCTATAAAAACCAAGGAGGTCACCTTAGAAAAATATGGCTCAGTTTTGATACTCCTAGTAGCAGCTATACCTTGTTTAGTCATTCACTCATGTCTTTGTGTCCCCATGCACCAAAAGATGCCAATATTCTCCATGGAGGTTTCTTACTAAAGATACTGGAGTGGTTTGTCATGTCTGGAATGCACTGTCTACTTTTCAGGTGTTCAGTCATTTTTCAGTTATGTCTGCCTCTTCATGACCCCATTTGAGGTTTTCTTGGCAATGCTACTGGACTGGTTTGTCATTTACTCTTCCAGCTTATTTTACAGATGAAGAAACTGAGGCAAACAGGGTTAAGTGACTTGCCCAGGGTCACACAGCTAGTGAGTATCTGAGTCCAGATTTGAACTCATGTCTTTCCTGACTCCAGACCCATAACTCTATCCACTGAGCCACCTAGCTGCTTCCTAGACAAACAGAGGTTAAGTAACTTGTCTGGGTTCACATAGCTATTATGTATGTGAGGCCAGATTTGAACTTATGTCTTCCAGATTCCATGAGCAGCACTAGTGCACTGAATTTGGTTCTCTACCTGTGACTTACCATCTCTCTCTCTCTCTCTCTCTCTCTCTCTCTCTCTCTCTCTCTCTCTCTCTCTCTCTCTCTCTCTCTCTCTCTCTCTCTCTCAGGCCAATTCCTTCTAGAAGAAGCACGGGTGATAGAGGCAGCTGAGATGGCTCAGAAAGCAGCAGAGCTAGACAGCAATGAATTTGACGTTGTCTTCAATGCAGCCCACATGCTCAGGTGAGTCTCCTTTGGCCTGTCATTCACCTGCCACCCTTTGATGCCTGAAGACCTGGTTTGGAGAGGGTTGTTTCTTGGCCAGTCTTTTGAAGATTTTCCCCATTATTATGCACGAAGATATGTTTTGCTTATTTGATCTCTGGTGACTGTTTTGTGACTCTCCATTTTTTAAGCTTCACAAGCCAGTCTATGGAAGCTTTTTTCTTTTTTTAAAATAACCTCATAATCAGTGCTTTGCCTTCATGCTGAAACCATGTATCTTCTTTCAAAACTTCAACTTTTTGACTTGCAACTGAACCATTTTAAAAGCTTGATAAAAGGGGGCAGCTAGGTGGCACAGTGGATAGAGCACTGGCCCTGGATTCAGAAGGACCTGAGTTCAAACCCTGCCTCAGACATTTGACACTTAACTAGCTGTGTGACCCTGGGCAAGTCACTTAACCCTCATTGCCCTGCAAAAAAAAAAAGCTTGATAAAAGAGCAAGCCAACAATTTTATAGAAACTTAGAAGGAGATAGGGACTTTATATTAGCAGTTTAAGGATCTCCTGAGAATGGAAACCCCCTCCACCAATGCAGGTCAGCAACTTAGGGTCAGAGAGTTACCAATAACATGGTTCAGCTTATATAAATAACATGGAAAAGTTAGGTGACTCATCCAGGGTCATATAGACAGTATATATTAGGATGTGAACCTGAGTTTTCCTGGTTTGGAGGCTCACACTAGCCATGAAACCATGTTGACTTTCTTAGGAAATTTGAAGTTAATTGGTGTGGTACAGAGGATGGCTCTGACCTGAGAAAATCTCATTTCAAATCCTGCCTCCAATACTGTGTGACCACAGGCAAGTCACCAAAGGCCTCAGTTTTCTCATCTATAACATCCTAGATTTCAAAGGGACCTTCAAAGTCACCTAGTATTAGTCTCCCCTCCCCCCATTTTACAGATGAGAAAACTGAGGCTCAGAGAAGTTAAATGACTTGTCTAGAATCACATAGCTAATAAGTTACAAAGATGGGATTCATATCCACATCTTCCTGGCTCCAAGTCCAGCCCTCAATCTATTCCACCATTTTGGTAAGTACCTGGGATGGAATATGTTGTATCAGAGGTCTGTAGAGCCTTCAAACCCTTCTGTTACTTCAAAGGAAAATGCAATGTTATGATATTGTATAAATGGTGATAAACACTATTGTTTGAAAAGACATTATTTCATTCTGTTAGCCAAAAGATGGACTCTTTCCTTTCCCCTTCTTAAAGTGGACGTGCCCTGTATTTCCATTTCATTACGCTCTTGCTTCAAACTCTAAAATGAAGACAGCATCCCCATAACACTTGCTGGGCTTCCTTTTTAGAGATGGAATTGTAATTATGGAGATTGCTTTTAAAAGGTTGATGGTAAAGGTTAGTGTGCGTCTACCAATTTAAAAGAAATCTACTTTTAGAAAAACAAAGGAGCTATTTCCCAGGTAGTTCAGGCAATTAGCATGGGATTATCATTAGCTAGAATCCTATCTCAAATGTCTTTTTTTTTTTGGCTCATCTTTTCTCAGCCTTATGATAAGAAAATGCAAAACTAGTGAATAAGTAGACTGTGCAGTTTTTGTTGAATGCCTTTACTCCATGTTAATTTGTGACTTTCATACCATCCTTGTTTTACAATTCACCCAAGAGAGATACCACCTGAAAACACAAGTAACAATTCAATTGGTTGGCTGAATATTTATGAATTTACTTGCCAGTCCCTGTGTGTTTTCATTATCAGATTGATTAATTGCCTGAAAGGGACATCCTTTCTGGCTTATTAGCCATTTTTTTTTTTCTGGGCCTGTCATTTCATCAATGGGGTGAATGCCTGGTGTAGATGTTCCCTCCATCAATGCATGATTGCAACTGCTCTCTAAGTCTTGGGGAGTTTACAGGAGGCAGTGAGAGCCTTTTTTTGCCCATGGGACAACAGCTAATGTGTGTGAAAGGTTGGACTTAAGTTCATGTAACACTAGCCCTCTATCCACCAGGACACGAATCCTTTGCTGTGTGTGTGTGTGTGTGTGTGTGTGTGTGTATGTGAGAGATAGACCCCTTTAACAGCCTTGAAGAACCTATGGATCCCATTTGAATAATACTGTTTTTAAACTCATATAATCAAATCTATAGGCTATCAAAAGAAGCCAAAGTTTAGTGACAATAAAGATATGTATGTATGTATGTATGTATGTATATGTATATGTATTATATATATTTGTGTGTAGGGATGTATTTATATATAAATAAATGTGTGCGTATGCATGTGTGTATATTTACATATCTATAAATGCATATATGTTTTAAAATGTGTATGTATGTATGTATGTATATATATTTATATATTTACATAAATTATATAACAAAAATATAATATATATTTGTGTGTATATGTCACACATGTGTATATGCATATTTCCCATCTGAGTTCACAGACACGTTGAAATCTATCCAATCTTCGGATCCCAAGTTAAGAACCACCAAAATAGGCCTTGCTGCTTTTCTATACCTTGTTTTTAAAGACTAGGCTGGCTATTTTATTGGCATATGAAATTTCTAATGAGCAATCTCCCTTTACAAAGGCAACATGGTACTTGCGCTGCCATTTATAGGTTGAAAATGTTGCCTGGAGACACTGAGAAACAAAGTGATTTGCCTCTTCCACACACAACTAATTCGTATTAAAAGCAGGACTACAAACAAATATAGGTCTTCCTGTCTTTAAAAACAGCCTTCTACTAAACTACATCCACTATTCCTTATTTGTATGATAAGGATAGGTATCCTTTTTGTAAAAAAGAGAAGTTCCTTTTAGCACAAGATAACTCCCTATATTGATGTTAAGACATTTGATGAGAAAGTAAAACTTATTCTATCATGATCATAGTTATCATCGTCTGCATGTAAGGCATTTTCCAGTTAATGGGCCGAAACTAAAACTTAGCCATATCAATGGAACTTTTGCCCCAAATCTTCATAATGGAATATAGAGCTTTCTGAATCTGCCTTTATTCTGGATGGAAAGCAGAGTTTCTGAAAGCCAGCTAAGTTGTTAAGAGGAGGCTTGTGATGTAGGAATATTCATATGATAAAAGGGTTTAAATTTATAAGGGCCTTTAGGGATCACCTCCTTCAACTCACTCATTGTACAGATATGGAAATTGAGGCCTACATCTGAGAAGTGACTTATTTAATTTCATACCGGGGATAGGTAGAATAGTTAAAATTTAAACTGAAATTCTCTGATTTCAGGTCTCATGTGCTTTCTTTTTTTTTTTTTGGGGGGGGGGGTGTAAGGCAATTGAGGTTAAGTGACTTGCCCAGGGTCACACAGCTAGTAAGTGTCAAGTGTCAGAGGTTGGATTTGAACTCAGATCCTCCTGAATCCAGGGCCGGTGCTTTATCCACTGTGCCACCTAGTGGCCCCCTGCATATATGTCTTACCTTCTCCTTAAGCCCATTAGTTACTATACAAGAAAGATCCCATTACACAAACAAACTGTTGGTTGTGTCTGGACAGACACCAAATCCTAATTCAGTGATACAATGGTAGTGGAACAGGGGGGCTGGGGCCATATCACATTAGTGGTTAGATCCTGTCAAAGCAGATGTCTTCCTTGCTTCCAGTTTTCACACATGTGGGGATGTCCGAGTCATGTAACCAACAAAATCCTAGGCTCTGGCATTTCTAGCCTTTCCTTAAATATTTGTGGTCTCATTTATTTCAGTTCAGCTTCTCTTCCAACAGTAAGGATTTATCAGCTGGAATGAAGGTTTAGCCTTGCTCTGAGTGACTTACAGCAATACATCAATCCTGCAGACATATTGGCAGAGCCCCAGGAAATCCTGCTACCATTTCTTTTGATATTCACAAGGCATGAACAAACAGTACTTTCGTTTAGATCATAAGGTGTTCCTTAGGATAGCAAATATGAGCTTTTTTCTTTCCTTTTTTTTCCTTCTGTATTTTTGTTTGTTTGTTTGTTTTTTTGATGAGGCAATTTGGGGTTAAGTGACTTGCCCAGGGTCTCACAGCTAGTAAGTATTAAGTGTCTGAGGCCAGATTTGAACTCAGGGACTCCTGACTCCAGGGCCAGTGCTCTATCCACTGCACCACCTAGATGCCCCTTCCTTCTGTATTTTAATCATGTCTAGTATATATTTCATAGCACATATTGGACACTTAAGAAATGCCTATGGAATTGGACAATCTTATTTTGAGGAAGTGGTTTGAATTTACACTCAGTACATGTTATTTTTAAGGAAATCATCTGGTATGATTTTTTGCTTGGGAAAGATCATCTGTCACAGTCTAACTATATTTCTTTAAAAGAAGTTTTATACTTTATATAGAACATTATCAGAGTTAAAATCTACCTAGAAAAATTATACTCTTTTTTTGGCAGGGCAATGAGGGTTAAGTGACTTTCCCAGGGTCACACAGCTATTAAGTGTCAAGTGTCTGAGGTCAGATTTGAACTCAGGTCCTCCTGAATCCAGGGATGGTGCTTTATCCACTGCACCGCCTAGCTACCCCCAAAATTGTACTATTTAAAATTTTTATTTGGAACGTATGAAATAAAACAAGCATTTCCATAACATAGAATTGTTAAAAAAAAAAGATTGTTGTAGATGAAATTGCAAATCTGTTATGGAAAATTTGCTATTCCTTTTAAATATATAATGATGTAATTAGGTAACTTTCTTCCTCCCCGTTTTTCTTCCCTACTCTTGAGGATGACTACTGTTAGACAAAAATATATATGTATATGTAAAAATAATTGTACACATACTTCTATTTATCAGTCCTTTCTCTCGATGCAGATAGCATCTTCCTTCCTAGGTCCTCTGGAGTTAATTTGGCTATTTTTTTGTGTGGGGGGGAGACAGGGCAATGAGGGTTAAGTGACTTGCCCAGGGTCATACAGCTGGTAAGTGTCAAGTGTCTGAGGTCAAATTTGAACTCAGCTCCTCCTGAATCCAGGGCTGGTGCTTTATCCACTGCACCACCTAGCTGCTCCCTGTGCCACCTAGCTGCCCCTATTTGGGTATTTTTAATAGTCAAAATGACTTAGCTGCTCAAAATAGTTCTCAAAACATGTTATATAATTATGTGACATATAATATGCAAACATATAATTAAATAATTGTTATCTTCTTTTCTTCTCTGAGTCTATACATGGTCCTCCTGATAGGTTAGTGTTTACAGTTTTATTGTGCTATATCCTAACAATTAATATGCATAAAGGTCTTTATGAGATACAGTAGGGTATATTCAGGGATATGCTGGAGACAGCTCTAACCAGCTTGTTAAGTTTTCAGTAAGTGTCTACATCTCTGAAATCCACAGTTATTACAAATCAGGGTTTGATTTAGTGTTTTCTTGATTCAGTAGCCTTATGATGATGTTAATAATATAAATACCACTTAAAATTACATACACGTATTCCCTTACCCTCCCCAGCCTTGTCTTTAAACATTGCTGGGCATGTGTTGCTAGAGAGCTGGTGTCAAAACCAAGTGGACCATAGGTTTGATTGCTGCCTCTGGTGTAGTTACTGCCTCTGTATGACCCTAGGCAAATTCCTTAGGCTACTAATTCCTGAGAATATGTTGACCTATTTTGGTAGATGATGTTCCTTCATTAGATATTTCCTATACTGATGGTATCACAGGTCAGGTTCCTATCTTTCCTCTAATAGATTATTTTCAGATATTTCATTGACTTTATTAAGATATCATATAATGCTACAAAGTATTCTACCAATATAATTTTTATCCATTTTGCGATTTCTCCAGTGTAAGGTACTCTCAGTGTGGAAATTCCCCCCACTGTTGCAAATAGGCAATTCATCTGGGAATGACAGTCTTCAGTGACTTGCACATGATCACTGAGCTAGGACATTGCAGCAGCAAGACTTGAATCTAGGGCTTGCTGAGTCCAAGGTTGGCATTCATTTCATTGTTTTATACTTCTGTATTTAAGGACCTTTAAAGAGTACTTATTATCATCAGAAAATAGTGCAATAAAACTGTATTTACCCATCAGAAAGATCATGCATAGGATTTTGAGTTCTTTAAGGGGACTGGGAGGTCATCTAGTTTAATCCATCAACAAGTATTTATTAAGAACCTACTATGTCCTAGGCACAATGATATATGCTGGGAAGACAAAAGAAACTAAATGAAGTTATCTGTATTGCCAAGTAGCTTATTCATTCATATTACAAATATGGTTAAGTGTCTGATTTGCACAGGGTAATAAACAGCAGAGCTGACACCCAAACTCAGATCCTCAGATAGTAAATCCAAAGCTTTTCTCACTGTCACAACACACTTGTCCCTTAAAGAGAATTTTAAAAAAATGAGACCTTGATTTAATTGGCAGAGAAAGCTACCAGTGTAGAATTTTTTCTAACAATATAGAATGGCAACTCCTTGCAACTTCTAGTCTTAGAAAGTATCTGGGGCATGGACAGGATAAGTGGCATGCCCAAGGTGTCACAGCCAGGATATGTTGAACCTGGGACTTTGTGACTCTCTCCTCTAGCCATTCTGCTGTGTCACCTTTTAAACAAACAAACAAACAAACAAACAAAAAAGCTATACTTCAAATTTATCAGCTATGTTAATATATTTTTAAAAATTAGCCTCTTAGCACTTTCAAGATTTTTGCCACAGAATCAGGCAGTATTGATAAGGAAATATAATGGAATTGTGGGTAGTTAGGTGGTATAGAGGATGAAGTGCTGGACCTGGACTGTCTTATTGGCTTAATAGCTGTGTGACCCTGGGCAAGTTAATTGCTATCTACCTTATAATCCTCACCTGTAAAAATAGAGAGAGGGACAGCTAGGTGGTGCAGTAGGTAGGTGGCTAAGCCTGGAATCAGAAAGACTCATCTTCATGAGTTCAAATCTGTCCTCATATACTTACTAAGTGTATGATCTTGGACTAGTCACTTAACCCTCTTTGCCTCATTTTCTTCATCTGTAAAATGAACTCAAGAAGGAAATGGCAAACCACTCAAGTATCTCTGCCAAGAAAACTCCAAATGGGGTCAGGAAGAGTCAGACATGACTGAAAAATGACTAACCATCTTGTTCTGGAGATGAAAGCAGGCAAAGCTACAGATACAAAGTGGAGTAATGATGTTTTACAAGAGTTGGTAAAAATCTCCTCATCCTGTGAGGGGTCTGGTCCATTAGTGCCATTTTCCTTTACTTTTAGATATTTCATTTATTTATTTTCACCATTTTGAGTAAAAATTTATTAAACATTCCTTGGCTTCCAGATGTGACCTTACATGCAGTGAGTAGCATAAAATACATCTCAGATCATAAAAAAAAACATGTAATCTTCCATCATGAAGACAAAAAGCTAAAAGAGTAGGTAATCCTGATGTAAATTTACACAAGTACAAATCTGTGATTCACTCAACATAGATGGTGAGCTCCCTATAGCTACCAATGACAATCCACCTGACTTAGGAGGTAAATCCTAGGAAATTGTCTGAGGCACATAGAGGTCACACAGCAGGCAATTGTCAAAGGCAGGATTTGAGTTCAGATCTTCCTAAACTCAAGCTCTTATACTCTCTCTGCTATGTAATACAACCTCTGACAAGCATATGTCTGGCATGTTTATCCAGATTCTTGACCTTCACAACAATGTAAAACTAAATAAATGGTTTATAGTTTTATAAAGAGAATCCTTCATTATTATTATTATTATTATTATTATCTTCTGGGGCTCCCCTTGTTTCTCCTCTGGCCCCCATCTACCTTCTGATCATCTCTTTTCCAAAGGAGGCACTCCAATGTTAATTGTATGTTCAAGGCTGGATTCTTTCTATTGGTTGACATTGCTTCAAAGTCATTTACTGCTCTTAGGTATCAAGTTACTCTAATTTCCTACTTTCTTGTCTTTTATTTTACTCTGGAGAAAACTCTCCTAGGGCATGACCTAATGAATTCTGGTTCAGATTTCCAAAGAGAATATGAACCAGAGTTCTTCTGTAATTTGGCTGGTGGAACGAACCTTCCTTGAATACTCTAGTGGGAATTTTTGACTATTTCCATACCAGATGAAAGTGCTTTTCTTGACATCTACAGAAATTGACTAACTTAGCTTTTTGTGTTTTTTTCCTGTTAGAAATTGAACTTTGGTATTTATGGGAATATCATAAACCATCCAGGACTAGGACATGCAGCAAGGACAATAGCATCTCTGGGCAAGATAATTTATTCCCTCCCCCTAACCCAATTTTCCTTTTATTAAGCAGGGAATTTTTTTTCCAATTCTTGTTCCTTCTAGAAAAAAAAATATATATAAATTTTCCTCCTTGCTCCAAGAAGGTAGTATGTTGATTCGATTCCCCTGAATATCTTTGTCGTTCATTTCATGACACATGTCACCACTGTTTGGTTTGATTTGACAAGGTCATTACCAATTCCTCTTTGTCCTAAGATAGATTGCTACCAAAGGTGGCACTCTCTGCATAAAGGTTGCTTCCATATGTATCCCTCTTCTTCTACTCCCTTCTCCCTGCCCTGTTCTCAGGAGAGCCACCGTCTCTAATTACTACACACTAGCTTGTTTGCTCCTACTCTATCCTAACGTGTCACTACTAGGCTGTGATGTTTGTCAGTGTATAGTCAGTATTTCCCTATAGTCATATTCCCCAGACTTTACCTCATTCTGCAGCAAATTCTTAGTCATCTTGCTGTTATCCTTCCTTTTTCCTACATCTTGATGGCAAAATTATTTTACATCAAACAATGCTTGAAAGCCAGAGGCAAAAAAATCATATGTTATAGAACTTTATTGTTGGTCTTTCTGTCTTGTCACTAAACATGAAATCTGACCCACTGGTGACTTTGCAAGATCTATTTCAACCTTCAGGTCTCATCTAAGATTGGCTGCCATTGGAGAGGTTACAAGTTACTAGGCTTCTAAGGACCTTCACCTTGCTTGGAAGTTTGATGGCTCCAATAATGGAATAATTGTACTGACCTTTTTTAAAGTGTTCTATATATCAGAGAAGCACTGGGTAATGTGGATAATATACCATCCAGGTGGCAGAAATCAGGAGCTTTTCATTTCTGTGCTGCTGATGGATAGAAACCTTCAACTTCATGTAACATTTCCATGTTGAAGGAAGGTTGGGGCATGATTTCAGTGTATTTCATGCTTATTGCCAGTTCTTAGTGTTCTAAATTATTTGAACCAGGGCATGTACTTGCTAGTTTCCTTTAAAGCACAGAACATTCAAGAAATCCTTCTTGGTCTCCCAAATTGTTAGTGGCTTATTAATTCCCCCAATTTCTTTGTGTTTATGTATTTTATATGTATTTGTAGACATGCTGTTGCATCTCTGCCTATCTACAGAATAAAAGCTTTTTGATGGCAACATTGAAACCATTTTTTTGTCTTCTTTTTTTTAATCTTCAGTGTCTAGCACATTGAATGACACTTGGCAGATTCAATGATTAAAGAATTGAATTGAATTCCTTCATTCTCTTACAGGATAAAAATTCCTGCATTTCTCTTAACCTTGCCCACCACATTTAATCTGTCACTAGGTCCTGCTGATTCTACCCCTCCAGTATTTCTCACATTTTCATCCCATTCTCTCCATTCTCATAGCCCATCAGTCTTGTTAAGACCTCTATTATTCTAATCTTGATCATAATGAAAACTCTTTAACTGGTATTCCTGCCTAGTTGCTTTCCTCTCTCTAAGCTCTTTCTTTGTGCTCATGTCTAATTGCCTTAATTGTAGTTTTTTTTTTATCTCTAAACAGAATGATTCTTAAAAAGCTCTGTTTTCATCCCAATCTCTCATCTATCCAATGAACAGTTGCTAGATTCTCATTGTGTTACTCCCCTCTAGCCTTAGCTTTTTCTTATCTCTTTTCATGTTCTGGATTTCACTTTCTGTATCAATAAAATTAGAGTATTTGCCACTTGAACATTCCTCTTCTTTCCTTGTTCCATGCCTTTATTTAAACCATCTCTTCTTCCTGAAATGCCTTTCACTTAGTACTATTTATTAAAATCCTTCTTTCAAGGCCCATGAGAAATGCCACTACTCCCCTCTCCCCAAAAGTTACTCTGAAACTTTGGGTCTTTCTTACAGCTTCTCCTTCATATTTTACCTAATACTCTTTTTTTTTCACACTTGATTCCTCTCATCTACTAAGGAGAGAGCTCAAGGAGTGCCTGGCCCAAATCTCATTCACTGTTTAATCATCTTTCTTTTCTAGATGTGTGGCAACCCAGTTCATCCTAAGGAAGAGAACTTTGCCATTTTTGGTTTCTTCCTTTCCCTCCTCCCTAAAAATAGCATGCCATCTTTCTTAGGGATTTGATTTCTTTTAAAAATATATATTTATTTCATTAAATGTTTCCCAATTACATTAAAAAATTTAATTTTTTTCTTAAAATTTTGAGTTCCAAATTCTCTCCCTCCCACCTCCCTTCCTCCTTGAGAAGGCAAGCAATTTGATATCAATGTGGAATCATGCAAGACATATGTCATTAGGGATTTTCAAAGATGGTTTCATTACTGTGAATTATAGGGAATTATATGAGGAGCGTGGAAGTATAGTGTAAAGTATACAATAATACAATTGGGGAGAAATTGGGAAACATAATCATATTGTTTTAATTTTCTTTTTTATTATGAACTCAACACAACAAACATTTAAATATATAAGAAATTAACAAAAATATAATTGTATGAACATACTAAGTGACTTCGAGCTTGTGTTTTAAAGTACACATTAAATTTAATAAGGTCATAACAAAATTGGGTTATTTTTTGTTCCCATCTGAGCTTCCTTTTGTTTTCTATTGTGTATTTTTCATGGTTTTATTGATTCCATTTTGAAACAAATAAGGGTAGGCAAGTAAAAAAATCAATATAATAGCCATATCTGAAAATGTATGCTTCCTTTAACCTTCCTTAGTCTAGCATTTCTATTCTAAGAACAAATAATGATTTTTATAATAGTTTTAAGAATTGATTCTTCATGAAAATGATGGACACCATACTTTGCCTGACTTGGTTTTTGATCCCTTCCTTTCTTCCAGCTCCTATCTTTAGGTGCTAATTTTTCCCTTTTCCCCCCATTAAGTTATGTTCATGGCATTTTATTTTATTTTATTTTATTGTTTTTTTGGTTTGTTTTTGTGGGGCAATGGGGGTTAAGTGACTTGCCCAGGGTCACATAGCTAGTAAATGTCAAGTGTCTGAGGTTGGATTTGAACTCAGGTCCTCCTGAATCCAAGGCCAGTACTTTATTCACTGCACCACCTAGCTGTTAATATCCATTAACAAGCATTTGTTTTCTCTCCCTCCCTTGTCTTCCTTTTATGAAAATTTTTTAAAAGAAGGGAAAAAGAATATTTTTGTAACAGATACACATAGTCAAGCAAAACAAATTCCCACTTTGATAATGTGCTAAAAGGTGTGTCTCTTTCTGCATATTTAGTCTAACCCTTTTTTTGTGAAGAGGTGAGTAGTGGCCTTTGTCAGACGTTCTCAAGAATTGTGGTTGATCATTGAATCTATAAGAGTTCAAAAATCTTAACAAGTTTCTCCTTCTTATAATGTTTTTGTTAGAGTATAAATTGTTCTGGTTCTACTCACTTCCGTCTGCATAAATATCTACAACTTTTCTGAGGCTTCTCTAAAACTGTCCCTTTTATCATTTTTTACTGTAAAATGGCATTCCATTACATTTGTCTACCATGATTTACTCAGCCACTCCCCAGTTGATGGCCAACCCTTTGATTTCTATTTCTTTTTCACAAAAATGCTACTATAAATATGTTGTGTATATACTTTTCTTCTTCTTTCTTTTATCTTTTTGCAAGATAGGCCTAGTAGCGGTATCCCTGGGTATGAACAGTTTAGTCAAATTTCAGATATCCTATACCAAAAGCTTCACTAACAGTGTATTAATGTGTCTTTTTTCCCAGAGCTTCTCCAATATTTGTCATTTTCCTTTCCTTTTTGTTTTGGGGGTGGGTGGGAGGGCGGGGGTCAACTTTGCCCAATCTGATAATACTTTTGTTCTGGTTTTTTTTAGTTGGTGGGTTGAGTTTGGCAAAGCTGTTGATGTTCAAGCCTTCCCACATCTGCCTTCCCTAACCCTCAGAGCCTCAGTGAGGTGATCTAGGGACTCAAAGCAGTCATTTCTTTCCTTGCCTCTCCATTTTAGTGTCTCCTCATTGGCCTCTTCCCTTTCCTTTCTTATGTAGTTCAGTCATTCTCTATGTCTCTCAAGTTTTCTCTTTCTGGTTAGTGAACCAGAAACAAGATTCCCTTAAGTGTGAAATAGCAGCTGGCTCTGCATCCTTGTTAGCTAGATTAACTAGGATCCTGCGGGCCCAGGACTACTGGGCCCCTTTTGGGCCTCTTTTTGAGCTTAACATTCCTCATTTTCTTCCTAGTTTGTAGGAGAATCACTTAAGATCATAGAGCTAGGGGCAGCTAGATAGCGCAGTGGATAAAGCACTGGCCCTGGATTCAGAAGTACCTGAGTTCAAATCCGGCCTCAGACACTTAACACTTACTAGCTGTGTGACCCTGGGCAAGTCACTTAACCCCAATTGCCTCACCAAAAAAAAAAAAAAAAAGATCATAGAGCTAGAGCCCTGGTGTCCTATGGCCAGAGATCTAGAAAAGACTTCAGAGGCCAGCTAGTCCTACCCCCCTTAAGTTTATGTATCAGGAAACTGAGTCTTAGATAAGTGAAGTGATTTGCCCAGGATCAAACCAGCAAGAAGTTATCAGAGCAGACTTTGAATCCAGGTTCTTTGGCTCTAGAGCCAAATATTTCCATAGATATTTATTTTGAAAATTAAAATATCTTTGAATCATTATGATAATAGTTCTACTCTTAAAGGACTTCTGAAAGGATTCCCAGTGATGCCTAGGGGTTATTGGATCACACTTTGTGAACTGTTAGTATAGTGACAGGGCAGATGAATTTATATTTACAGGTCCTAGAAACTGAATCTTGGTGGGGCTATTTGCTCTCTGTGTGACCTTGAGCAAAGTCATTTAACTTCTCTAGGACACAGTTTCCTCATCTAATAAAGGGGAGAAGTAGATTAGGTGATCTGTAAGACCTCTTCTAACTCTCACCCTCTAACCCTCTGAGGCTGTGTCAGATCTAAGACAGAAAATCTCTTTTAGCCAGGATGCTGGGACACCCCAGTGTACATCCCCCTTTGTTTTTTTTGTTTGTTTTTTTGTTTTTTGCAGGGCAATGGGGGTTAAGTGACTTGCACAGCGTCACACAGCTAGTAAGTGTCAAGTGTCTGAGGCTGGATTTGAACTCAGGTACTCCTGAATCCAAGGCCAGTGTTTTATCCACTGCGCCACCTAGTCACCGCCATTCCCTTTTGTTGTTATTGTTTAATTGTTTCATTCATGTCTGACTGTGACCCCTTGGGGGGTTTTCTTGACTAAGATACTGGACTGGTTTGTCATTTCCTTCTTTAGTTCATTTTACAGGTAAGGAAGCTGAGGAAAACAGGGTCACACAGCTAGTAAGTATCTGAGGTTGGATTTGAACTCAGGTCTTCCTGATTGCAGGCTCAGTATACTATCCATTGCACCACCTTACTGCCCAGTACCTTCCCAACTTATCTTCTCATTGACTTAGCCAATGACAGCCTATGATTCTCAGGTACTTCTCTACTTCATCATATTACAAAGAGCTCTTGTCTGCCACATCTTTGAGGGGGTGTGACTTGTTCCTGCGATTCTCAGCTGACAAATAAAAGAAAAAAGATTATATAACATTATACTTTTCAGTAGAATTTCACCCACCCACCCACCCCCATCTCCACAGTGCCTGGCCCCATAGATCTAAAGCCACATTAGAGTTTGCGAGATGCCAAAATAAATATTGTTCTTTAGCTAAGGAATATGGCCTAGAATCCCTCTCCTACCTGAGGATCACACTGAAAGGCCCTAAGGATTTCTTCGTTCTATCTACAGCACCTTTCTGGTTTTTAGCATCTTGTTTCCCATCTCGCCTCTTGAAAATGATTGTGAGAGTTTCTGAAACATATTGTCACTTTCTCAGTACTCCATATGAAGAGGATCATTTACTGGCATCATAAGGACCCTTTTCTGTCACTATTGGTGATTTTCTTCATGCACTGCCTCACACACAGGGGTATTTACCAACCTTCATGAGTCTGACTACACTGAAATTTGAATAGAAGCCTACATTTTCCTTAGTGTCAAAACTCATTCCTTATATTGGAAACATACCATAAGCAATGTGGCATCATGAAGAGAGCATTGACTGTATAATCAGAGGGGCCAAATGTGAATCCCAACTCTGAAATTGATTTCCTATGTGATAAGTGGACACGCCGTTTCCTCTGTCTGAGACTCAGTTTCCCCATCTGTAAAATGTCAGGGTTTGAGTCCATGATCGCTAAGGTCTCTTCTGACTTTTAGTTGCAGGATCCTAAAAAGATATGATTGTGTGATTCCTTCTCTATCTGAAAAGGCAGCATTTTAAAAATCTAGGTAGAAGTTCTCATTTTGGTGACCATTAGAAGGTCCCTGGCCCTCTTCCATCACTACTTATACTCCATACTTTTTAAGTTAAATTGCATCTACTTGGTTGGGCCATGGAGAAGATAAAAGGAGTTGACAGGGGCTCTATTTGTTCTCTACCATTTTCACAAAACCAGACTTGATATGTTCACTGAGGGCGGTGGCGTTGCTGGCCAGTTGCCTGGTAAATAACGCATGTGGTGAGTCAGCCACACATTCACAGTCTCTGCTACTAATTGCACAAGGGCTCCGGGCTCCAAGAGGCCTGTTAGGTTTTCACACAGCTCCTTTCATATGCTTCCATGAAAGAATTTAAAGGTAGGATTCCAAAAAAAAAAAAAAAAAATCTCAATATGGCAGATATTCAGTAACAGCAGAAGACATTTCTGTAGAATAAAATTTGGGTCTCCATTTTCACTCTCTTTTGAGGTGTGAAGAGTAGTAGTGACTTGAATGCTACATAAATGGAGTACATACTTATGCACTACCACTCTTATATTTCATAGTTATAAATCCTCACACAGACGAATATTGTAGCACTTCCAGAATGTGAAGAGAGATCTAGGCTTAACACCACAAGGGAACAAATCCTCTGGGGATGGCCATAAAACTTTAGTGCCTCTTCCATTTTAGCGTGCTAAAATGTGTGTGTGTTTACGTCTGAACATAAAATAAGTACATTTATGCTCATCTAAAAATTTTACCCTCATCTCGGGCAAGGAAGGACTCATATATGTGCACATATAAACATGTGCATATATGCACATATGGCTATGAGAGCTTAATTAACTTTTCCAAGGCCATACAGCCAGTATGGGTTAGAGGTAGAATTTGAACCCATCTCTTCTTTTTTTTTTTCTTTCATCATAATAAACATTTTTATTTATAGTTTTGGTTTCCAATTATATCCCTCTTTCCCTCCCTCCCCTTACCCCTTCCTGAGCTGGCAGTCAGATATGGGTCATACATGTATGATTACGTAAAACATTACCATATTTATCATTTTGTACAAGAAAACTTGATCAAAATTTTTAAAAATGAAAGATAGTAAAAATAGCATGGTTCAGTCTGTTCCATCAATATCAGTTCTTTCTTTGGAAGTGGATGGTATGCCTCAACAGTAATCCTTTGGGATTGTCTTGGATCATTGTATTGTTGAGCATAGTCACGTCATTAACATTTCTTCATCAAACAATACTGTTATCTCTGTACACAGTGTTCTCTTGGTTCTGCTCACTTCACTGTACGTCATTTCACACATGTCTTTCCAGGCCTTTTTGAAGTCATCCTGCTTGTCATTTCTTATTGCACCATAATATTCCATCACCATCATACCCCACAGTTTGTTCAGCCATTCCCCAGTTGATGATCATTCCTTTGATTTTCAATTCTTAGCCACCACAAAAAGAACTGCTATAAATATTTTTGTACAAATAAATCTTTTTCTTTTTTGGGGGGATGTCTTTGCAACCCATCTCTTCTTGATTGTGGCACCAACTCTCTATTTTAACATCCTGTGTCATACATATATATATATATATATATATATATATATATATATATATATACATATATTCTCAGAGACATTACTATATCTATACTTATACATAAGCCTTTTCAAAGGCCTACTTATAACATATATTAATGCCCCCCAAAGAGGTCTAAAACCCTTAAATAACCAGTTTCCTTGCTTAGTCTTTTTTTTGTTCCCAGAATCAAGCATATAATAGTTGCTTAATAAATATTTATTTTATTGAGTTGAGCATAAGCCATCTCTGTCCACCTCCACAGTGAAGTTGGCAAAGTCAGGACAGCACTTTGAATTTGGATCTGGGTTCAAATTCTGTTGCTACTAACTACCTTTATGACTTTGCTCAATTCACTTGATTTTTTCTGGGCTTCAGGTTTACTACTGTGGAATGAAGGGATTGGACTACATGACCTGAGGCTCTTTCCATCTCTAAAATAACCTACTGCATACTTTGGCAGTGCCTACAGGGTGACAAATTTCAGAACTTGCCCATGTCTTATCATCATGAAAATTATTGTCCAATTTTTGATTAAGGTTTTCATGTTTAATTATTTTTTGCCTCTATATCATGGCAGGTACTTTTGGCTAAAAATCAAAAAGATTGATCCAGAGGTTTATTAAAAGCATATTTTATGCACTCAGTTCAAGCTGGATCAATATGACAATGAGTGGTCATAATGTATAATTTTAGCCAGTAAATTGGTAAAAGCTAGTTTTCCCTGGGGCAAAAAAGTCAGAAAGAGAATATGGTTCAACCTGCTTGTAAATGATGGGACTTCAAAGTGTTTTCTCATCCCTAAACCAATAGCTGTCCATCAGGGTGACTGCTTAGAATGAACTGGTTGTGACAGTCTAAGACACATTTTCAAACATGAAGAGAGATAGTGTAACAGTTAATTTAGCACTATCAACATAGAGAATATGAAGCAATGTGGAAGAGTATCGAGAAAGTAAACCTTGGAGTCAAGAAGACTAGACTTCAAGGCCTGCCTCCAACATGTGTTGTCCATGTGACCTAGTGAAACCTCTGGGTTCTCCTTAAATCCAAGATTAGAAATTGCAGACAAGTTGCTGATCTACCTGGATAGTAGGAGTTTCCTTAGCTAATAATTTCCTTTCTCATTGAAAGCCTAGAGTTAGACCTTAATGCCCAGGAAGTTCTTTTTGTTTGTTTTTAAACCACCAATTTTAAGGTATAGTGTTATAAATTTCAAATATTTGTTTGTTTATGCTGAATTGTATAGTTTGATTTTGATTGGTTAAAAATTCTCACCAGGGGGCAGCTAGGTGACACAGTGGATAAAGCACCAGCCTTGGAGTCAGTAGGACCTGAGTTCAAATCCGGCCTTAGACACTTGACACTTACTTAGCTGTGTGACCCTGGGCAAGTCACTTAATCCCCCATTGCCCTGCAAAAAAAAAAAAAAAAAATTTCACCAGGATGGCATTGGGATGAGAGTGGATAGAGAGCTAGCATTTCAGTGAGAGTAAGGTCTTACCTCTGATACAATAGCTGTGTCACCCTGGCCAAGTCACTGAACCTTTCATTCTCTACAGCAACTCTCCACCTGGCAGAGCAGGTACCAGTCTTTATTGTTAGAGGAAGTTTCCTTATCTGGAATCCCTAGTGTGACAAAATCACAGATTGGGGGTGGGTGAGGGGGAGAGAGACTGAGACAGAGAGAGACATAGAGACACACGGACAGAGAGA